>NC_068355.1:119832429-120164429 GCF_020536995.1 Dreissena polymorpha | reverse complement strand
GATGTACATCAAGCCTAAGCAACGGTGTTTTAATTAATTAAACATAGATTTCAACCTGTATATTTTCAGCATAATTGTCTAAAGGTTCGAGCAATAACTGAGCTGCGTTGAGTAAACTAATGAGAACAAATGGAGGTGCATCATAAATCTTTTCTCGTATTCGCCCATGATTAAGCTAGGATTACTTTTTTGTATCAAACACAGATAAAGAAAGCACACTCTACGCCAAGTTTAGCTTTTTGTCCCATATTAGCTTTAATTCCGAAATATGTTCGTGGGGCCTGCAATATAGCTTTATGTCGATAGCCGTAAAGCCCTGTCGATAGCCGTCAAGCCCTGTCGATTACCGGCAAGCCCTGTCGATACCCGCCAAGTATTGCCGATAGCCGCCAAGCCCTGTCGATAGCCGGCAAGCTCTATCGATAGCCGTCAAGCCCTGTCGATAGCCGTCAAGTTCTGTCGATAGCCGTCAATCCCTGTCGATAGACGTCAAGCCCTGTCGATAGCCGTCAAGCCCTGTCGATAGCCGTCATGCCCTGTCTTTGTCGGGTAACATCATCCAGAAACGCGCGGATTAAAGGGACTTGTTCGATTGAAAATCACTAATATATATCTCTTGTAATTCTGTACTAGACATGTCATACGAATTAACTTGGAGTATGAAACATGGAAATTATGGTATACCTAAGCAATGATGTCATCATATGGATCATATGTCTGCATAAGGATTCTCATCGACGCAGTTATACCTGTGGCAAGTATCATTCGACTTGAATTTACCAATATAACCTTCCTCGTAGCTGATGATTGGTATAATACCATTATCTTCAATGTTTAATAACTACTTGCATACTCATCTGTGCGTTTAATACCAATATTTGAAAAGTAACATTTTTGTTCAATTATCCAATGAGGTTCTGTTCTGGTTGACTCAAACAATAAATTGTTAGCAATAATCTCTTTGTTTTAAGTAATTGCCTTTTTAGACATCCCCATGTTCACTTATAATACATGTTTGTTTTACTTGAGAAATAAAGTTATTGATGTTAAAATATTGTTCAAATCAAATAATATGTTTTGATAGGTTCATAAACTTTCTCAATCGCAATTTTTATAAAACCTGACATATTTAGATAAACTCGAGTAGATTTCAGTAATGACATTTCATAATGAATGCAATATGAAGTTAAATGAGATTTATTTCACGGATAATAACCCACAATGATACTATATAAAACGGTGAAATAATTCATGATTGAAGAACATGCCATGACGGAGTGTAGAAAATGTGGATGACAATCGTGCCGAACGTTGTGACGATTAAGTTAAACTCACTTGGCCTCTACTTGCCGTAACGGGTGCCTCCTGAAAAAGAACAAACACGAAAATCATGATTGAAATATTAATGTTAGGTCTGCAGACAACTCCATTTATGTGTACATATGAAAACATTATCACATTGACAGTCCACCATTACATTAAGAATGATGGATTAATACTCTATACAAGGCAACACGCACAACACAAACGAGATCATGACTGCCAAAATGTTTCAAATGAAGGCAAATTTCAATTTTCTCAGCGATAAAGAATTGTTACTATTTTATTGCAAATATTTCACGGCTAAAAAGTTCCAAAATAAAATTAGTATTATCTCTAATGTATCAAATATTGTTATTCAAATAAATTATAGTGCCTAGAATATAAAAGCCCCTTAAGGGATCCATGGGATACTGCATGTCTGCTCGTACGGGATAAACGGTTATCGGTTGCAATGTACGGCAAAGGTACTGTGTTTAACCTTTTCGTTAATTTATATGATACATATCTTATATCGGACTTCATGATTCGATGTACAAAGTTAGAAATATGTTGAGACTCGACTTAATTTGTACAGCAGCAGCAGAAGCAGCAGCAAATCGTCGCCCCTATCGTCGTGATTACCAAATTGACTTATTCTGGATAATCCGCTCTGCGGTGCATTGTATGTACGTCTATTGGCGTCATACGTGCCGCCCTGCCGCTCGCATCGCCCAGAGCATGCGCGCTAGTGACATCAGACGTTACAGATAGACTTGTTATTTTTGTAGCATGTTACAGATAGACTTGTTATTTTTGTAGCATCTTTAAATATGCCATAGGAGGTGAGGGATAGTTAATATGCATGTTTGGAACGTTTAATGCGGATTATTCAAGAATACTTAATCGCATGATGGTAACTGTGTTTTATTATATACCTGTTTAATGCTTTTGACAAAATACAGGATGTATCAATCGTTGAAATAAAAAATCCCGTATTACGCTACTCGCTGTTTCCAATTCTGTATTACCATACTAGCCGGACTACTTCGACCCATTTAATGACGTCACATTACGCGCACCGAAAATATAAATATTTCATATTACGAAATATAATACGTAGTACATCGTGTGACCTCATTTTTTTGACGAAACACGATGGTTTTATCTAAACTCTGGAATTTAAGGACATGTCGAACTTTGTGTTTTTTAACAGTAAACTATTTGTTAAAAACATAGAACGAATTCAAAACGTTTTATGGAGTGTTTGTTTATCATGCATAAATGTATATTTCGATAGGAATACAATACAATAGTGTGGTTTAAACTAAGTTTCGATAAAGACATGGAAGATAGAAGTGGAAGTGCATATCGTTTCAACGTTTTTCGTTATAAACATCGGATTAAAATTTAAAGTTGTTAACTTAATTGTTATAAACATTGGATTAACGATGGCATTAAGGGTAAGCGTGTCGGAAACCTGTGTTTTCCCGGTTCGAATGTTTACACGTTAATTTACATAAACTGTATTCATACGCGTCTGAAATAAACTATGGCGTACCGTTTTAGCCATTGTTTTGTCAGCTTTGTTTAAGTAGAAAATACAATTGTTAACTGTTTTCGTTAGTTGTTGTATATAATATAAGGAATATCCGCCTCTCGTGTGATACGTCATCACACAAGCCACTCGAGTGATACAAACTCTTGGAACAATTGACTAGCGTAATATTCCGTATATATTCCATATCTAAGCTATATTATTTATAATTGTATACCTATCAAGACAGTATCGACTAACCAGAGATCATGCCAAGGCCTCCGTTGTTCATTCCATTGAACCTGTTGATGTTCATCATATTGAATCTGCCGTTCATGCCGTTCAAACCGTTGTTCATGCCATACCACCCGTTGCTCATGCCGTTACCCCCGTTGTTCATGCCGTTCCACCCGTTGCTCATGCCGTTACCCCCGTTGTTCATGCCATTCCACCCGTTGCTCATGCCGTTACCCCCGTTGTTCATGCCATTCCACCCGTTGTTCATGCCGTTACCCCCGTTGTTCATGCCATTCAACCCGTTGCTCATGCCGTTACCCCCGTTGTTCATGCCATTCCACCCGTTGCTCATGCCGTTACCCCCGTTGTTCATGCCATTCCATCCGTTGCTCATGCCGTTACCCCCGTTGTTCATGCCGTTAAAACCGTTGGTCATACCATTCCCTCCGTTATTCATGTTCATTCCTGTTGATGCACAATATATTTATTTTAAGAACAGTAACATGTAATAAATTCATTAACGTTTTGCTGTTGTATAAACATACATAATTGTAAATCAAAAGAAAATTGATCTATAATATAATCTTACTCGTCGTTTACAAATAAAACTTCCTCAACTGTTTAGGCCATAAAGCTTGTACGTTTCATGGGGCAATTTAGTTTTGGAAACAAGCCTTTCAATAGCCCAACATACGAAGGGTGAACACGTTAAGGTTTTTTTTTATTGCTCGTTATGAGCATAGGGTTTTTTAAACTGAACGAAGACCATAACTTCCAGTTACCATGCTTAACGCATTTATGCGCACAATATCAATCTTAAATAGCATCGATTCTGGATCGAGAAGGATATTATCTGTGAGAAATTCAATCCATAAGTTCATCTAAACATATTAAGCTTATCAAGGGTAGTTCTCCTGACATTGGTTCCCCGTTGCACAATTCGTTTCATATTTAGTTTAGCTATAATCCGCACGGCACATGCGATCATTTCATATGTTAACTTTAAACAATATTCTGTCTTTTTTCGCAAAAAGATAACGGTTTAAAATACATGTGTTATTCTTTTTTTTGTACAATATTCATCACAAAATATGCTACAACCAACGTCTGTTTTATAACTGCTTTGCAAGAATGTTTAGCACCCTTTTAACTTATGATTTAAGGTCGTAACATAATAACCGAAATACCAAATAAATGAATGCATTTCCAAATTGTATAGCTGTGTAATAAAAAACATGAATATGTTAATGTATAACGTGTAAGTTGTTCATAAGATAAGTAATAACTACGATTGTGTTATTTACCTCCACGATGTTATTAATGTTGATTTTTTTTAATAAAAACAAAACCATCAAGAAAGTGATAACGAGGGTTGTTTTGTAAGCAACTATAGTTTTATCAATACTAGGTAACCATATTACTGACGTCAAGTCGAAATGAGTATCATGTCCACGAGCATTTCACCGATGTTAACTTATTATTTCCTTGTACATTTATGACACCGATGTTTTGGTTACCTTATAGATTTCATTTACGACAAATATTTTGATAATTGACCTTAATGATCGTTTAAAAAGGTATACGTAGAATATTTTATGCAAAATAATGCAAATTACACTTGCCGTTATTGAGTCCGGATACTGCGACCAGGACGCTGGCAACACACACTGCTACTTTCATCATCATGGTTGTTGTTAAAGATGTTGGTTCCCTAAACAGAAATTGAGCACTTTAACCTCCGCGTTAAATTATTTGCTTTCAATATCTGGTGTCGTTATATTGACGCTTCAATACATCAAAATATTTTGGCGTATTTCATCGCAACCTTTTCAACACTGATACAGACAAATACTCATCGCATTTCGTATAAGATTAGCTAAACAAACATTATGATGATATACTATTCTAATGACTTGTTCTTACTATTTATTGTTATCTAGGCAAACCCCAGTTGCGAATTCCAAAAGGAACTAATGGTATTCACGTTTTAATCAATTGGGAGTAGCAATATTACAAATGTACTATGTATTAATATGTAAACATCAACAATGGCAAATGTTTCCCACTTACCTTAGATGGATATGCCGATCAACGGAACGGTCAATAAGCTGACGTAAAGATGACTGAGGAAGCCAACGTTATGTGGCGCTTTTATAGTTTTATGCCGCGATTCATACCGTGTTAAAGCGCCTGTACATGCGTTATGAGGCTCGCAGTACATACAGCGGCGCAATTAATATTTAATTCCGACACGCTTATAATGTTTCACTCGTTTCAAGTGAACATTTATTTTAGTGAGGAAGTTGAAAAAATAAAAAGCCCTTTGATGGTCAGTTGTGAAACATTGTTAACTTGTGTTGTCATACATGATGTTCTTCACTCACCGTGTACAATTGCGGATATAATTATAATTTATTTTGTAAAAATACACCGCGTTGTATCTAATGCAACGTGTTAATGTTTTTGTTTGACACTTTTGTGCTGGTAGTAGTAGTAGGCGTATTATCATTATTATTAGTAGAACAAGTAGTACTAGCAGTGGTGGTGTTGGTTGTGTTGATGGTGGTGGAGGCAGCGGCGGCGATGTTGGTGGTGGTATGTATGTGTTATGGTCGTCATATTCGTAGTCATCATCAATATGATCATCAGCCTAATTATTTGCGTCTCTTTCATCATTATTTCTTTATCATTATTATCATCATCATCATCATCCTTACAAGCGCACCTCTTACATACTCGTACATCTACCTGCTATTCGTCCGAGCGGGTTGGCTAGCTCAGTTGGTAGACTTGACGCCGAAAGATCTCGAGTATGATCTCACGCCCGGTCACATAACTTGTAAAGAGAATTGGTCATACAATCATGTCTATGGCAAGTGTCCCTTACCCCTTAATGAACGAGGCTACAAGTCAGTTGAAGGCATAAGTATTTGCACTTGTACGTGTAAACAAGCTTATCATGAAAAAAGTGTGAGTCGGTTCACTGACCGTGATATAACTTGACCCATTTATGCCTAGCGTCTAGAAAAAAGGCATTTGCAAGCAGCTTAGACCCAGATGAGACGCCGCATGATGCGGCGTCTCATCAGGGTCTGCTCTGTTTGCTTAATGGAATTTCTGTAAGAAATATTCTAAATATAGAAATAAATATACTAGACATCCCTAATTTTGGAAATAAATTGATCCAATTTAGAAGGATGGGAGAGTGCACTAGACGTAAATGGGTTATATGCCGTATACCGGTAACACATCAAACTAACTTATAAACTTTTGTAGTCGGTTATATTGAAACACGGCAAATTTGTAATTGATTCATTCGATTTATTATAAACCATAATAAATAAAGTCTGCACATGATACGTAATAGTAACATAATGGTCGATGTACGTGTCGCTGTGTATCGATAAATAAATTATGATAAGCAGTTCCAATGAGCTTAAAAATAACCATGAGCTCTTGATTATGAATTGTTGGAACAGTTACCGGACACACGCCTGTTGTTTTTTTCCTTGAAAAAGAATTAAATTCATTTCGAAATATTATTTTTTTAAATTACAATAAAAATAACATTGTAAAACGCTGTAATAAAATCTGATATTTTGGCGTTGATAATGAGTAGTTATACAGCGTTTATGTTGTTCTATGTATAAATGGAAATGTACGACTATTATGTAAGATAGAAGATGAAGCTATATTCTCTTACATGTGGCATTTTTAATCCTTACGTGTACTACCTACGTGCACAGTGGTTTCGAACATGAATTCCTTATCATAGTAATGTATACAATAAAATAGAACGTTACGCTAGTATTTTGCTACAAACCTTTGTACCAGCCTCGATTATTCAGCTATGGCGAATCACGCTCATTGATCCGAAAATTGTGTATAGTAGAACAAAGTAAAAGAAAACTAACATTTGGCAGAAAATTCATGGTTTTTACACAAGGGTCAAATCCTACTTTTAATGACTTAGTGTACGATGATAAAAATGATTGGCATTAAATGAGCAGATTCACGTCGGCGGTTTAGTTGGGTAGCCAAAGAGGTTGAAGTCCAATCGATAAATGTTCAATATGGCTTCCAGAGTCCTTTCGCTTACTTCTTTGAATGCGTTTACGAGATATCGACGTCGTTGCCGCTGACTTTCTGTCGTCGATAGCGGTAGCGTTCTTACGGCGTCTAATACGTCGTTGGTCACATCCGTTGCGTTGAAAACGAAATCCACTTCGTTAAACCTCTTAGGGACTTCAGATTTATCACTAATAAAGCCTTGAATTTGAAATGTCTTCCAGAGGCGTTTCGCCGTTTCTGAATCGTTAATGCAAATCTTGATATGATTCAGTTTCAAACGACTGTCGACTACGGCTACAATGCCAGGTACCGTGTTTTCTACCAATTTCTCGTTTAAAGAAGATCTCAGCCATTCATAGTTGGAAATATTTAGACCAACTGAGTTGAGAGTATATTCTACATCCGCTGCGAATGATTCCTGTTTAACGACCTTGAATGTGTTCATTCTGCACGGGCGGCACAAATGCGATATCGGCGCCCAATGAGTCTCGAGTGGTACGTTTAGCTTCACCAAGTTTACAATAAATGTCAGAAAGTCTCCAAACGTTGCATTGTTAGCGCAAACAGGCTGGATTCGAACAGTGACATTCCTGCGTACAATAAGCCCTTGCGCAATGAGTTGGTCCTTGTAGCGCAGAAGGCGCCCGGCGATGGGCCCCGGCATGTGTCGTAGAAACTCCCTCGCCGCCGTCTTGTTTATCCAGGGGAGGGTCTTCGTCCCATTCATTGACGAAAACTGTTCCCAGAAAAGGGGCAGGTAGACCTTGTCAATGTACGCGGAGAAGAGACGAGCGTAAGGATTCCGTGCCACTACCACAGCTGGTATATTTTCTTGAAGGATTGTTACCGGGTTTACCCGGAGGGAGCGCGTTGTGTCATGGATTTCCATTCTCGACATGCGTGAAAGTGAGTTTGTGATGTTTTCGCCTCTTGTCAACAACTGGAAAATAACCATACCACGTTTCAACCTTTTACACTATTTATAACTGATATTCTCAGCGTCTATTTTACAAACAAAAATCAATCCGCTTGACGAATAAATATATATATTAGAAATGTGTAACTATATTGTTATACGCATCAATCTAGTGCATAGCACTAATATATTTTTTAAAAAGCTACATGTAAGCAACTTTATGTTAATTCATTTAATTAAAAAAGTATAAGCATAGAGTATCGCAAGAGCTTTTGGAATGCTCGATGCTCATACTTCCAGAAAGCGGGCATGATTTTTATTGTTCTTATTTCATAATTTAATATCAGTTAGCATCATACAACATTACTTTGTATTTGATTTTTTTACAGTTGTTTTATTAGCACTTTGAAAAAAAATACATCACACTTAAAACACAAAATACGTTGATTTCAATTTCACTCAGAAACAAAGCTGCAAGATCAAAATTGACAGTTAATGTTGACAGTATGTGCAAAATTATCATGCAATCTTTTCTTCTAAAATACGTTTCATATATAAAACAATGTCCGACCGTCACCCGTCACCGTGAGAACTTCTATACATCCTCGTTGAGGCATTTTGGTAAATCGTTTAATCGTATTGCGCATGCTGATCTCACATGAATAACCTGTCATTCTATGTGGTCTAGTTTATACATCATGTGGTTGTTTCCTAGATCGTGTGTGAGAACCAACTAAAAAATCGTCAAAATGAGCATCTGGTCGTTTTAATTTAAAGGGCCTTTTCACAGATTTTGGCATGTATTGAAGTTTGTCATTAAATGCTTAATGTGGTTAATTGTAAACATTGGATATAAAAAAAAGCTTCAGTAACAAAAATCAAGAGGGCCTGAAAGGCCCAAAGTCGCTCACCTGAGATAAAAAGAAATGACCTGTTCTTTGCGCAGGTTAATGTAAGATAGCTTTGTTCCCAACAGCTTAAGTACACATAGAAACTGATCCCGATTGAAACTGTTCCAAAAATTACTAAGTTCAATGATCAGTTGAGAATCATTAAACTTATAAAACATAGAATCATCTTCATCTCTGTTCTTTAATAAAACTATCTAACATGTTGGTAAATTTCCAAAATGTCCATTTCTTGAAACTATCTTCAATGTCCAAAATATTAATTAATTTCCAGTGACACAGATTCTTTAAGCAGTAAAAATTCAGGCTATAAGGGCATTGGCCAATAGTCATTATCCAATAATATACCGGTACTTCAATACATCTTTTCTGGGCTTATCTCAATTTAAATAGGCTGTTGCATAATCTTAAATGAGTGTTGAGAGTTTGATTGACAGATAAGAATCTAAGACAAGGCATTTCAGCCCCTCCCTCTGTGACTCCTCAGCTAAGACAAAGGAAACATGACAATTAACTAAAATTCATGCATAAAAATAAGAGTCAAAATAATACAAAACAACAAATAGCATATCCATGTTCCTCTTACAAAATTCTTCATTTTGAGTATTAACATGACATATATTGGTTATCAGAGGACAGACTTGTATCATTATTTAGTTACTGGCAGTTGAAACATTAAACATCATCTAAACACTACTCAGAAAGAAATGAATTACAGTATGTACACAAACAAAGTATATACACATGTAAATGCAAAATAATGAAATCCTATAGTGAAAAAGATGCATGAAAATGATCAGCATTATGTCTCCTTTATGGATGGTCATTATCTACTGCACTAAGTATGTACAGGTAAGCCAGTGCATTTTACTGGAGTCAATGTTGCCAAGGAAACAGTTTCATAGCACAGTAGTCTGCTGAGGTTATTGATTTTCCCAATCCAATTGATCTTCGAAGATGTTCAATCAATGCACCAAAACACAGTAGGTTATTTCGGCTTATCAGTAAAAATCAAAGATAAGGCTCTACAGTGCATTAGTACGTGTACAGTTATTTTATGACATAGAAACAATAGGTTTTTTAAATTGCATACAAACTACTGTCTTTATGTACACAACATTTTATGAAGGAAGTGCCAGGTTTATACAAGGGAGTTAACTATTAGTAAGTATGTACAGGTTATCTTTCTTAAACATTATGGATTATCCGAACTAGACTGTTCACATGTTTTCACTATATACATATAGAAAAAACTGCCCCACCCTCTGTCGGCCATGTTTTTCCACCCATCATGACCATTTTCGAACTCCTTCGAGATATCTATAAAATCGATGTTTAGAAAAAAAAATATGATGATTAGGCAAAAAATGTGACTTTTAGAGTGTTCACAAGCTTTTTTTACTATATAAATATAAGGAAAATGACCCCTTCCCCCTGTCGGCCATGTTTTTTTTACCGATCCAAACCATTTTTGAACTCAACCGTCATATCCAGAAAACACATGTTCTGACCAATTTCATGAAGATTGGACCAAAAATGTGACTTCTAGAGTGTTCACATGTTTTCACTATATACATATAAAGAAAAATTCCCCGCCCCCTGGCGGCCATGTTTTTTCACCGATCTGGACCATTTTCGAACTCGTCCGAGATATCAATGAAACCAATGTTTTGACTAAGTTTCATGATGATTGGGCAAAAATTGTTAATTCTAGAGTGTTCACAATGTTTCTCTTTAGCCATATAAGGAATACTGCCCCACCCCCTGGCGGCCATGTTTTTCAGGGGACCTTTACCAATTTTGAACTCAACCTACATATCATTTAGACAAACATTTTGACAAAGTTACATGAAGATTAAGCATCAAATGTGACTTCTACAGTGTCCACATGGTTTTCCTTTTTTTGACCTTATGACATAGTTTTTAACCCAGCATGACCCAGTTTCAAACTCAGTCGAGCTATCAATGGGACAAATGTTCTGACCAAGTTTCATGAAGATCGGTCAATAAATGGGGCCTCTGGAGTGGTCACAACTCAAAATGTTGACGCCGCACGACGGACGACGGACAAAAGGCGATCACAAAAGTTCACCACGAGCACGTTGCGCTCAGGTGAGCTAAAAAAAACAAGAATAAAATTAAAAGTAACACCCAACGGGGTTCAAACCACTGACCCCTGGAGAAAAAGTCTATCGCTTAGACCACTCGGCCATCCGAGCTCATACCATGAGTGGTGTATTTCATTCTTTATATAAGCAATCCTCGTAGTATCACAAAATATAACGACAACAACAGAACTCTTTAAAATATTCAATCGTTTCGCGTTGCAACGCTTTTTAATTTTCAGGTTTTTAAATCGTCAAAAGATGCACATAATGGATATTTAAGAGCATGGTAAATGTTCAGTATAACTGTTTCCTCACAAATATCACGAAAATTTGCGAATCAGAAACAATTTTTTTAATTTTGTCAATTTACCAAACGTGAAAAGGCCCCTTTAAGATTTTTACAGTATTTCTATTGATTCTAGTTTAAAGTTTTTGATTGAAATATTCCTCGATGGTGTAAGAGTGCACACAAAAAGTAAAAAAAAACTGTTATCGAATTTTTATAAATATTTTTCAATGATTATCACTGTCAGTTTATTAAATTTCTTTCAAAATCAGTATGGGTCACAGTCCGGTGAACACACGTTACTTTCGGGCTAGTTGCAGCACGCAATTGCCAACAACGAACTCACACTAACAACAACAAATCAATGTATTCTAAATATTTGCACTGTGTAAACGTATTTTAACAATTCTCTGTCGAATTCCTATCTAACTCAGGTTCCCGAAAAAAATATTGGCTTTTTCAATATTGATAAGATTTCGGATCACTTCGACGACTTTTGTTACCGGTAAATATCAATGAATTTCAACGGAATGCTGAAGTATGTATTTGTATCACTGACATTGTTCATGCATGTAGAACATTCGGAATCAATAATATATATAATGCAGGAATAAGTTAGAAAACTTCCCCCAAATGTATAACTAAGACCATGGCGACTTAAAGCAAATTCAGCATGATAAGATTAAACGATCCTCCTTAAATGAAAAAGTTGTTCAATATTCATTAACCACAGGATTCGGTCTGAAAATGCCTATAAATACAAGACGATGGTGCGTGGAAGACATCACGGTGGTATACGACGGTTTAACAAGATTATTATTTGTTTTTCCAATGTTATTATCCATTTTTTAAATTGATATTATTTATTGTCTCGGAGGAAGCTTAACCAATACCGAACTATTAGTATAAATAGTGTTGCCGTCATGCACGGCTTTGAATGAACGGGTGGCATTTCTTCATAATCTTGGAAGTTTTGTTCCAACTTTCTCACTTAAACGCGGAAAGCTCCCTTATACGCATGCCCACCCCCCCCCCCCCGCCCCCTGATTTGGACGGCTGGGTTATGACAGCAGTTGTTTCAACCTCATGAAAGTTGTAAAAAATGCATAGCAATCGTTGATATTATTAAAAACTTCTCATTTTATTGGATATGCTTTTCATGAGAATTGAATCCTATTTAATATATTCCTGGTCGATACTTCAAATCATTTGAAACACTGTCTGTATTTAAATTGAATGGATGTCAATTATAAGATAAGATAAAATATGAATGTAACACAATAACAAACAAAAACGTTAAATCCGTGCTGGAGAGTAAGTTGGTTCCTTTTTCCTACTTTCGTATTCCTTATTCGAATAAGGAATAAGGAACTGTTCCTTATTCTTTATTGAAGCTTAACATATTTGATATGGGGTTTTAAAGAAAAATAATGCATACAATTCTTAAGTAAATCAAAACAAAATAACTCGAATACATTTACTTTATGTATCACGTTCCATGTTCATGTACCTCGCGCTTGCATAGGATTTCTCGCACTACCGATAACCGATTTTTTTTGTAAATTTCATAAAGAAATGTCTGCGAGACTATGCATGCATCGAAACAAAGATTTTGCATGGCTTTATTTTTCTTCACGATTTAATCCGTATAACATAACTAGAAAGCGTGCATATGCATTCATTTTCAATAATGTAATAATACATTAATTATGTAGATTTGCCCCTTTCATTTATTAAAACTCTTGCATTACCATAAATACGTTCATCCAGAACGTGCTCCCAGATTTTGGAACTTTGCAGTACGCGAAGTTGTGGGCGCGGGAGTAGTACAGCTCAGTCAGGTTTGCCTTTTTCACTTCCGTTATGCGCAGTTCGGCTGAGGACGCGCATGCGCTCTTTAACTTCCTGAAAGCATAATTTTTCGGTGGAAATAGTCTTGAATAGACTTTATACATCATGTTTGAACATGTATCACTTTAGTGAACTTATAAAGCGTTAAAGTGCAATCATTATTTATCTAATGTTGAATAGTCATACATGTACAGTCAGCATCAATGCAATCAAGCCTTCCACTGAAAACCATAAACGGTATCACATTTTCAAAATGAAACTTATACCGAATTCTTTCGTCGTGTATGTGTTGCATCATCCCTAGCGATGGGCTGGACGTCGAAGACTCGTAAAGCTCCGCTCCATCATTCGGGAAGAAATCGGACATGGGACGTCTAAGGCGCGCATGCGCAATCATGTTGTCATTTCCGGATTTTCGTTTGGGTACTCGAAACTGGGCGGCTTTTAAGAAAGCGACCCGACCTGAAAGGAATATAAGGAATGAAGCCCGTTAAAACATCATACAATATAAAAGTTAAAGAAGGAAGCAGTTAAAATATCGCCAGCCTCGTTCTTGTTCTCGACTTAGTGAACTTATTTAGTCCCAGATATCCGGGATGTGAAGACTATCCTTTTCATTTCTTTAAGTTGCGTTTTATTTGCTTGTTTATTGTTTCTTTTGAATAGTTGTTGTTGTTTTAGGTTGTGTTTATTCCATTCCTTCAAAACCCTTCAGAGACCAGAAAAACTGCATACCGTTTAAAGCCCTCCGTGTCGTTTCATAATCTTATTCCCTGTGATCGATGTCGCGAACTAATTGCGAAAATACATATCATAATGCACGAGAAAGCAATTATCCCATCACGTTTTAAACGCGCTGAAACGATTGATGCTTCAACAATGTTAGAAATGGCAAGATAGAACTTTAGAACTTAAGTTCTTTGTTTGTTAGTTTTTACTTTTCGTGAAATAGTAAGTCAGTAAGTCGCACTACCTTAACATAGACATCGTTATGAATGTAGTCAGTAAGTCGCACTACCTTAACATAGATATCGTTATAAATGTAGTCAGTAAGTCGCACTACCTTAACATAGATATCGTTATGAATGTAGCTCAAAACACTACCCAGAAAACACCTGCATAAATATGATCTCGATGCAAACTTTCGAGTTTAGATATATTTCGATGTTCCTAGCTTTTGGAATATGTCGGATTAAATATTGCAAAAAATATATATCAACGGCATTTACTGTAGAAATAGGGTAGTAAGAGTTATAGTTCTAGAGTATTGCACACTAGCCCAATCATATAAGTCGCGTTCTGAGAAAACTGGGCATACTGCTTGTGCGTAAAGTGTCGTCCCACAATTATACAGTAATCTGTGCTAAAATTAATTGAATTAATATTAGCACAGATTACTGTATAATTGTCATTCATTGACACAGCAGTATAATGTAAATGCAACTATTTACAAAAACGTAGATTATACAATTCTAATACATAATTCTGACAGAAAAAGTATACTTTTACCCATGTTTACAATGAATCAATTCTATCACTCAGCAAACGTCACATTCGTTGAGTTCAACTTGGCGTCTTGTGATGGATAAAGCCTTGTTCAAAACGAAAGTTGAATGAATTGTCAAAAGGAAAATCGAACAAATCATAACAACAATCGATTCGAACATGTAAAATTTCCTCTTTTAGCAAAACTCCAATCCACAATCGTACACAATAGATTCTGCACAATCAACGCAGGATTTCCGTTACAGTATCTTCCCATGCCCTACCAAGATCTTAATATAGATAAAGGTTTTAATTAACTCAAATGATGTTGCGCTCGTAGATTTCGTAGTCTACGTTCGGTTCTCCGAAATATCGGTGCATACGCCGCCATATTTACGCTAAATTACTGAGTTACGTGAGCCTTTGAGCACACGTAACTTTACGTGCAAAAATACGGCAAACGTAACTTTACGAAGTTTATAAAAACGCTTCTTACTGAACGTTTTGCACTTACGCATGATTTTTGAACGTACGTAGTTTTAAGAAACGGTCCCCTGGAGTAAAAATTCTACCACTTGGACCACTCGGCCATCCTTCCGGATACAATGCTAGATGTAGTAGTTTCACAGAATATAACGACAACAACAGAACTCTTCAAATTATTAATTCGTTTCGCGTTGCAACGCTTTATAATTTTCGGGTTTTTAAATCGTCAAAAGATGCATATACTGGTTATTTTAGAGCATGGTAAATGTTCAGTATTACTGTTTCCTCACAAATATCATAACTACAACGAAAATTTGCGAATCTGAAACAACTTTTTTCAATTTTGTCAATTTACCCAAACGTGAAAAGGCCCCTTTAAAGCTAAAACAGTAAAATTCGTATACACACATTCTACACTCGCGCCTTTGTATTGCAATGTATGATCGCAACGACTTTTTTTACATTTAAAAATGAATATTTTCGTTTTCTTCACATTTATCTTATGACTCCACTCGCGGGACTTATAATACATATTGCTAAATAAATGGCAAATAAAAGCATATTCATAGATAATAGTCGAAAGTCTTAGTCAGTCATAATTAGTACTGAGGAAAGTCATGCTCGTTGCTTAACGTCAAGTTAGACGTCAAAAGAAAAAACGACATATTGTTAGAATTTTTATCTCGAGCTGTAAAATATTGTTTAAAAAATCATTTTGCAATTTGAATATTTTTCAACATTCACCGGACTCTACGTGTTTAACTCGGAGAGCTTCGTGCATGATTGTATCACAATCTTTGTCAATAAGATTGGAACAATATGCGTACCAACATAGCCTGTATTTTACCTAAACAAATAAACGGCCATGGTCTAGTGATTGATAGGCCCCCGTTTCTAACCACAGGAAAGGCTTTGTAATAGTAATGATAATTAATCAAAAGTGTTCCAAATAGTTTTCCATTTGATGAAATGTGTCAACAATGCGAAAATATGTAAATCAGTTTAATAACAAACAAAGTAGCACACATTCGAACTTCAATATTGTGATTAAAAAAATAGTAGTCACAAGAGATACTTTTAAATTTGCAGACTGATCAGCACTAACTGTGCACCCACGCGTGTTCAAACATTTTGGACACAAAGAGTCGAATAGGTATTGTCCATGCGGTGCTCAAGGCACATTTTTCACGCGGTGTCCAATGCGAAATCTATGCGGTGTTCAATGCACATTTTCACGAGGTGTCCAATGCGCAATCTATGTGGTGTCCAATGCACAATTTTTATACAGTGTCCAATGCGCAATCTATGCGGTGTCCAATGCGCAATCTATGCGGTGTTCAATGCGCATGTTCATGCGCTGTTCAATGCGCATCGGTCATGCGTTTACATTAAAAAAGTGTTTACAATCAACACAAAATGTGGACAAGTGTATATCTACCATAACATACTATATCGAGACATTGTTTAAGTACAGCGAGTACATCTAGTATTTACTGCTATAATGTACTTGTTCACTCTGTCAGTATTTTCATTTATTACGGTCATGTCACCAGATAGACTTAGTTAAAGCTAAGATACTTCAAAATGTCAATGGTCGATTAATCCTCTTTAAAGAACTCGTGTTGCTTTAACCCTTTGCATGCTGGGAAATTTGTCGTCTGCTAAAATGTCGTCTGTTGAATTTCTAAAATTAGCATTTTCTTCGAATTTTTTTCAAAGAATACTATCAGAGTAGCAAACAGTTTGGATCCAGATGAGACGCCACGTTCTGTGGCGTCTCATCTGGATCCAAACTGTTTGCAAAGGCCTTTAAAATTCAGCTCCAGCGCTTTAAGGGTTAAGATCTTTCATGGGAACCTTTCTTCCATTCGAGCTGCAGGAAACTAGCATTTGAACATTTACGGCTTCTTGAGAGTTCGCAGAATTGACTAGCGATATTCAACGCTCTTGAGCGAACTTGTTCAGACAGAAATATCTGACAAAACATATCTTAAAAGAACCTTTAAAAGTGCACAAGTAACAAGAATGCGTTTCGACATATTCATATTGGAAGGTCTCACAATATTCCATTCTTATCTGACAATGTGTTTCACGTAAAGGAAACCTGTTTTCTCCAGGAAACGGATGGTCACCTGGCAAGATGCTTAAAGGTCATTTAAGATGATATTCATGCCAATATTTTGTAATTTTGTATTTAGTTTTTAGGAATTCCCTCCCCTCATCTTTACTTAAGCTAAATTCGAATAGTATTGATAATTAACACGTCACCTACAGAATTCGTATATAAGTCATACCACATGTATTTGTAAGGACATAAACAGCCTTTAAAGGGATCTTTTCACGCTTTGGTAAATTGACAAAATTGAAAAAAGTTGTTTCAGATTGGCACATTTTCGTTTTAGTTATGATATTTGTGAGGAAACAGTAATACTGAACATTTACCATGGTCTAATATAGCCATTATATGCATCTTTTGACGATTTTAAAACCTAAAAATTATAAAGCGTTGCAACGCGAAACGATTGAATAATTTGGAGAGTTCTGTTTTTGTCGTTAAATTTTGTGAAACTACGAAGATTGCTTATATAAGGTATAAAATACGTCCAGCATGCGTTCTCGGCGAAATAGCTCAGTAGGCTAAAGCGTTTTTACTTCAGGACTCTGGCAGGACTCCAGGGGTCACTGGTTCGAAACCTGCTCCGGGCAATGTTCTTTTCCTTTTTTTAATTTTATTCTTGATTTTTTACTGGAGCTTTTACGATCCAATGTTTACATTTATCAATATAAAGCATTTAATGAATAAGTTAAAAAATGCCAAAATCTGTGAAAAGGTTCCTTTAAAGGTAATACAAAATGAAAATAAAATAAATTATCAAAATAATAGCATTTGTATGAAAAACCATGAAACACAAAATATTGAAACAAAGCCTTTTCTACATTTTAAACTGGCATGTCTATAGTGAGCTTTTTTGACCGGATTAATAACACTACTTATGTTTTAACAAGCAATCCTATTCTATTAAAGTAAATGATAAATTCTTTGATTCGATGTTATTTTAATTTATATTGATTTATCCCGACACTCCTCAATATTAAATGAGTTTTAGTAATCCCGTAAAAACAAAAAGGGATGGTGAATATAAGTTTATTCAAGTTAAATGCCTCAAAGACAAGCACGTAGAGATCTATTGATTGTATTGTTTAGTTACAAAATATTGATTGAGAATTATTAAACTGAAAAAAGGGGCGTAAAAGGCTGTTTGTTATAATAGATACTTATTATAAGATGCTGGAAAATCGTAAATTGACGAAACGAAACGAAAAATGTCGAAATATTTGTGAATTGTGAATATGCATTTAAAACGAATAAATAGGATTTTTTTGTTAATTGATTGAGTTAACCCTATTTTGTGTTGCTTTTTTAAGAGTAAGTACAGGATTTGATAACATGAAATGAAGACAAAAATACAGCGCAGAACTACCGTAGTAAATTCACTCCTCTTGATCATTACTACGTAAGCCCCTTTCTGGTGCACGTATACTTGTTAACTTTATATTTTTCAAGATGATCTCATTATACAATAATTAACATGCTTTTCCGGATTTAAAAAATGCCTTTGACTGTCAAATGTTGAAATGTTTAAAGTACAATTGGCTTTGAAGAAGAAAAAGCTAGCTTTGCAGATTGTTAAACTAGACAAAGACAAACCAACCCTCAATCCTCCTCCACCCGTCATTCGTGCTTTCGAAGAGATTATTATATTGTGTTTACATTTGTACACAATCTGCCATTGTTTTACGAACACCTAGCAAATTACGTCATCTTTACACACATATAAAACATACTAATACTCGAATAATATATGGTCAAGAAACACAAGTTATAATGTATAATACAAACTTTCAAAGTTTCTCCCAACCTGATTCAATAATTGATAATTTGAGATTTGTGTAGTGCTTTAAATTACCGTTCGAGAATCTTCCGACGTCAATGCGCACATATCCCTGAAGCACAAGAAATCCGAGAGAAAACAAGGCACACATGAGAAGAAATGTCTTCGCTCGCCATGCCATACTCACAGACGCTTTTCACACGCGATACAAATTATATGTGTGTAGGGAGGCTGAGTGGTCGTTATAGAATCAACGGTGTGCGACGTGGTACGCATAAATTCTGACATGCTGCACGGTACACAATGCTTATGGTTTCGAAAAACTGTACGTGCGTGTATCTTATGCACGTGTGAATACCGACATGCTGGTCGCTATGTAGACTCAGATCTTAAAAAGAAGTATATTTTAACAGATATACGGCGTTGTATTTGGATTGTGTAGGTGGAAGTTAGTTGGTTATATTTTTACGCGCGTTCTTTGAAAAGACCCGTTTTAATGGTTTTTCGGGCATTCCTTTGATAATTAGAAGTATCGGCAATCATAGCGATCATTTTAAATATATTGGTCAAGTTTGTGGAATTATTCTTATTAAATCAATCAGAAATAGCATTTATAATGTCGTTCTAAACACTGATAATCTATGACTAATATGTTATGCATGCACTATAATAATATACGCCGAGCATCTTCATTGAAGTTATTTAGGGTAAACTATAAATCAAATTCGCCACAATAGCGTTGAAATTCAGATTTCCGACTAACCGCGAACTGACCATGAAATGACCTTGATACGGTTTGGAATGCAATTCATTTATAGCGAGGTCACGACTCCACTGCTGGAACGACGGTTTGTTTCAAATTTGATACTTAAAAATGTTAATTTTCAGAACAAAACATTTTGGGAAAAACATATCAGGTTAGGAAACAACAATTATATCAGCTATATCATGACTTTAAAGACCTTGGGTGCGGTTTTCGTCAATCACAGGAGAACACAATGAATACATCGCTAAAGATTACAGATTTTGGCATGAATTGAAGTTTGTCATTAAATGCTTTATATTGATAAATGTTAACATCGGTTCTAAAAAAAACACTCGAAAAAAACAAGAATGAAACTAAAGAAAAAAAGTAATCCTCAACTGTGCTCGAACCACTGACCCCTGTAGTAAAAGTCGATCGCTTCAGGGACCTATGCAAACAAATATATTGTATAGGTCCCTGATCGCTTACACCACTCGGCCATCCGTGCTCATACAATAAGAGATGTATTTAATATTTTATATAAGCAATCCTCGTAGTATCACAAAATATAACGACAAAAACACATCTCTCCAACATATTCAATCGTTTCGCGTTGCAACGCTTTATAATTTTCAGGGTTTTAAATCGCCAAAAGATGCATATAATGGATGTTTTAGAGCATGGCACATGTTCAGTTTTACTGTTTCCTCTCAAGAATCATAACTACAACGAAAGTTTGCGAATCTGAAACATTTTTTTAATTTTGTAAATTTACCAAAACGTGAAAAGGCCCCTTTAAGGCTAATAATGCTACAATAAATTTCTTACGTGCAATTCCAAAGACTTTCAGAATGTATTTTGTAGGTCTTTGGCAATTCCAGAAATTATTGAACGTTGTCAAATATACAGCGGTATGCTACGCTTCACTAATTTTCATTCGGGTGTCCAGCTTAATAATTTAACAGACGTGTTTACTATTTTTCGAGTGATCTTCTGTCAAGCCCACAAGAACATGCCCGATATCAGCCATCAACTTGGTACGCCTATGCCTGTTTTTCTAAAAATACGTTAAAGGTGACATTGACTTGACAAGCCATAAATATAATCCCAGGCCAGGTCTCAATGCAAAATTGTTTTATCCAGATTATTATATCGGGATTTCGTCAAGATTGGTTAATGCATATTACAGTCATCGGACAAAAATCATTTGTTTGATGCCTCTCAAACCGTTTATTAAATTTCCAGGATTTTAGCTCCGTTGAAAACTTGTTTAAAATCGTACTGAAATTCGTGAAAAAATAACATGTTGTAAGAGATAACATTCTATGGTAAGAAATTATGTTAAGAAAATGTGATTAATAAGTTTTCAAGTTGTGCATAATTAGGTTTTGAAAGCAGGAGCTTGATACACCTTAAGTTTGACCTTGTGAGGTCAAAGTAAAACAACGTCGTTAAAAAAAGCAGCCCAAAATGGCTAGTGATGCGGCTGTCACAGTGTGGGTCTACGCCAACGTCAGTAATTTTATTCAACACCAAACTTCTAACAAGCGATTCCCTAATCAATCTGCTATACATTTATATAATTCATGTAAGTCAGGGTCCGTTCCTTGACTAAACATAATTACTAGACTAGATCTCTTAGTCAGCATATAATTATACATGCTACTTATTTTGATTAACTCACCCAAATTTTTGAATGTCGTTATTATTGCTGGTCAATGGAAATCCAAAAACAAAAAGACCCTCAGTATCTTGAATGCTCGTATTAGCAAATAGAGCTCAGATACATCTTTATAATATGTAAGACCATAGGGTCACGATTTGAAATGTTTAGATGAGGACCAATATATGAAACATTATACTAATAATCCCAACTTTGGGCTTCGTCATTTATACATCAAAACAAAGATACTCTTCCATACACGTATATGCACGAGGACCTTGAACAACGATAGCACGAGTAACTGTATTCGAGACTACTGGGGTAAATCTATTTCACCACACAGGCCCGATATGAGTGAAGTTAGTAGCGCATAATGCTATGTAACACACCCAATAATTATATCTCATCCCATGCCGTTTTAGAGATGTTCCCCATGATTTTGAGTCGTAAATCTATATACAACATTATGTGACATATTAACCCTAGGTAGTGGGCAGCTTTGCCCTCGCGGGTATGATTTGAACACACTTTCTACAGCACTACTCTATGCTTGTACACACCAGTTATTAAACCCACGAGTCTTGCGTTTCCGAAGAGATTGTGAAAGTTCTCATTTTCACACTCTTTTTGAGGCTCAAAAAACTATATATGTAGTGAATCAGAAAAACATAACTCATTTAAAAGAGGATCTACCAATTAATTTTCGTCAACCACCTTCGACAGACTGAACATGTTTCAAGACAAAACGCATTGACAACCATCACCTCAATAACACACCACAAGCACTGTGTGCTTTACGAGTCTAAGGCTCGATTGGTCATTGTCGGCTCGGGTACTACTTGCATGTTCCCCGGGTACTCTTAAATATACTTACATGTACCCCGGGTACGGTAAATATACTTAATCGTACCCGGTCGATATTAGACTGTACCCGAGTTGTATTCCCGCCCATAATCCGATGTAGTAAAACGAGCTACCGATTATCTTAAATAAATTTCTCTTTAGAAAAACTTCATCAACATGCTTTTTGAATATGAGATTCGATAATATAGAGGACATTTTGCAGAAAATTGACATAAATGTGAATATAATTAATTAGTTTTAGTTTATTGACCATACCCGGGGTACATGTAAGTATACTTAAGAATACCTGGGGTACATGTAAGAAGTACCCGAGCCGACAATGACCAATCGAGCTTAACTGAGCAAATAAAACAGCGAATGTGGAATAAAAGTTAAGAATGCTATCATTGTTAAATACGGAGGTTCTGTAAATCTACTCTATTTGTTGACCTACACGTCTCCATTCCGCTTTATGGCTCAGATATAATACGGTATTTGTGTTTTTGTTCATTGTGATTGTGTGGGTTGTTTGTGGGGAAGGGGAAAAGGCGATTGGAATTATTTTTTTTTGGGGGGGGGGGGTGCACACTTTATAAGGTATGTTATATTTGAGCAATAATTTCAATAGCACATGAAAAATATAAAAACAGAACAACAATACTAACTTGAAAATAGTTTTTAAATAGAAGATTACAAAGAACAACATCAAAAACGTGAATACTACGTATGTAGTCTCTTTCGTTGAAAAACATTTACTACAACATTGAAATGAGTGTTTTGAAAAGAGCTCCTTCATAAATGAAAAGACAAATACACATTTATAATAATATTCAGGTTAAATATGTTTAACAACTTATCGTTTTTTCAGCTTATTACCTAGTTTGATAAATCTTTGTATTTAACTATAATTTCTTCTTCAAAGAGAAACATCAGTGAAACTGATTGATGCTTCTAAATTAATGGCTAAGTTGATATATGGGTTGCTTGGAAACAAATTGTTGTTCAAGGGTCAATAACTCTCTGAAAAATCAGTACAGCTGAATGCCACGACAATAAGAGCATGCCGGGATAGTGCATATGCAGGTAGAGATTAATAACATTTGTTTAATTAGTTCAGGTCATCTCACATAAAGAAGTAAGATGTATTAGCAGATGTAAAATTATTAATAAAATGACAATGACTGCCTGAACAATTATTTGAGTGGAACAATCTGTAAATATACGCATGTCCATCCAAAGGGATACAAAATATGAATTTTCGTATCATTTGGTTCATTTTTGTCTTAGATCTAACATGAAAAGGCTTTATTAATTAAAGGGCAATAAGTCAAGTGACCAAACAAATTCACTATTTCAAAAAAAAGAGAGAAAAAACTGCAAAAACTTCAATAACAGGGCCCTGGCATTATGTTACTTTAATAAAAGGACATTAACTCCTTAAAAGAAATGCAATCTTGAAACCTCCTCAATATGCCCTGGAGCACTTTGATATTATAATTCTGTACATGATTGAGGAAAATGGTGTGCAAAACATGGGAGGAGTTCTGCATAGAAGCTTTAATATAAAATTGTGTACAATGGAGCATAAAACCCACACTTCTTAAAAAAGCAAAGCAATTGTGAAATCTTTAGCCTATTTGCTAAATCACTAATAGATAATTATTCTATCAACGTTTGTCAAAAATCGAAGGCAAAAATACAGTAGGAGTTAAATACAGTAGCTTTGATATGAAATTTTAAACAAAGGGCAATAACTCCTTAGCAATGAATCAATAGCAAAACATTGATAGTATGCACAAGCTGCTGTATTATCTTGACAGCATAAAAGGCCTTATTCATTTCATAGACTCTTATAATTGAAATTTGATTCATATGAATTACATTGAAACATATAATTAAGCTATTTAAGTTGTATCAATTATCTTAGCAAATTGCGTAAAACAATGTACTTATAAAATATATGACACTTATGGGGAATACAAAATAAAAATTACCTTAATAAACATTGCAACAAGATCATTGATTATACAGTATCATGGCCTTTTGTGTTTTCAATTATTCAGGATTTAAGAACCAGTCGTAAAATTGAGCCAGTCCCATACACAAACAAAACTATTTATACTTGTATGTATAAATTGGATTACAAGTACCCAGGTACAAGCAGTAAATATCAAATATTTGATGTAAACATTTATATTAAGTAGCACAACAGCGAAAGATATCTCATAGACAATCATACTCCTCTCATCACATAGTTCATATCCAAAGAGCAAAATATTATTTCTATTTTTACCACATTTTTTAGGAAATATATATTATAATTACATAACAAGAGCACCACATAACGGGTGCCACGCTCGGCTGCGGGTGCAGTTTTTAATAAATGAAAGCTGGTCAGATTTTTTTTAGAGGTCACAGTGACCTTGACCTTTGACCTAGTGACCCAAAAATGGGTGTGGCATGTAGAACTCATCAAGGTGCATCTACATGTGAAGTTTCAAAGTTGTAGGTTGAAGCACTTTGATTTAAGAGCCAATGTTCAAAACCTTAACAAAATGTAAACGTTTTAGCACGACGCGGACGGCGGACGACGGGCTGGCTATGACAATACCTTGGGTTTTCTTCGAAAACAGCCGAGCTAAAAAGAAGCACTCTTGATCAGTCAATAGCACGAGACTAGTTTCTGAGACCAATTATTCTACCAGGGATTGGTTGATGAGAAGGCATTTGTTGAAGCATTCATAAGTTGAGTACCGCTGCATTTGAAGCAAGGCTTGCTGTGTCTCCTTTCTTCTGCTCTTCTTTCTGAAAATAGTACGAGATACATTTCTTTAATAAATGATACAGACTTAAAGTGTGTAGGATGCAGTATTCAATTGCATGAATACTTTGATATTGTCTTATGAATGCTGATTTGTAGATGGCACATACTCTTTGATTCTCATATTTGAGCATAAATCTTCTGTGTCTAATGTGTAACCCTTTGGTCTGGACAAGTCCAGATGGACTTATGGACGTTAACCCTTAAAGCGCTGGAGCTGAATTTTAAAGGCCTTTGCAAACAGTTTGGATCCAGATGAGACGCCACAGAACATGGCGTCTCATCTGGATCCAAACTGTTTGCTATTCTGATAGTATTCTTTGAAAAAAAAATGAAGAAAATGCTTATTTTAGAAATTCAGCAGACGACATTTTAGCAGAAGACAAATTACCCAGCATGCAAAGGGTTAATGGCTTTTCTTCTCATTTTATTAGCCTGATTCAATAAACTGATACATTTCTAAGCCTCATTTAATAATCCTAATAGTATTCAACACAAACATTAGATTATCTACAAACACAGAATTTAATATATTTTATTTTTATTTTTAATTTTTACTAAATAGCCACATTATTTTAACAAAAGAGAGTAGGAAATGTGTTGTTAAACAACAATAACAATACAAATCTGTTTTTCTCTGGTATGTCATGGTCCCTATTATTGTGGTTTTTTTAGAACAGAATAAGCTTAAGATTCCTTTTTGACTTCACAATTTCAAGTACAGACATGTATAAGGTAGGTGTCAAAATATTACAAGCTATACTTAAATGAACATTTTTTTTAAATAATCCACATAAATACATGTCCTTGTTTACGCCATCAATTTTCACACAGTACATTATACATGTAATACCATTTCAGTATTTAAGTGACTTAGGCCAGTGGTTCTCAAATCTGACAAGAATTTTGAGCAATTGAGGCCTCACAAATAAAACTCAACTTAGTGTTGCTGTGCCCAGATTTTCGACTTTTGTTTTAACTGCCTTTGAGTATATTAAAAACAATATTGAGTATATTAAAAACAATAGTTGTGATCTTTATCAACTTTGAGTACTTTGTCTACAAAATGTCAGCATACATCATGTTAAAAACTAAATAAGACCAATACAACATGTCCAGTCTAATCCAGGGTTTTAATCATCTGACAAAAGGGATTTTCATATAAACCTAGACACATTTAGCAAGAAAACTACCAAGCTTGTTCTGGATAAAACCAATCACAACTTTTGAAAAAAACAACAAACAAGAGCTGTCACCATAGGATGACTTATGCGCCCTATAAACGCTTGATAGAGCATTTTTTTAAACCTAAATGCAGATTTCGAAACCTAAACGCGGACCCTAAGTTCAAGGTCGAGGTCACAGGGGTCAAAATTTGTGTGCGTATGGAAAGGCCTTGTCCATAAACACATGCATACCAAATAAGAAGGTTATATCTCAAGGGATATAAAACTTATGAGCATTTTTCAAAACCTAAATGCAGATTTTGAAACCTAAACGCGGACCCTAACTTCAAGGTCAAGGTCACAGGGGTCAAAATTTGTGTGCGTATGGAAAGGCCTTGTCAATATACACATGCATACCAAATATGAAGGTTATACATGTATCTCAAGGGACATAGAAGTTATGAGCATTTTTCGAAACCTAAACGCAGATTTTGAAACCTAAACGCGGACCCTAACTTCAAGGTCAAGGTCACAGGGGTAAAAATTTGTGTGCGTATGGAAAGGCCTTGTCCATATACACATGCATACCCAATATGAAGGTTATATCTCAAGGGACAAAGAAGTTATGAGCATTTTTCGAAACATAAACGCAGATTTCGAAACCTAAACGCGGACCCTAAGTTCAAGGTCACAGGGGTAAAAATTTGTGTGCGTATGGAAAGGCCTTGTCCATATACACATGCATACCAAATATAAAGGTTATATCTCAAGGGATATATAATAGTTATGAGCATTTTTCGAAACCTAAATGCAAAGTGTGACAGAAAGACAGACAGACAGACGGACAGTCCGATCACTTTTCCCCTTTTCCTCCTTCTCCTTCCCCTTTTCTTGGAAAGGGGGCATAAAAAACAATACATTTTATTTTTTTAATTGTAAATTTAATTGGCAATCAGATACTACATGTAGTCACATACATGATTATCTTAACACATTCTTTACTGAAGTTTTACCTGTTTCAACTGCTGTCTCATCTCCAACATTGCCTTCTTGAGATTACTGAGAATTTCAAAGTTTTTCTTTGTATCGGACTCCAGTGGCTCAGGTTGCTGTAATACAAAGGTGCATGTTCCCACTTCTAAAACAAGCAGATCTGAATCTCATTTTAAAAGTTCAAATAATAGTTCAATATGGATCAATATTTTTGCATTTGTAACACTTTATTATTTTCAGGTTTTTAAATCTTCAATTTACAAAGACATGAGGTCCCTTTAAATAATGCTATGAATGCAATAAAAGCGTATGAAGAATCCATGCATACATTTATTATGCAAATAAATATGATTTTGATATTCCGTTAAATCAAAAGCAAGGTTGTTCTATTCTTAAATTATTTACTTCAGTCAATAAGTCTTGTTCAAATCAAAACTTAATTTACTGAGTTATTCTAAGCATGGGGAATTGGGTACTTTGATATCAGATAAGTGACTGATTCTATGAAAGAATTGATGAATTGAATAGATTTCTCAATGGTTAACGCAAATCAGCCCCTGTTCATTACTAGAGAAGGAAATAAAATAACAAAATCTAACACTTAAAGAGAACACAACAAAAGTATGCCATACCGCCTGTGCGAAGTTGGTCTTTGGTGCCGAGCTGTACATGCGCAGTATGGAAGCCCAGCTGGTGAGACTAGGGTGAAGTTTCTGTAACATCACCTGGGCAGCCTGTTGCTTTGCCTCCCGCTTGTTGTTAGCTATCACCTGGCAACAGAAATATGGGCTATATTATGAGATATGTTGTTAGCTATCACCTGGCAACAGAAATATGTGCTATATTATCAGATCTGTTGTAAGCTATCACCTGGCAACAGGAAAATGTGCTATATTATCAGATCTGTTGTTAGCTATCACCTGGCAACAGAAATATGTGCTATCTTATCAGATCTGCTGTTAGCGATCACCTGGCAACAGACAAAATGTGCTATATTATCAGATCTGTTATTAGCTATCACCTGGCAACAGAAATATGTGCTGTCTTATCAGATCCATTGTTAGCTATCACCTGGCAACAGAAATATATGCTATCTTATCAGATCCGTTGTTAGCTATCACCTGGCAACATAAATATGTGCTATATTATCAGATATGTTGTTAGCTATCACCTGGCGACAGAAATGTGTGCTATATTATCAGATCTGTTGTTTGCTATCATCTGGCAACAGAAATATGTGCTATATTATGAGATCTGTTGTTTGCTATTACCTGGCAACATAAATTTGTGCTATATTATCAAATATGTTCTTAGCTATCGCCTGGCAACAGAAATATGTGCTATATTATCAGATCTGTTGTTTGCTATCACCAGGCAACAGAAATATGTGCTATATTATCAGATCTGTTGTTTGCTATCACCTGGCAACAGAAATATGTGCTATATTATCAGATCTGTTGTTTGCTATCAACTAGCAACAGAAATATGTGCTATATTATCAAATATGTTGTTAGCTATCAACTGGCAACAGATATATGGTCTATATTATCAGATATGTTGTTAGCTATCACCTGGCAACAGAAATATGTGCTATATTATCAGATCTGTTGTTAGCTATCACCTGGCAACATAAATATGTGCTATATTATCAGATGTGTTGTTTGCTATCACCTGGCAACAGAAATATGTGCTATATTATCAGATCTGTTGTTAGCTATCACCTGTCAACATAAATTTGTGCTATATTATCATATATGTTCTTAGCTGTACTTGGCAACAGAAATATGTGCTATATTATCAGATCTATTGTTTGCTATCACCTGGCAACAGAAATGTGTGCTATATTATCAAATATGTTGTTTGCTATCACCTGGAAACAGAAATATGTGCTATATTATCAAATATGTTGTTAGCTATCACCTGGCAACAAAAATATGTGCTATATTATCAGATCTGTTGTAAGCTATCAACTGGCAACAGAAATATGTGCTATATTATCAGATATGTTGTTAGCTATCACCTGGCAACAGAAATATGTGCTATATTATCAAATATGTTGTTAGCTATCACCTGGCAACAGAAATATGTGCTTTATTATCAGATCTGTTGTTTGCTATCACCTGGCTATGGAAATATGTGCTATATTATCAGATATGTTGCTAGCTATCACCTGGCAACAGAAATATGTGCTATATTATCTAATATGTTGTTAGCTATCACCTGGCAACGGAAATATGTGCTATATAATCAGATCTGTTGTTTGCTATCACCTGACAATGGAAATATGTGCTATATTATCAGATATGTTGTTAGCTATCACCTGGCAACAGAAATATGTGCTATATTATCAGATATGTTGTTAGCTATCACCTGGCGACAGAAATATGTGCTATATTATCAGATCTGTTGTTTGCTATCACCTGGCAACAGAAGTATGTGCTATATTATTATATATGTTGTAAGCTATCACCTGGCAACAGAAATATGTGCTATATTATCAGATATGTTGTAAGCTATCACCTGGCAACAGAAATATGTGCTATATTATCAGATCTGTTGTTTGCTATCACCTGGCAAAAAATACTGTTAGAGTACTGTAATTACTCTCAGTTTTTGAATACCCTTTTTTAATATAATATTTATCTTTTGTGACTTCAATGTTTCTGACGCCCAAATTTTCGGTTGAGCAAAACTTTTCAGACTAAGTCCTAGATTTATGAAAGTTTATTATCTTCTTAATCAAGTCCTATCATTAATCCATTTTAATTGTCACAGCATCATAATTAATACATAAATGTCACTAGTGAAAACTAATTTCACTTGCAACGTTATTTATATTGTCATATCTACATCTAAAACAATAATTTTTCATTAAAACTATTCAAATGTTTAACAAAATACAACAAGAGCTGTCACCATAGGATGACTTTTGCCCCCTATAAACGCTTGATAGAAGTTATGAGCTTTTTTCGAAACCGAAACGCAGTAGAGCTGCAACGATTCACCAACAGCTTGATTCGATTCCATTTCGATTTCAGACAGTCTGATACTGATTGTTTCGATTCGATTCATCTTTCAACCTAGTTTTATCATATATTCACTATTCTGCCTAAAAACAAACATTTCTGTTCAAATGTGTTGCATACCTAGATATCTTGGGCTTTTGTGCGTTTGTTAGATATAGTTTGGCAGGTTCAACAGTGTTTTAAAAACTGTTGAAAATGGGTTAAATTAACATTTGTAAGAAATATTTAGCAAGATACTGCCATTGTTCTGACAAACTATGTCAATATTTCAATAAAATACATAAACAAGAGGGCCAAGATGGCCCTAGTTTGCTCACCTGAGAAGAGTCTGTTCATTCAATCTTTACCAAATGTCAAACTTGACCTAGAAATTGTCCAGACAAACATCCTGGTCAAGTTTCATCATTATTTTATCTGCGAGTCATGATCAATTTACCTATGAAGTTTCATGATCCTAGGCGCAAGCATTCTTGAGTTATCATTCGGAAACCATTTTTCTAAGTTGAGTCACCATAACCTTGACAGCCATTGTGTGAATATGTTATTTGGCACTGTCACCTTGACCTTTGACCTAGTGACCTGATAATCAGTAGGGGTCATCTGTGAGTCATGATCAATATACCTATGAAGTTTCATGATCCTAGGCATAAGCGTTCTTGAGTTATCATCCGGAAACCATTTTACTATTTCAGGTCACCGTGACCTTGACCTTTGACCTAATGACCTACAAATCAATAGGGGTCATCTTCGAGTCATGTTCAATGTACCTATGAAGTTGCATGATCCTAGGCATAAGCGTTCTTGAGTTATCATCTGGAAACCATTTTACTATTTCGGGTCACCGTGACCTTTGACCTAGTGACCTGAAAATCAATAGGGGCCATCTACGAGTCATTATCAATGTACCTATGAAGTTTCATGATCCTAGGCAAAAGCGTTCTTGAGTTATCATCCGGAAACCATTTTACTATTTCGGGTCATCGTGACCTTGACCTTTGACCTAGTTACCTGAAAATCAATAGGGGTCATCTATGAGTTATGATCAATGTACCTATGAAGTTTCATGATCCTAGGCCTAAGCGTTCTTGAGTTATCATCCGGAAACCATTTTAATATTCAGGTAATCGTGACCTTGAACTAGTGACCTCAAAAAAATCAATAGGGGTTATCTGCGAGTCATGATCAATGTATCTATGAAGTTTCATGATCCTAGGCATAAGCGCTCTTGAGTTATCATCCGGAAACCATTTTACTGCTTTGGATCACCATGACCTTGACCTTTGACCTAGTGACCTGAAAATCAATAGGGATCATCTGCGAGTCATGATCAATGTATCTATGAAGTTTCATGATCATAGGCATAAGTGTTCTTGAGTTATCATCCGGAAACCATTTTACTATTTCGGGTCATCGTGACCTTGACCTTTGACCAAGTGACCTGAAAATCAATAGGGGTCATCTGCGAGTCATGAACAATGAAGTTTCATGAACCTTGGCATAAGCGCTCTTGAGTTATCATCCGGAAACCATCTGGTGGACGGACGGACCGACATGAGCAAAACAATATACCCCCTCTTCTTCGTAAGTGGCGGGGGGGGGGGGGCATAATGTGAAAACTGCCCCCCTCACAGCAGCCATGTTATTAAACTGACCGGAACCATTTTTGAACTCAACTCTCATATCAAGGAAACAAATGTTCTGAGCAAATTTCATGAAAATTGGGCCAAAAATGTGACTTCTACTGTGTTTACATGTTTTCACTATATACGTATAGAAAAAAATGACCCGCCCACTGGCGGCAATGTTTTTTCACCGATCCCAACCATTTTCAAACTCCTCCGAGATATCAATTAAATAACAATGTTTTGACCAACTTTCATGATGATTGGACAAAAATTGTGACTTCTAGAGTGTTAACAAGGTTTCTCTTGGGCCAAATAGGGAAAACTGCCACTATATACAAATAGAGAAAAATGCCCGGCCCACTGGCGGCCATGTTTTTTCACCAATCTCGATCATTTTCGAACTCGTCCGAAATATCAATTGAACCAATGTTTTGACCAATTTTCATGATGATTGGGCAAAAATTGTGACTTTTAGAATGTTTACAAGGTTTCTTTATAGCCAAATAAGGAAAACTGCCCCGCCCACTGGCGGCCATGTTTTTCAACGGATCGGAACCACTTTTGGACTCAACCAAGATATCATTAAGACAAACATTTAGACAAAGTTACATGAAGATTGGGCATGAAATGTGACTTCTACAGTGTTAACAAGGTTTTTCTTTTTTTTGACCTAGTGACCTAGTTTTTAACCCGGCACAACCCAGTTTCGAACTCGGTCGAGATTTCATTGGGACAAAGCTTCAGACCAAGTTTCATGAAGATGGGACAAAAAATGTGGCCTCTAGAGTGTTTACGAGCAAATCTAAACGGACGGACAGACATACGACGGACAAAGACCGGTCACAAAAGCTCACCTGAGCAATCAGGTGAGCTAAAAAGAATAGCAAATTAGGAACTCAATATTAATATCAATAAACTTCTGACTAAAAGATTGTTTTAACTACACAATAATATAATTAATAAATAAATAATAATAAGGCTGGTGACTTGAGAAGTTGCACTGGTGCTACCTCCTGCTTAATCAACGTTATGTTTGCGTTTGAAATGCTGCATTAGATTAGTGGTTGATCCGGACTAAGGGTACGCCACGTCCGTGAAGCACAGTTTACACGTAGCTTTATCGGCAGGGCTACCATCCAGAAACCCAAAATACTGCCACACTTTTGATTTTAGCTTCATAGGCGCATCTGATAATTTCAATTTGTCAGCCACAACTTTTTCAGCCATTTTGACGCTTTTTCCGAAAGTAGACTGTAACGCTTATTGATTGAATGACTAAAGTAATAAGTAACCAATCGCGCCCGATGTAATTACAGGTACAGATAAAACCTATACCTTCCAGTATCAAATAGTCAGACTACAGCGGGCTTCACATATCTATGTCTATATGTTAAAGAATCGAATCAAATTTGGTAGTGTTGGTCTCGTAATCGAATCGAGGCATTTAAAACCGATTTTCGATGCATCGCATCGAATCGTTGCAGCTCTAAAACGCAGATTTCGAAACCTAAACGCGAACCCCAAGTTCAAGGTCAAGGTCACAGGGGTCAAAATTATACACATGCATGCCAAATATGAAATTGCTATCTGAAGCGACATAGAAGTTATGAGCATTTTTTGAAACCTAAACGCAAAGTGTGACGGACAGACGGACGGACAGTCCGATCACTATATGCCATCCTTCTGGGGCATAAAAATGTTTTCAGATCAATAGTAAATCAAGACCAGTCCGGAGGTTATTTCAAGAATCACAGTAACATTCACAATAAACACATTTCAGTAAAAATACAGTAACATGTTTAAAATGGCATTCATGTGTTTCTAAAGCGACAATATTAATGCTATTGTGTACCACCAGATTGTCAACTCACTGAACACTTGTGTTTGCCCACTGTGAGGGTGAACTCTGTCTTCTGGTTTGATATCTGCTTCTTGTCTATCTGCATGTTTGTGTTACCCAGACCATGGTTCCTGAAACACATATGGGGTATTTACGCTGATAAATGGGCCGTGCTCTGTGAAAAGGGGGTTAAATGCATGTGCATAAAGTGTCGTACCAGATTAGCCTGTGCAGTTCAAACAAGCAAATTAATGACGACACTTTCCGCTTTTATGACATTTTTCATTTTAAGTAAGTGTCTTCTAAGCAAAAATCAAGATGAGGGAGAAAGAGGACTGCACAGGCTAATCTGGGACGACACTTTACGCACGTGCATAAAATCCACTTTTCACAGAGCGATACTCAATTAGTTGTGAGACAAATATTATGTGTAATGCTTTTGAAATATAAAATCACTATTGCACAAAAGCTGAATGAAGAATAGACTTTGACACATATGAAAATAAATTTGTATAAGCATGTGGGTGAAACATGTATGCTTGTTTCCAATGCTCTTCATTAAACTTAAATTTAAAAATAACTTAACAAATTTATAATAACTTTTTGAAATACTAATAGTATGAATACAATATTGGTATAACTTATTACAAATGTTCAAAAGTAAAATTGCCAACTTGACTCATAAGAGATATGATTTTCAGGGCTGTACAGAGTATTGGGTTTCCCAGTCGAACATTGCTGGCTAAATTATTAAAGGTCATGTCGGAATCCATAAAGCAGGATTATATTTTCATGTTACTTAATACGTTATTTGAATTGCAGAATCAATTTATACAGATGAAATTAACTACAACTGAACTGTATATTTTTCAGGGTAAAGGTGCTTTGCCATGTCTCATCACCTATGGTAACCTACCTGCTGTACCATGTCTCATTGTCTAGTGTAACCTACCTGCTGTGCCATGTCTCATCACCTATGGTAACCTACCTGCTGTACCATGTCTCATTGTCTAGTGTAACCTACCTGTTGTGCCATGTCTCATCGCCTAGCGTAACCTACCTGCTGTGCCATGTCTCATCACTATGGTAACATACCTGCTGTTACATGTCTCATCACTATGGTAACCTACCTGCTGTGCCATGTCTCATCACTATGGTAACCTACCTGCTGTATCATGTTTCATCACTATGATAACCTACCTGCTGTGCCATGTCTCATCACTATGGTAACCTACCTGCTGAGGCAGTCTGCCAGGATCTGGTAGGGTTTGTTTAAAGCTGCTTTCTCACATAGTTCTGGCACTCTAGGGTCTTCTATGGGGACATTCTCAAAGTACTGAAACATGTACACTGGATTAAACATGTTGAAAAAGCAATCATTCATCATAAAGTTTCCCAAATTTCCTGATGCTTATATTAAGTACTTGAAATCTGTACATTTTTCCATCAAATATATTCATTAAATATTCAATGGTATATTTTTGTTAAAGCATAATACTTGAAGCAATTCTGACAATGATTTTTAACTATAATATTTGTGAGTATACCAGTAAGAAAAGTGAGATTTACATGATTTTTGTTTAGCTGTTGCCATGAAAATACATGTCAAGGAGCTATATCTTTGTAATAAATGTGATGAATGCCTTTGCACTGCTTGCTTTTTCATGTTCAAGTGAAAATAACTCCAGAACATTTGGTTTACTGAGGATAAAGTGTATTGCTCATTTTGGAAATGTCTCTTTCATTGCTTGAGAAATGTGGGAGCAATGCTATAACAAATCAACCAACTAAAAGAGACAATATACTCCCATCAAACATCAATTTTGGGGCATTGTTTTTCTTTACCTGCTGAGGCAAAGGTAGAAGTGCCTGTCAGATGAGGAATGAATTTGTGACTAAAGGGAATGAACAATAAATAAAATCTTTAGCTATAGCATGCTCTGATGAATATCGCTGTGATAATTTACAAAAATGTCTTGAAACCAATTTTTTGTCAACATTCATTTAATTTCTTTCTTTATTTTAAAGATTAAATTGAGAGGAAAATTGAAAGTTGTACCAGTAATATGGGAAAAATCAAATGAGACCCAACAAAACACTATGCAAAGTGTCACTTACTCCAAAGTTGTCATTCCTGTCTACTTTGAGGTTGTCCTTCATGAAGGGCATGAAGATGCAGAGGGCATTCTGAGCAGCGTTGTTCTTGGCCTGACGCTTTGACTGACCAATACCGCTGGCATAGTGGATGTTGTTGATGATTATGGAAGCTTCAAACGGGTTCTCAGAGTTCTCTGAAAAAAATAAAACCGCACACTGATGAGAGGTGGTAAAATTATATTCTTGATGGGTGATTTTTCTGACACTAATATATTTTTAGTCAAATTATACATAGATAGGCACACAAATTCAGGATGTTAAAAATATATATATATATATATATATATATAAGTTTCATAACAATAGTTCAATTCATTTCTCATTGAAGCCATAGAAATTCATTCTATGTTTAGGATGCATTTGATAATTTTAAAACCTACCAACCACGTAGGAAAAACCAACAACAAGCCAATAAAAACATTTTCTATAACAACTTTTCCAATGCCTTGTAACAATTTATACTTTGCTAGTTGTCTTCCCACCAATATCCAATAACTAATTATATACATGAAGTTTGAAAACAGTGGTATTTGGAAAGATTATGACTTACAAAGTAATTTCATTTATTTTCTAGTGTCATGACTTTTATTAGGTTATAAAAATGATTTTTCCAAAATGATTTAATTGGCTTTTCCAAGTGTTTTTATTGTTTTGTATAAGGAGACGTAAGTAGCTTATGTTCTATTGGTCTTATTTAGAGACATTTGAACCTAAGAAATCTTGCTTAGCCATATTCAAATCTTCTATATTTCTTTTAATAAAATCACAACTTTTGAAATGAGTACCACTATGCAAAAAACCCTGTCATTTGTAACCATGAGCAAATCATCTCTCGTTTGTTACCTATTTCCTTGAACACATAGTGCGGGTGGGTCTTGAGTACATTCTGTGCATACTCATGGAGAATACACAGTGATGTCTTGCCAACGGGATTCAAGAGGAACGCTGAAATACAGACACAAACAATATGTGACACTGTAAGAGAAAAACAAACTGACAATCTGAAATACATGATAAAGGCCACAATAGTACATGGCATTGATGATCAGTAGTATGTGGATTGTTGTTGTTATCTTGAGGAAAAGAAACTTAAATACTGGAACACAGTCATTTTCATGTCAAAGGAATTTATCAATACAAAATTCCAAGATTTACAGTATTTGGCAAATTAAACAGTAAACAGTAGTTGCCTTTCAACACACTTATATCAGCATCACTCTGGGAAAATGGGACTTCATACATGTTAGTGAAGAGTTGCCTTATATTGGCCTATGATGGGACTTCATACATGTTAGTGAAGAGTTGCCTCAGAATAGCCTATGATGGGACTTCATACATGTTAGTGAAGAGTTGCCTCAGATTAGCCTATGATGGGACTTCATACATGTTAGTGAAGAGTTGCCTCAGAATAGCCTATGATGGGACTTCATACATGTTAGTGAAGAGTTGCCTCAGAATAGCCTGTGATGGGACTTCATACATGTTAGTGAAGAGTTGCCTCAGAATAGCCTATGATGGGACTTCATACATGTTAGTGAAGAGTTGCCTCAGAATAGCCTATGATGGGACTTCATACATGTTAGTGAAGAGTTGCCTCAGAATAGCCTATGATGGGACTTCATACATGTTAGTGAAGAGTTGCCTCAGAATAGCCTATGATGGGACTTCATACATGTTAGTGAAGAGTTGCCTCAGAATAGCCTATGATGGGACTTCATACATGTTAGTGAAGAGTTGCCTCAGATTAGCCTATGATGGGACTTCATACATGTTAGTGAAGAGTTGCCTCAGAATAGCCTATGATGGGACTTCATACATGTTAGTGAAGAGTTGCCTCAGAATAGCCTATGATGGGACTTCATTCATGTTAGTGAAGAGTTGCCTCAGAATAGCCTATGATGGGACTTCATACATGTTAGTGAAGAGTTGCCTCAGAATAGCCTATGATGGGACTTCATACATGTTAGTGAAGAGTTGCCTCAGAATAGCCTATGATGGGACTTCATTCATGTTAGTGAAGAGTTGCCTCAGAATAGCCTATGATGGGACTTCATACATGTTAGTGAAGAGTTGCCTCAGAATAGCCTATGATGGGACTTCATACATGTTAGTGAAGAGTTGCCTCAGAATAGCCTATGATGGGACTTCAAACATGTTAGTGAAGAGTTGCCTCAGATTAACTTGTGATGGGACTTCATACATGTAATGAAGAGTTGACTCAGATTAGCCTGTGCAGTCCGCACAAATTAATCAAGGACAACACTTTCCACTTTAATGGAATTTTTCCTTTATAGGTGGTCTCTTCTACATTTAAGTCCAGTAAAGGCGGAAAGTGTCGTCCCTGATTTGCCTGTGTGGACTGCAGAGGCTAATCTGGGACAACACTTTACACACATGCATAAAGCCCCATTTCTTAGAGCAATTCTAATATCCAAGAACAACAAACATCATAAATGTGTGTTTACAAAATAACACATATCAAATTGAATCAACATGAAAATAAACAAGCAACATAGGCAACATAAACAATAAGCAAATCATTTCATAAACATTCTTGCCAAAATGTGCATCACTCTTGTAACCTAAAACTAAATTCATTACAAAAATTGTCAACTTTCTTTTGTAATAAATTACTATGTGATATTTAGTAAATGTTTCAGTCAAACTTTGTTCAATATGTATAAGAATGTCATGAGCGTAGATTATCATATTATATTATATCAGCCTTAATATGTGTTTGGGAGCGTTGAGACATCTGTATGTCAACAAAGATTTGATAATATATTAACGTCACACCATTTTTGCTAACCATTTTCAAACAAAGAACAGCAGTGTTTCAAAAAGCTTTCAAAGGCATCTGTGTGGTGATATTAATATATTATATCCTGAAGCAATAAGGCATTTTAGAAGGATGATTACAAATCATATTTAAAATGGGCAGTCAACCAGTTTTGGATGTGAACATAACTTTCTAAAACAGAGATTACTTAATTTAACCAAGCTTTGTGGTTTATATTTGATATGTCTAAATACAAATATTTGTATTCAACAATATTTTAATAGTCTCCATTTTGTATATCATTCATGGTTCAAATTGAACATTTACTATGCACAGTTAACAATTTCACTGCTATTTTGCGATACAAATGTGCTCCAAGTTCAAGGCTGACGCTTGTCTTATAGTTAAATAATATGAAATAAAATCATATATTAACAACAAGTTTGAAATAAATCTATTATGAAACCTCATAGTATATAACATACAATTCCGTATTGACGAAGTAGAAATTACCCAGTACCTTTTTTCTTCATCTTGCCCGGCTCTACCCCCTCGTCCACTGGTAGAGGACACGTGATCAGTTTGGAGTTCTCTCCCTTTGGGAAGAAGCATGGTCAGGATTAGATTGCTTATGGCATTTTTACAAAATATAAATACGATAGTGAACAAGTGACTAGGTGTTTGGCCCCACATGACTCATTTCGAACTTTGATATTATTAGAACAAAGTTTCAAAAACATTGGACTAATTATGTGACTTATGGAGTGTTTTTAAGCTTTTTCTTTCATTTGAATTAGTGACCTAGTTTTATTTTACCTCACATGACCCAGTTTAAAATTTGACCCAGAAATTTCAAGGTTAAATGTTCAAACTAAGTTTAATGAAGATCGAACAATAAATATGGCTTCTAGAGTGTTAAAAATGTACATCCTGACAACGAATGAGGCACAGAAGACCCAAAAGTGATCATTAAAGCTCATGACTGTTAGCTTCAAATGTTTCACAAATTACTTAAACAAGGGACCTAAAATGTTGAGCAGTTCACTAAGAAATTTAACAATCAAACACATACAAAACACATTTCAATTCAAAATCCATGGTTTTAGTCCATTTCCAGATAGTTCCTCTTGAAGTAAATCAATCACACATGTTAAAAGACATTTCAATTCATGTTCCACAGTTTTATTCCATTTTATTCAATTTGAATAAATATTTTGGTAATTTTGCACTAAATTGGAGAGCCTAATTAGACGTTCAGGTCAACAGGGACCCATCAGACACTTACAAGGCAGTTAGCACATCAGTGATGCAAAGGTAATATTAATTTGTTAACTATTATTATGGTATATTGAAGTGAATATCAACAGATGATTGTCCTGCCTACTGGGTCTTTATGCAAGCCCTGGTGATGGAAGCATGCCATGTCTACTTACCAGTCTTGGTACAGCCTTTCTCTTTATGCAAGCCCTGGTTATGGAAGCATGCCATGTCTACTTACCAGTCTTGGTACAGCCATTCTCTTTAAGCATGGCCTGGTGATGGAAGCATGCCATGTCTACTTACCAGTCTTGGTACAGCCATTCTCTGTATGCAAGCCCTGGTGATGGAAGCATGCCATGTCTACTTACCAGTCTTGGTACAGCCATTCTCGTTATGCAAGCCCTTGTGATGAAAGCATGCCATGTCTACTTACCAGTCTTGGTACAGCCATTCTCTTTAAGCATGGCCTGGTGATGGAAGCATGCCATGTCTACTTACCAGTCTTGGTACAGCCATTCTCTTTAAGCATGGCCTGGTGATGGAAGCATGCCATGTCTACTTACCAGTCTTGGTACAGCCATTCTCGTTATGCAAGCCCTGGTGATGGAAGCATGCCATGTCTACTCACCAGTCTTGGTACAGCCATTCTCTTAATGCAAGCCCTGGTTATGGAAGCAGGCCATGTCTACTTACCAGTCTTGGTACAGCCATTCTCTTTAAGCATGGCCTGGTGATGGAAGCATGCCATGTCTACTTACCAGTCTTGGTACAGCCATTCTCTTTATGCAAGCCCTGGTGATGGAAGCATGCCATGTCTACTCACCAGTCTTGGTACAGCCATTCTCTTCCTGTTCTTGGCCTCCTCAGCAAGATGGCTACGCTTTTCTCTCCAAGTTCTTTATGAAAAAAAAATATTTAAAAGAAAGTCCTGTACAATTACTTGACTTTGTTGTTTGTTTAGCTTTTTGGCCACTGTATATAATTACTTCATGACTTACTCAATTTCAGTAATACAATGTGACCAGTTTGGAAACAACTACTTGGTGCAAATATTTTCCGCCAGTTAATAGTAAAATGAAATCTAAGCTAATCACATGGAGGGGTAGAATAGCTGTAAAACTGTAATTTCTTTGTTTAAGCCACATAAATACTCAAAATCAACTTGTATTTTGTATAATATTTCGTAAAATAAAGTTAACCCATAAAAAAACCAGTTTTCCTAATAGCATTAGACAATATTTCAACGGTAGATGTGGTATGATAACAGATTTAACGCGATACAAAATGCTCGTTTTTATTTTACAGGTCACAATATATTCCATGTGATTTTCACATGACGATATCTGAACATTTACAAGCGAAGGTGAGATGGCTATGGGCAGCATCGCAAGCACAACGTAGTTCTGATGAGCTGCCCCAAGCCAATTCTCTTTTTTATAGGTTAACTTTATTTTATGAAGTATGTTACTAAATATTTGTTAATTTAAGTATTTATGTGGCTTTACTCAACCAAATGAGGTAATCAGGATGGTCTTAAGTTTGAAGAACTTAAAATTTAATTATTATAATAATTAATTTAAAACCGCAGAAAACTATTTCAAATTACAGCATCTGTTTTTAAAACCTTGCTATGCAATATTTTTGCTTCATTTTGTTTATGATTCTCACAGTACATCTTCTCATGGATAAATCAATGAAGCTTAGCATCAATATTATCTTATAAATACCAACAATAGAAACCAATAACTTTTTACCAAGGTTTATGGATTTTTTTAATGCAACTTGAGATATTCTATGCATTTTCATATTTTAATACAATGTCAAATGACAAGCCGAGAAAAGGTCTGCATTCTTACTTGAATTTCTTAACCGTAATGGCATTAAAGTGGAACAATTTCTTGCAATAATCAAGGACTTCCTCGGTTTCTGAAATAAACACATATATATATGTATAGTCCAAGTATAAAAATATAACTGTAGAGCAGAACTGAGATATTTATCGTAGTTGGCAAAAATACTGGTCAATTCTGCACACAACTGGTAAAAATGGCTTCGCAAGGAACCAAGTATTTAGAGTTAATTGTAGATACTTTGTTATTATGAATGTTTGAGTGCTTAAAAATATTAGATATATGAAAAGATGTGCTAAATACAGACATAGAACAGTTCTCTACAATATTTTGACCAATTCTAGTACTTGGACTTAATAACAATTCTATTAAAGTCTCAAAATGGTAAAACATTTCATCCACGATTCAGATTCAAATACTTTATATTTAAAGAAAATAATTTTTAGTCTGCATAAATGACATTTGTGCACATGCAGTCTATCTAAGTTCATGTTTTGATAATTGTGCATCCCACCATGTGAAATTATTTTCATTTTATAGATTGCTTTAATAATCATCTTAACAACACATAGTCCAAAAAAGGTTTTACACAGAAACTGTGTTATAAAGTACAATATCTGAACAATATAGTTAAACATTTTGGTGAATACATGTAGGTTCCTTTGTTTAAGAGACAATATATGATGTGATGTTGTCCATAACCACATATCACTCCGGCTCTTATCTTGAAGACAAAACAACAAGTACATGTGCAATGCAAATCTATGTCAGTCTTTGTTGCTTGCCAAACGTGATTGTAAATATTCAGATTGATATTCCAGATTTGACTATCATGTCATAAGCATTAGGCAAATTAAGTACATACAACTATGGAATAATTTTGGAGGAACATCATAATATGGCAAGTTTAAGTGAAAGTTGAATACATTGATTTATTAATCTAGTATTGGAATATATTTCAATCAGAAAAAGAAAACTTCTAATACGATTTCTGGATTCGTTGGCATGCCTTATTAATGTATAAAATTATAACTCTGACAATAAATACCAGGGTAATACAGCCAAGAGACTTCCATTTCTACGCTGTTGTTTTTTTAAATATATACTTGATGCTTTATATATACTTACCAAGAACTCCCTTCTTCTGCATGTCAACAGAGCTCAGCAAGTCAACTTTTGGAACAGCAGGGGTGTCTAAAATACATGATTTACTGGTTACATTGACACTGGTTTGAACAATATTTGTACTTTATATCTCCATATAAAATTAGTTATTGCACTTTCTCTGTAAACTAATATGCATACTTTGCAGTACGCACAATAAGATTTGAAATAGTTAATCATTATATATTTACCAAACATACATCTTATTAAAGAAACTTTTTTAAATAGTTCATCATTATATATTTGCCAAACAAATGTTGCATTAAAAAACTTGCAATGTAGACAATATTACAACCTAACAAAGCTTACAAAATAAATAGTCCACTGCAACAGCTGTCATACTGACAGTTCAGGATTAAAATCATTTTATTGTTGTTTTTTTTTAAATCTCCACCAATTACTAAAGAGCACAGCTGTTAAGACAAACACTTCAGGTGTCTTCTTGTTACAAATTGCATACACCTGTAAAATTATCAACAAATATGATAAGGAAGTATTAAACGTTTTATTTATAAAATGCTCATTCCCATAAACCTTCTAATAGGCCTACTGTTTAGCTGGAGTAAAACTGACTCTTGTGACTAGATCGTATCGATAATTGATACACGGGTGCAAACTGGGATTAATCATTCTTTGTCTGGGAAAAACATGTGTATGCATACAAAATCAATGCGTCCTCAAATTATGTAACCCTAAATTTTATGGCGCCTTTTTCATTTAAATATCCACAAGAGTCCAAATATGCAAAATCACAATTTATTGAGAAATCTGGAAAAATCTTTTTTCGGTTAATGACATATAATAAAATCATGTTCATTCATACAACAGTGACCTAATAAATGGGTGACAAGGGGGCCATTTCATAAACGATTGTACGACAATTTTAACATACAATAGAATTTTGTAATCAAAATAAGCAGACGAACTAACTCGCCATGCTCATCAAAAGTATACGTCGTTAGAGATGCCAATGAAAATTAATAAAGTAATGAACATTTATAATCATATGATATGGACTTAGGCAATTATGCATCTTTGAAAAATGTATTGAATCATAAATGTGTACTACTATGTTTATTGAAACAATCCCCTGATAAATTGTTCTTCCTGTAAACAGGAAGTGGCAAGGTTAATCATGTCTGAATATAACAAGAGCACCGCATAACGGGTGCCAACGCTTGGCTGCGGGTGCAGTTTTGAATAAATGAAAGCTTGTCAGAATTATTTTTTTTAAGAGGTCACAGTGACCTTGACCTTTGACCTAGTAACCCAAAAATGGGTGTGGCGTGTAGAACTCATCAAGGTGCATCTACATATGAGGTTTAAAAGTTGTAGGTGGAAGCACTTTGATTTTAGAGCCTATGAGAAAGTTTTATATTAGGGGTAACAGTGACCTTGACCTTTGACTTAGTGACCCAAAAATGGGTGTGGCGTGTAGAACTCATCAAGGTGCATATACATATGAAGTTTCAAAGTTGTCGGTGGAAGCACTTTGATTTTAAAGCGAATGTTGAGGTTTATGTAAAAGTTTTATATTAGAGGTCACAGTGAACTTGACCTTTGACCTAGTGACCCAAAAATGGGTGTGGCATGTAGAACTCATCAAGGTGCATCTACATATGAAGTTTCAAAGTTGTATGTGGAAGCACTTTGATTTTAGAGCCTATGTTTACGTTTTATAATAGAGGTCACAGTGACCTTGACCTCTGACCTAGTGACCCAAAAATAGGTGTGGCATGTAGAACTCATCAAGGTGCATGTACATATGAAGTTTCAAAGTTGTAGGTGGAAGCACTTTGATATTAGAACGAATGTAAAGGATTATGTTTAAGTTTTATTTTAGAGGTCACAGTGACCTTGACCTTTGACCTAGTGACCCAAAAATGGATGTGGCATGTAGAACTCATCAAGGTGCATCTACATATGAAATTTCTAAGTTGTAGGTGGAAGCACTTTGATTTTAGAGCTTATGTTAAAGTTATATATTAGAGGTTACAGTGACCTTGACCTTTGACCTAGTGACCAAAAAATGGGTGTGGCATGTTTAACTCATCAAGGTGCATCTACATATGAAGTTTCAAAGATGTAGGTGGAAGCCAATGAGCCAATGTTCAAAACCTTTACAAACCTTGACACGGACGGCGGACATGATGAGCTGGCTATGACAATACCTCGGGTTTTCTCTTCGAAAACAGCCGAGCTAAAAATCAAGCACAGCATTGAATCAAACTCACCCAAATTCTCCCACAGAAAAAGCAAAGCTCATATTACTTTAATTTTCTAAGTTTAACATGATAACCTTTGTCCATCCTGCCCCCCCAATCTGTTTTCTTCTGTAAGAATCCAGAACTCCAAAATATATCACAGAGCAAAGACCAAAAGTAACAATTCATTCACCTGCAGCAATGCTTTCTTTAATCTTCTCTGCTTCAGTGACAGTGCTGCTGCCTGTCTCAATGTCAGCAGTGGTATCGACGGCTGGGGCAGTGGCACCCTGGGGTGGGGCAGTGGTGGGGGTGGCATCCCCACCCTGGGTGTCCTCTGTCAGAGTTGTGTTGCAGTCCTGGGTGTGGCTCCCCTCTTTCTCCTTGGCCTTCTTGTATTGCAGGCATGGAATGGCACTCAGTGGAATTGCATGACCCTGTAGGAGCAGCACAATGTACAATTCATGTATCACTATATATAAAGAATATTTGTTGGATTTGGTGAAATATCTATTTTAATTCACAAGTGATCATATAAAATATGTTCATGAGAGGCGCAGACACGAGTGAAAATATTTTTTTTCTATGATCAAACAAATTTTATTTTTCTTTTATGCTTACAATTGATTGTTTGTGTATACTTGCCAAGTCGGACAATACAATTCCCCGTTGGGACCCCATGTATTTTAAAAAGAAGCTCATCTGTATGCTTTTATAAACATCAATGCAGAATAGTTGCCCTTGGTAAAATTGCCTTTAATTGGGGGTCACAATGGGGAAACCAAAGATATCTAAAAACAGTTCCAGAAAAACAATAAAAAAAATTGAAAATTTTCTCTTTTTTTCACTGTTTGAAACAGTGAAATATCAGTTTTAATTCACTGATATTTCTTTATTAACCATTGTTAAGCATAAAATAAAAGCATATATTTAGGTATTGTTAAACATACATACGTACATGATCTTTGTAAATGTAATATACAACACAAAAGTTTATTTGAAGGTTGTATTTTTGTGTGAACATAATTAAGAAAGGATTAAGGCAAACTATTCAAAGAAAAAGGAAAACAGAGTAGCTAGCATGGGTCAGGGATGATATAAAGGAGCCTTCAATGCATAGGATGACAAAAGTTCAATAAAATATAATAAATTAATAATCCACAGCGATTGCCATATGAATAATCCTGCATACATGTAAATCAGGTTCTGTTTCCGATTGTGAATTACCCTTAAACTGGATTCTCCAAGGAAATATGGTCGTGTAAGGGTCACCGTACGAGTGGGTCTGTGTAGGTAGATGGGCATCCCACAATTGTGGTTCACCTTGATCCAGCCTTGAGGCAGCACGTCAAAAGGATCCTGATTCTTCTCTAGGTAAAAAGATAGTACATGTACAATTTTATTGTTACATCTTCATTAAAAACAAGAGCTGTTCTAAAATCAGTACTCCAGCTAGGATTTGAAAAGGGCAGAAGGGGGGGGCTTATTTGTCAAAAGGGCACTTTCGAGCCCACGAGCATATCCGGAATGCATCCTGTTGCATATTAATTTAATGTTATTAATTATTGTTATAATATATATTTTTCCCATTATTATTTAACCATGCAAATAAAATGTGTAAAAATGAGGAATAAATTTATTACAATGTAATTAGAAATTTATAAATTATCTGTAAAAAATATAAATAAAAGGGCAGGGTCGCAGTAGGGCTTAAGAAGGGCAGGGCGGGGTGCCCTTCCATTTAGGCCTAGCACTGGACAACATTGAACTTTCTGTCTGTCACCTGCTATTATGACAATTAAGATGAATTTGAAGTGGAATATCTGTACAAGTGGCACGCAAATTATCTAGTCAATTAATTATTTCATCGCATTTACTACTGAAACTTGAAAATTCATGATTGAGTTAACAAATAGTCCAGTAAGAAAAAGCTTTCAAAATGAGGTCAAGAGTCAATTTTTTTTATGTTTATGCTTTATATCTGAGCCTATGTTCACCACTTATTTTTTTAACTAAGGCTCTTCCTTTCATTCTAATTAAATAAAAAGCTAAAGCATATAATAGGCAATACACAGTCACAACTATACTCTTTAATTTCATCCCAAAATTTGCCACTATAAACATACTAAGACGAACTAACCTTCCAGCACATATTTCACTGATGTGATGCACTCCCCTTCCTTCAAGTTCTGTCTTTCTTTCTCTGACGATATTTTATTCCTACTTGGCCTCTCCTTTCCTTCTACCCCATCTTCTATCATTGCATAAATTTCACTGTCGTCCATAATGTCTGAGTCACTAGCATCAACATCTTCACCCACCTCTACTTCACTTATGTCATCATAGATGAATTCTTGATCACCAGTGTCACTAGTCTCTTCTTTTACTTTAACCTCTTCAGTCTCTGAAAAACTTTTCGTCTCAGAATTATCCCTGCTCCTGTCATTATCGTCATTTGGTTCATAAGAAACTTTTTCTTTATAATTTTCAGCATTCATCTCATTATCTTGATGTTTAAGTTTGTATTTACTTTCTGATGGTAAATCTGCATTGTCTTGTAAATTACTGTCTGCTTTTTCTGACTGATTTATATTCTCAGTTATACCTTGTTCAGAAACCTCATTGGTGGTTCCCATCGAATTTTCTTTGGTGTCCACATATTCTGTTTTTGCACATTTTAGAGGTGGACTACCCATTTCATCTGTTACTCTTTCCTTTCGTTTTCTATTTTTATACTCACTGATGCTAAGTCGTTTGCTTGAATCTTGTTTTTGACTGGATGTGTTAGGCATCAACAACTCACCTGTATAAACGCTACTGTCACTGTCTTGCTTTTTTAAGATACCCTTTAATGTTTTTTGGCCTTCACTTTTGGTTTCTGGTTTTGTTGAGGCACTTGTTTCAGAGTTTTCAATAATGCTACTAACATGTGTAAGCTCCTTTTCAATTTCTATTGCAATGCTTTCTTCTACTACTTTTGCAAGTTCATCTTCAATGTCCAATTCCTGCTTATTTTCATCAATTGCTGTTCTATTACTGTCAATTATTTCTGGAATTTGCTTTGCATCAGACATTTTCAGTTTAGCATCATCTTTCAAATGTTTAACATGTTTATCACTTTTCAAACAAGTATCTTTTTCATTATTTTTTACAGTTTCATGTGCACTATTTACATTACTTTGCATTGAGGATGGAACCGTTTTTTCAACACTCACATGAGCTGTTTCCTTACTGAGAGTTTGAATAGGATTCATTGTTGGTTTTTGTCCACTGTCTTGTTTGACAGTTTGTGGTTTGGAATGACTTTGCTTTGAACTGGAACTAGACTGATTATGATCAGATTTGCTGTCTTTATGACTATGATCAGATTTGCTGCCTTTATGACGCTTTCTGTCAGCTTTCACAACCCCATCTTCTTCTTTTGTAGACATACCATGCTTTTCTTTTTCACTGGATTCTTTCTTACTGGATGACTTTGTTTTACTGGAACTTTTATGAGAATTATGCTCTTTTGACTTTCTTGACTGTGATGACTCATCCTTTCTTCTATGACTGCTTGATTTACTTCCACCTGCATGCTTATTTGTGCTTACTGTTTCAGTCACTTCCATTTGCTTGTGCTCATGTGATACAGCTTTTTGCTCAGATTCTGTGTTCACAAGTTTTTTGTTCAGCTGAACTTCATTTGTACTGGTTTCTGCTTTGTTCACAATAAGAGTGTGTGGCTCAATGTTTAATTGATCATTAGTTTCTTGTTGTAAATTATTTCTATCTGCTGCATTCACATCAACAGCGTTTATTGCATTGGAACACACTGATCTGTTTGCTTCATGAGTTGACATTCCAAATACTACAGAATCAGGAGCTTTTACTCCATTATTTCTATCCTCAATGTTTATCATAAAAGCTTCATCCATGTCAATATCTGGCATCAAGTCTAGCTCTGTTTTCTGTCTATCCATGTCTGATGGGTGAAATCCAACATCATTGATATACTGCTGTTCCAGATCTTTATTGCAGTTTGATTCATTATGTTCATCAATATTTGCTTTATTGTCACTTTCTTCTTCAGCTGAACCTCCTGATCCAAACAAAATGTCTATGGTACTTGTAAAACCAAGCCCATTTAAGTCAAATAAATGCTCTTCGTTATCATCCATTGTATAAAAACAAATGCCCAAAAATGTCTCATAGCATTCCAAGTAACATCAAGTAAGACGTTCCTGAAAAATATTTCACATTAATTTTTATAAATAAATGTATGTTATCTTGTGTGTTTTTTATCAAAATAGTTAAGCCATTAAAAGATATGGAAAAAATGCTGATTTCACGGGTTTTGCTGCTAATTACCATTGCTGTAAATGATGATATATTCACAGAGATGGCGACACATTTCATGGACACCTTAATTGTAGACTGAGACAAGAGCTGTGTTTGTGAAAAACAATGCCCCTTACTGCGCTTTGAAGCCGAACAGAAGCTATTTAAGAGAAAATTGTATATTTTTTAATGTAAAGGTCACAGTGACCTTGACCTTTGACCTAGAGACCTCAAACCATGTTTGATTGTAGATCTAAATGAGATGCATGCATGATGCACATGTGAAGTTCAAAGAACATAGACCCCCGAGTTTTCATTTTATGACCAAGGTTAAAGTTTTGGGACAAACACACACATACAATGACAGACAGGCCAAAAACAATATACCCCTGATCATTCCATCTGGGGCCATAATAATCTGTTTTACTAAAATTCTGATATGGTACATGTACATTACTTGAGCTTATTTATTAATAAGATTGCCAGGGCTTTTTTTCTTGATTTGGCTTTCCATTTTTGGGAACAAATAATAGACAAACTGAAATAGGGGAAGAAATTTCCCAAAGTAAGCTTGATATTTGGTGAAAATGGCATCATTTTAAAGAAATTCTCTTCTGGGAAGGGGCCTCTATAAGGCTAAACAAGTAAATTAAGCCCTGATTGCATACAAACAAATGCCCCCAGGGCATTGTTATTTATCAGATCACTAAAAAGCCTTTTGTTTACTATGAGAATGGCATACTGTGAAAGTCTATTTCTGATGTCACAGCATTTGCTTCATGCTTGATTAGGCACAAACACACAGTGACACTTTATTGGAATATAAATATTTGGCATGCATTTAAATTTAAATATTTAAATTATTTGGTAATGATTAAGTTTGTAATATATTGATTTTTTAAATTCAAAATGCAGATAAACATTTAACATTAACCTCTTTTTGATGCGGAATCAGGGCTCCGACATAAGGGCAACATGGGTGATTTCTTTGCCAAGGGAAAATTAACTTTGCACATTTATTCCAAGAAGGCAGAGTGGCTTCTCCTCCTTTGAATGATTTACTTTGTGTCAGATTAAAATGAATTAGCCTTTTAGAATTTTTTTGACACAGGAGGCGTCTCAGCCATTAGCTGCCCCATTTACAGGTTGCGCAAAGTTTAACATTGAAATGAACATTCAAGAGCCATTAGACTTCTTGAAATCATTCATAGATCATAAGATGATGCCTTGAAGAATTACCTTGTGCTGGCTTCCAATAACTATGCTAAAGCAAAGTTGAATGGCTCCTTAAACACTACTCAAAAAGGATCAAATGGGAAGAGAAAGCCTAGCACTGGAAATAAATATGGGGCTCGTAGACAGGTCAGATTTGGAATCTCTGATGTAAAATTAATTTTAAACAAGGGACAAAATTGTCACAAAACCAGGTTTTCATTGTGAAAAAAAATCTGATAAAGGGAGACAACTAAAACTGAACTTTTGAAATGAACAAACAAAATTAACCCTCTTTGTAAGTTTGTTTGAAAATTAATCTATTTTTAGTCGTGGCAACCTTGACATTGGAGATATTGACGTGATTCTTTCATGCGACGCACCGTCCCATGATGGTGAACAAATGTGCCAAATGATTTTAAAATCTCACAATGAACGACATAGTTATGGCTCAGACAAGCTAATTTATGGCCATTTTTGACCTTTGAACTCAAAGTGTGACCTTGACCTTGGAGATATCGACGTAATTGTTTCACGCGACACACCGTCCAATGATGGTGAACAAATGTGCCAAATGATTTTAAAATCTGACAATGAACGACATAGTTATGGCCCGGACAAGCTTGTTCCGCCCGCCCGCCAGCCAGCCCGCCCGCATTCGCCAATCTAATAACCAGTTTTTTTCTTCGGAAAACCTGGTTAAAAACCTGGTTAAAAATCATTTTAAACAAATATTTTTAACATAGTGTACATTTTAATAAATGTTAAAGTTTACAAGGAAGTAAAAAGATACTGAATATTAAAGGTTTCGTTACAATTGAAGTTTTATTTAATACGCCTGTACAGGAAAAACATCATAATCTACAAGCAATGACCAGGGTTTTACGGGACGCGATATTCTGCTTCAAATACCCATAAAATGCCAGTCAGGACCTGTCATATTTGTTAATTTGCGTCCCATTTGACGCACAATCTTTTTGACATATTGGTTCTCATAATATCAACAAGAAATTCAGAAAGACAACTGCAGGGCGTAATTTTCTATAAGGATGTATGAGTAGTCTCGCTTGTTGATTTATCAACCAATCGTGCACCTGCTGTTGCTAGTTGCAAAGTCCCGAATTGAGATTACATTGCGTACATTTTATGTGAGTATTTATGTCGCTTTCAAAGAAAAGCTTACTGAGCCAGTGAGGTTACGATAGCTTATTATCTGGCCAGCAAGATCAAACTGTAAAAATAAATAACCTTTAGTTGTATCGGTATGTGTTAAATCTCGGGTATTTTATACGTAAATAATCGATTATTATACTTTAAACTAATTGACTTTATCACACTCAGCATATTTATTGGGACTTCCATTTTTATTGACAGGACCCCTGAAAATTATATTAAAACTAGAGTCCTAGGGACCCCTAACATTTGACATGAATGTAAAACCCTGAATGCGAAATAAGAAAATCGTATGTTTAAAACACTTAACATGTCTTATTATAAATGAAATGATGCCTTTTAAAATGAATCCCACATTTCAGCCTCTATTATGACAAGAGCACCGCATAACGGGTGCCACGCTCGGCTACGGGTGCAGTTTTGAATAAATGAAAGCTTGTCAGAATTATTATTTTTATATGTTTTTAGAGGTCACAGTGACTTTGACCTATGACCTAGTGACCCAAAAATGGGTGTGACATGTTGAACTAATCAAGGTGCAGCTACATATGAAGTTTCAAAGTTGTTTGTGGAAGCACTTTGATTTTAGGGACAAATGTAAAGGTTTTAGCACGACGCGGACGGCGAGCTGGCTACGACAATACCTCGGGTTTTCTCCGAAAACAGCAGAGCTAAAAATACGGTATTTTAGAACTTTTTTTGTCATTTGTAGTTGACGGTCCCTTTAACAGTAATGACATACATTGCAGGTTACATGTATGTGTTAAAGATATTAATTAAACTCTGTTAAATGTCATGTACATGTACACATATAACACAACATTAACACTTACATGTAAGTGTGTGTGTTTGTATTTGTTAATATTGTCTCCTAAATGTGACGTGTCAAGTGTTTCTGATAAATAATAATGGGTATGCCGTATGGTACAATGAAAGGTATAAAACAAGTGAAGAATTTATTGAAATCTGAACAGAAACCACTTCTCATTTAAGTAGCCGCATTTCTCCCTTATTTCAGCTGAAGGAGAGGTAACTTATCCCTAGATTCTGAAAGTAGGCTGAGCCCTGCCGAAATTCCAAAAGGAGGAGTTTCAGCAAGAAAAACCCCATCTACATCTTGATTTGATTTCTGAACTTTCAAAACACTTTCCTCAATCATAATGAATTTTAACATGACAGTTATGTTGTTATTTCAACAAATATCAAATTTCAACAAATTTTCTTTGGAAGGAGAAGTTAGCACTTTTCAAATTAGTTTTTTTAGATCAGCCTTTTTCCTGGCCATTCTGGGGAAAAAATCAAATTTAGTTGTTTTTGTGTGTGATAAGTCCACTAATTTAGGAAAAATCAATTTCATTTTACTCATTATTAAATGACAATAATTCAAATCAGAAGAAAAAGATCATATCAATGATAAATTATAGTTATAAAATTATACTTGGTTAATGTTATTAAAATAAACTTGAGGTATAATAATCATTAGACATTTCTTTCTAAAACAAGAGCTGTGTTCGTGAAAAACAATGCCCCCTACTGCGCCGCTTTGAAGCCATATATTTTACCTTTGACCATGAAGAAAGACCTTGACCTTTCACCACTCAAAATGTGCAGCTCCATGAGATACGCATGCATGCCAAATATGGAGTTGCTATCTTCAATATTGCAAAATTTGACCTTTGACCTTGACCTTTCACCACTCTAAATGTGCAGCTCCATGAGATACGCATGCAGCCAAATATCGAGTTGCTATCTTTAATATTGCAAAATTTGACCTTTGACCTTGAAGGATGATCTTGACCTTTCACCACTCAAACTGTGCAGCTCCATGAGATACACATGCATGCCAAATATTAAGTTGCTATCTTCAATATTGCAAAATTTTGACCTTTGACCTTGAAGGATGACCTTGACTTTGACCCTTCACCACTCAAAATGTGCAGCTCCATGTGATATGCATGCATGCCAAATATTGAGTTGATATCTTCAATATTGCAAAATTTGACCTTTGACCCTGAAAGATGAACTTGACCTTTTACCACTCAAGATGTGCAGCTCCATGAGATACGCATGCATGCCAAATATCGAGTTGCTATCAACAATATTGCAAAATTTGACCTTTGACCTTGAAGGATGACCTTGACCTTTCACCACTCAAAATGAGCAGCTCCATGAGATATGCATGAATGCCAAATATCAAGTTGCTATCTTCAATATTGTAAAATTTGACCTTTGACCTTGAAGGATAACCTTGACCTTTCACCTTTCAAAATGTGCAGCTCCATGAGATACACATGCATGCCAAATATCAAGTCGCTATCTACAATATTGAAAAAGTAATGGTCAATGTTAAAGTTTTCGCACGGACGGACAGACGCCATATATTTGACATTTGAACATGAAGGATTACCTTGACCTTCACCTTTCACCACTCAAAATGTTCAGCTCCATGAGATACACATGCATGCCAAATATCAAGTTGGTATCTTGAATATTGAAAAAGTTATGGCCAATGTTAAAGTTTTCGGACGGACGACAGACTGACTGATGAATGGACAGACTGACGAACAGACAGATGAACAATTCAAAAACTATATGCCACCCTTCAGGGGCATAAAAAAGTTACGGCGAAAGTTAAGTTTTCAGACGGACGGACAGACGCCATATATTTGACATTTGACCTCAGCGATTTTTTTTGTCCTATTGGGAAAAGTACCTGTACCGGTCCAATGGGGAAAAATTGAGTCATGAAAACCTCAAAATTGGGAAAAATTGAGTCGTGAAAACCTTGAAATTGGAAAAAATGCGTTGTGAAATGTTCAAATTAGGAAATTAGTGTATTTAATTTTTTGCTAACAATTACCTAAAAATTGAGAATAATTGATGTCAAGTTGTTAATATTATATTTACTAAGGTTCTAGCCATAGAGCTGCATAAGTAAATTAATTAAAGTTCATTTAAAAAATTTTAACCTTCATTTGGGAAATATGTAATTTTTCCCAGATTGGGAAAGTGCCGTTTTCCGGTACTTTACAAACAAGGAAAAAAATCGCTGGACTTTGAAGGATGGATGACCTTGACCTTCACCACTCAAAATGTGCAGCTCCATGAGATGCACATGTATGCCAAAAATCAAGTTTCTATGTTCAATATTGAAAAGGTTATGGCCATTAAAGTTTTCGGACAGACTGACATACTGACTGACTGACAGTTCAACTGCTATATGCCACCCTACCGGGGGCATAAAAAATTAAATGTCTTTTTGAAAATAGTGATATTTTTTCATATTGGGATTTTCTTTCACCATTTTGCTTTGAGAAAGGGTCCAATGAGTGGACCGGTAGACACATCAGGAAAAGGTTTGATATTGCCATATATTTTCGCAACCCAACAGGCCAACGTGAATGTCAACATGATTGACATAATTTAAGGAGTTAAAAATAAATATCTCCTGTAAGAATTTACACTTTCAACACCAGTATGTAATTTATGCTACTAAATCATAGTAAATGGTGGCATTGAGGATTTTTAGGACTTTAAATGTGTCAATATAAATTATTGTTATTATTTTTTTTTTTATTCTGGACATACAGTGATTTTTTTTGCTTTAATTTGTTACAGCCTGTGCCTTTTGAATTGGGAAAAGTAGCGCAATAAACCTTGAAATTGGGAAAAATAGCGCGATAAACCATGAAATTGGGAAAAATTAAGCATTATAAATAGGATTATAAGTAACAGAAGTGATATTGTTTTTAAGTGCATGTTCAGGGAGTTTTCTAGAAAAGGAGTCTGGTCAAATTGTTTTGTTTTTTTAATCAATAAAAGTGGCAAGTTTGGGAATGATTTATGGACAAAAATGACTAAATTCAAGTTATATATTTTGTAAGATGTTTAAACAATAAAGTTGAGACCTAGATTTAAGAAATCATAATTAAGTTATATGAGACTTCTTTCTAAAAAAAAAAAAAAAAAAAAAAAATTTTTTTTTTTTTTTAATTTTTTTTTGGAAGTTGGGATTTTTTTGGGAAATTTTGGTCAGAATTTTGGGAAAAAACGTGTATTTTTGCGATTGGGAAGCAGCCGAAATTCGGCTGTAAATTTGAGCAAAAAAAATCACTGACATATATCCCTTAAAAATTATTTCTAGCCATAAATTTAAGTGGTGAGACTAACTTTTTTCACCTAATGAAAACCCTGGATTGATTTATTGATGTATATTGTAATTGTCTTTAATTTCATGACATTTTTGTTTAACAGTCTTCACGATTATATATTTAAACCATTAGCCCGAATACATGTAATGATGCTTTATTTGAAACAGTCAAGAAATCCGGCAATAGCCCGACTATATGATTTTATTTATTTCTAATAGCCTGAATACCATTTCACCAGTCCCGGGCTGTCGGGCTTATAATAACCGTGAAGACTGGTTTAATATGTGACATACAGAGCCTGCCAGGGCCCTCACACTACTTTGGGGGAAGGGGTCCGCAGCCCTTAGGAGGGGGAATTTTCGCGGCGTTTCCCTTTTTGGGGGAATTTTTTACTTACTCTCTCATTATTTCATTTGTACATGTTTGCACTATATTCATTGCATTTTTCATAATTAAGTATGTTTGAAATGATTAAATTGAAATAGAATTGAGATATAATAATCATGAGACACATCTTTCTATTAAAAAAAAAATATTTTTTTTTTTAGGGGGAATTTTTCCCCCCAAAAGGGGAAAAAAGTATACTTTTCAGGTGGGGGACTGCCGCCGAATAGATTTAGGGCCCTGCCTGCTGAAGGCTGGTATACCCCCCTGATACTTATGACCAATTTATTTAAGAACACCAAGTAACATTTTGGTAATGTAGTTAAAAAAAAATAATTCCACCAAACATAACCGAAAACTCCTAATTACCTTTCAGACACATAGTTTTGTTAATAAGGGTCTCATGCTTAAACATTTAAAAAAAAATACTATGTGTACTATAAGATATGTAAAGTAATACTACCCATTACTTTTAATTTGTGACACTTGGATCAACCTTTCTAATCTGCAACTTAGCTTATTTACCTTACCTTGTTTTTAGATATGGTGTCTGATATTGACAATTTACAATTTATTCTAAACTTCTTTTTACATTAATGTTCAAATCAAGTACAAAATGAGTTGTTAGAATTTCTCAATGGAATATAGATATTCATTTCCATAAATGATATTCGCTGAGAATACAATTGATGTGATGTAACCTACACGCCACAGTGGTGTGTAACCGATAAATATATTTTACCCACGAAAGTCCATATTTATCGCAGATTTCGAATATTTAAAAACAAAACCTTTTTATTCAAGTAAATACGATCTTCACATTAAATAAATGGCAATCATAAGCTGAGTTAACACGCAACAGAATCAGGTCGGGGACAAAACAACTTTTGTCTACCCCCCACCTGCTCTCCGTCCCGCATTTTGTTTTAAAGCCATTTAATCATCCATTTTCACACTTTATCATCATTATAATTCACACAAATCGCTCGTTGCACAAATAACTGACTTATCCCAAACCATAGAAGAACAATGCATACATTAACGTCCAAAAGCACGACGATTTTCCATAACGACGCCATTTTTGTTAATCACGTGACACGCTATTAAGCACAAGCATAAAATTGTACGAAAGCAAATGTAATCAAAGCGCTGAAGGCATAGAAGTTGTTCGCTATTGCATAATTTAAAGTGATATTATGGGTATCTAACAATTTATAGGTGTCTATCGCAACCGTTGTTTATATTTGGTGTTTCCACTTCATGTACACTTATATTTGTTCATGCAGCATCAACATACTAAAACAATATCCCAGAAAGAGAAAATTAAGCATTTGAATATCAACCCTACTTTCGTTTGACAACGGATCAAGCATGTACGATGTGAACCTAATTTAGTTTTAGTGCAGATTCGTTCATACGACACAAAGACACAATAGTGTTTTACGGACCATTTCGGCTTACAGAACTGGGTGAGTCACGTAAGAATATCGATTATAAAATATATTTTATAAAGAACTTGTAGCAAGATGAGTTGCAGATAATTGGTCAGTAACCACATTTTAACTAACTCTTTTGACCTGTTAATTTTTTTTCAGCTCAATTCAACAGTGAAAAATGCCCATAAAATCACTTTAAGACGCAACTCATTTTTCAAAATTATTCTCATGTTTGGAATGAACACACGCCAATCAAATCAGGGACCTATACAAACAAAGGGATAAGCAACCTCGCGATATCCCGTTACAGCACGCAAAATAAACCGAGATTTGATAATCTCGATCGATTGGTCCCTGTGTAGCGATAATAAACCGGTGCGCGAGATTTGATAATCTCGATTGATTGGTCCCTATGTAGCGATAATGCGGCAACACGATATCGATTGCGAGGGATTTCGCTTATTGAGCGGGTTACGTTTTTTCGGATTCAAATTATATTATGTTAAATAAACAAGTACCTATTCGCTTAATTGTTGCGTTGTTGATCTCAAAATCAATCTTTAATTAGTCAAATTATTACGCAGTATGTCGAACGGGGACCCAATTATCGGACCCTTTGATGAATATTAATTGCCGGTTGTTACGCCAGGGTTAAATTACCGTTGTTTATCGCACGTATGTGCATGTACAAAAGACCGGTCTTTTAATAGAATTAAAATGTTACCATGTTTTGTTTTAAATAGCAACATAATCAAGACATGTTAAGTGCAAACAACTCAAAATGTATAACTGTTCTTTTAACCTCCGACGCAGCAAAGTTTCGCATGCCATTTTAATATTCACGAACAGAGTCGCTCAGAACCTGTGCAGCCAGACTGACCTTCATGTAGCTGAAGGAAAGCAGATTCATTCGATTGCGAGCGATTTCGCTCATTGATGGTGATAGTTGTTTCGCAATATTCGACTTTCGTTGTTTAATAAATAAATATATATTCGTTCAATTTTGCCTTGTTTGTCTTGTAAATAAATAATTAGCAATATTAACACGCAGTATGCTACACGGAACCCAATTACCGGATGCGTTGACGAGTAACAATACCATTTGTTTCACAGGGTTTCAATCGCCATTGTATATCGCACATATGTGCATGTAGCAAAGACCGGTCTTTTAATTAATTGAAAATATTACTCTGCGCTGTGTGAAAAATATCAACATTATTAACGCCTGCCAATTGCTTACAATTTAAAATGTATAATTGTTCTTTATCATCCGAGACAATGAAGGTGCGCATGCCATTATATTATTCTGTTGGACTTCTTTTGAACATGATATCCATAGTAGTACTGAAAGTCTTTTCGTGATTTCGTGTTCAAGTATTGAACAAAAATCAACAGAATTTGAAGGCAAGGCAATTCATAAAAGTCGTTTATGTTTTATTTCTCAGTATAAATCAGTTAATCACTGAAATATACACATACGTTCATGCATGATAGGTAATCTTGGTATTTTTTACGTTTAAGAGTATGTGTAACAATACATTCATGTTACTAAGTGTAATGAGCATTCAGTTAAAGGAAATATTTTAAAAACTCAATAGCATGTAAAAAAAATCACATGTTTGTAAAAGATTTTGAACAAGTAACCATTTGCAATGTGAAATAGAACAACAAAAAATTGATAATAATACTAACAATTTTCTATTTATTATACAACAACAAAAGATTGAGATTCCTCCTGACATGGCAATGCAGAAGATTTATTCGAAGCCTACAGCAATACAAAAAGCTTACTTAAATTAAATACCAAATTATCTTGTTTAAACAAGTTTGAACATTTTATATTTACAATTAGTTTTGGGAACACATTTTTGATTTACATGATCAAAGATCTAACAGTCACTTTTGAGTTAAGCAGAGATATTCACTGCTGGAATGTGTTCATTTATGAAAAAAATGCAACAGTTTAATTTAATCAATTGAATATTTAAAACTAATTCATACTGAATTTTCTTTTGTCTTCGGCAAGTTTGAAGGTTTGTGAAGTTTGTTGTCGCCACTGCTTTATATAGTAGACATGAATATAGTAACATCATCTTAGTGCTGGGATGGTCAAGGTACGTCTCAGGAAAAGAAAGGAATCCAATATCCCAGTTGAAACAAACAGTATCAGTATCCTTGGCAAAGCTGTGAACACACATGTATGTCTGCACTATTTAAAGTCCACAATGTTTTTCAACAATTAAAAGTTCTTAACGTGGAAATGACCTGGGTTTGTACACCCAAGTTTCGCTGGCGTCATGACATTTTCCTTTGCGGGGTCAAACTTTCCGTATAAAGAGCAAGAGACCCTCTTTTGCTTCTTTTCAGCACACTGAAAATATAAAACAATGTGAATTTAAACCAACAAGATTAATAAAGGGCTAGTATTGACTGAGCCTTTCCAAAAATGCTGCGACATATGTTGATCAAATTAATAGTGGTTATAAAATATAAAAAAATGACTAAAATTGTATTGTTTTTGAGCTTATACAAAATTATGATTTTTCAAATAATGCAAATGAAATTTGCACCACACAATAGATTGAAATGCAACGTTTGTAAAGAAACCATCATGATTATTATAGGGCTAGTATTGACTGAGCCTTTCTTAAAAAGCTGCGACATATTTGATTAAATTGATAGTGATTGCAAAATAAAAAAATGACTTAATTTGTATAATCTTTGAGCTAATACAAAATTCTGATTTTGCAAATAATGCAAATTAAATTTGCACCACACAATGCATTGAAATGTAACGTTTGTAAAGATACAAACATGATAACTATAGGGCTAGTATTGACTGAGCCTTTAGAAAAGAGCCACGACATATGTTGATCAAACTGAAATTGTAAAAAAATAAAAAAAATGACTAAAATCGTATTGCTTTTGTGCTCATTCAAAATCATGAATTTGCAAATAATACAAATAAAATTAGCATCACACAATGCGTTGGAATGTAATGTTTGTAAAGATACCCATAAGATTAATATAGGGCTAGTATTGACTGACCCTTTCGAAAAGAGCCACGACATATGTTGATCAAACTGATAGTGATTACAAAATAAAAAAATGACTAAAATTGTATAATCTTTGAGCTAATACAAAATTATGCCTTTGCAAAATATTGCAAATTAAATTTGCACCACACAATGCATTGAAATGCAACGTTTGTAAAGATACCAACATGATATATATAGGGCTAGTATTGACTGAGCCTTTCAAAAAGAGCCACGACATATGTTGATGAAACTGATAGTGGTAAAAAAATAATAAAAAAATGACTAAAATTGTATTGCTTTTGTGCTCATTCAAAATCATGAATTTGCAAATAATACAAATAAAATTAGCATCACACAATGCGTTGAAATGTAATGTTTGTAAAGATACCCATAAGATTAATATAGGGCTAGTATTGACTGACCCTTTCGAAAAGAGCCACGGCATATGTTGATCAAACTGATAGTGATTACAAAATAAAAAAATGACTAAAATTGTATAATCTTTGATCTAATACAAAATTATGCCTTTGCAAATAATGCAAATTAAATTTGCACCACACAATGCATTGAAATGCAACGTTTGTAAAGATACCAACATGATATATATAGGGCTAGTATTGACTGAGCCTTTCAAAAAGAGCCACGACATATGTTGATGAAACTGATAGTGGTAAAAAAAAATAAAAAAATGACTAAAATTGTATTGCTTTTGTGCTCATTCAAAATCATGAATTTGCAAATAATACAAATAAAATTAGCATCACACAATGCGTTGAAATGTAATGTTTGGAAAGATACCCATAAGATTAATATAGGGCTAGTATTGACTGAGCCTTTCGAAAAGAGCCACGGCATATGTTGATCAAACTGATAGTGATTACAAAATAAAAAAATGACTAAAATTGTATAATCTTTTAGCTAATACAAAATTATACCTTTGCAAATAATGCAAATTAAATTTGCACCACACAATGCATTGAAATGTAACGTTTGTAAAGATACCAACATGATATATATAGGGCTAGTATTGACTGAGCCTTTCAAAAAGAGCCACGGCATATGTTGATGAAACTGAAAGTGGTAAAATATAATATAAAATTAGCATCACACAATGCGTTGAAATGTAACGTTTGTAAGAATACCAACATGAATAGTATAGAGCTTTATTTGACCAAGCCTTTTGAAAAAAGCTACGACACACGTTTCTCGGATTATGGAAGTGTAAACAATGATACGCATGATTTGGTGAAAATACCCACCGTTGTTTTATAAGTAAATACAAAGCATAGTGGAAAACAAATGAAACAATAAGATGTATCAAACTCAACAAACCTTTCAATGAATACTTCTGTGCTGGCAACACTTGGTTAATTTGTTATCTTATTTTGTCTCGATTGCTTTGTCACGGTCTCGCTTTGTCAAAATGGCGGCTGTGAAAATTTGCCTTGTCGCGCGAAGTCTCGTTGGGTCGCAAGTCTCGTTTCCCTTTTGCGTAACAACGCGTTAGCTTGTTCTTCAGTGCAGTGAGTTTCTCATCCCTTTGTGTGTATAGGTCCCTGATCAAATTTATATAGAGTGTGTCATAACGCATGGGTCGAGATTTTGAAGGTTAAAGTTTTGGGACAGAATGACAGACAGAAAGACAGGCCAAAAACAATATACCCCCGATCATTCGATCCGGGGGCATACAAACTTTCCAAATCTGAAATAGAATATAATCAAGACAAGAACAATCAGAACAAACCATACAAATGCAAATGCTGTACTGTCTCCCTACCGGCATTATGTCCTCCTCCTCATGTCACAACACGTGCGCAAGATATCCTCGAAGAGGAACTACACGCTGATGATCTTTGTGTAGCCTGTGACACCCTTATTGCAGATGCTGATGAGGTATGCGATAGCTGTTTGCATGGGTCCCTGTCACACATCATGTGTCTAAAGAAATGGGTGTGGTGTTGCCTGTAATCTTTGTGCTGCAAATCAATCGCAGATTAACGCAACAACATGCGTGATATCCCTGCTATGTCCGATATCGATACTGATTCCACTGGTGTAATGCCGACTACCTCCAACAAAAAGCAAGTTACTCCTGCTCACAACGTCATTGATCTCACCAACTTACATCAGGATGGCTCCCCACCCCCTTTGTACCCCTGACCCTCCCTTGGGCTGGAAATCAGTTTTGAACACAGGTGATCGGCCAACTCCTCTCCAGAGTTGTGAAAAGTGTATGAGGTGTGATTAAATCCGCGTAAATGAAGCTAGGCTTAGTAAATGGGAGACTGAACTCAAATCTAAACAAAACAAGAGGGCCATGATGGCCCTGAATCGCTCACCTGAGTTACCTTGCTACATCAACTTAAATTCTATCAGACCCATATACAACCCCAAGCCAGATTTCATCAATTAATACATTCTGACAAAATTTCATTAAGACGTGATGAAAACTGTGACCTCTTTCATCTACACAAGGTTTTACTAGAATTGGCCAAGTGAATAATTTTTGACCCCAGATGACCCATATACGATTTAAAATAAGATATTATCAAGATAAACATTCTGACCATATTTCATAAAGATCAGATGAAAACTATGATCTCTATTGTCTACACAAATTTTTTCTATGATTTGATATAGTGACCTAGTTTTTGACCCCAGATGACCCATATACAATCCCAACCCAGGTTTCATCAAGATTAACATTCTGGCCAAATTTTATTAAGTTTTGATGAAAACTGTGACCTCTACTGTCTACACAAGTTTTTTTAAACTTTGACCTATTGACCTAGTTTTTACCCTAGATGACCCAATTTGATCCCAACCAAGATTTTAACAAGACAAACATTCTGACCATATTTCAATAAGATCTGATGAAAACTGACCTCAATTGTCTACACAAGGTTTTTCTATTATTTGACCTAGTGACCTAGTTTCTGACCCCAGATGACCAAAATACAATCCCAATACAGATTTTATCAAGATAAACATTCTGACCAAATTTCATAAAGATTGGATGAAAACTGTGACCTCTATTGTCTACACAAGGTTTGTCTATTATTTGACCTAGTGACCTGGTTTTTGACCCCAGATGACCCAAATACAATTCGACCCAGATTTCATCAAGATAAACATTCTGACCAAATTTCATAAAGATTGGATGAAAACTGTGACCTCTATTGTCTACACAAAGTTTTTCTATAATTTGACCTAGTGACCTAGTTTTTGACCCCAGATGACCCAAATACAATCCCAACCCAGATTTCATCAAGATAAACATTCTGACCAAATTTCATAAAGCTTGGATGAAAACTGTGACCTCTATTGTCTACACAAGGTTTTTCTATTATTTGACCTAGTGACCTAGTTTTTGACCCCAGATGACCCAAATACAATCCCAACCCAGATTTCATCAAGATATACATTCTGACCAAATTTCATAAAGATTGGATGAAAACTGTGACCTCTACTGTCTACACAAACAAATTGTTGACAGACGGACGGACGCACAACGGACATCACACGGTCACATAAGCTCACTATGTCACTTAGTGACAGATGAGCTTAAAACCACTACAAAGTTATGGTCCATTGATATATGACAAAGTTTAGGGCCTTGGACAGTATCTGAAAGCGTTTTGGAAAAATCTCCCGAAGTGTTATTTTTAAGAAAAGCCCAAAGCCGCTGATTTAGTCAAATATCAATGGACCCAAATGAAAGTCTGACTTGATCTTTAAGTTATGTAGGTACACTCACAAACAAAATATCAGTGAATACCATAAAGCGTTTCATAAAAAAACATCCGGAAAACGGTTATTATAGAGAAAATTAATTTCCAAGTCAAAGGTCCATAACATCACAAAAAATCAATGGGCCAGAACAAAACTAACACTTCATCTGAAGGTCAAGTCGATAGACTTACATACCAAAAATCAGCTAAATATCTGAAAGACTTTTGTAAACAAAATCTCAGGAAAACATTTATAATAGAGAAATCCTAAGTCCAATAACCATAACTCAATGGACCGGAATGAAACTCTCAATTCATCTGTAAGTCATGTAGGTAGACTAACACAACAAATATAAGGTTAATATCTCAAAGCATTTATGAAAATAGTCCGGAAAATGTAATGCCAGACAGATGGACAGTGCAACTGCTATATGCCACCCTACCAGGGGCATAAAAATGTGTACAAATTCACACAGATAACTAAATAAATCAAATAATGTACATTTATATTTGCGCACATTTGTTATTATTGAATTTACATAAAAAGTAATACAAGAGGACCAAGGGAATGGTAGACCCTATATACTCCAACATGTAAACATTAAAGTGAAGTATATATCTAATATAAAATGTCTAAATGATGATGCCAGATCTGCTCATTTTGAGCAATTTCTTTATTTATCACAATGATTTATAAAATACCAAAATCAATTCCTTCATTTTCCATTACAATTTAAGTCTTTTAATTTGGAAAGTCCAAAATGTGTCATTTGGTAAAGCATTAACCCTTTACCAAATGACACATTTTAAACTGTCCCAAATTGAAAGATGATGCAGACAACACTTAAAATTATAATGGAATATGAAGAAATAGCTTTGGAAGAGTATAAATAATTGTGATAAAAGGAGAAATTGCTCAATATGAGCAATTTCTCCTTTAATCACAATGATTTATACAGTCTTCTGCACCAAACCCATAAAATCCTGTTACCGTTTGGTAATGGATTATTCCAACCAAAAATGTGGAAATGGAAATGGACCATTAGAAACAATAACAAGAATTTACTGGTTTATTGCAGACGACTCTAGCAATCATTTGTGATTAAAGGAGAAATTGCTTATTTTGAGCAATTTCTCCTTTTATCACAATGATTTCAACCCTACCAAAGCTATTTCTTCACATTCCATTACAATGTTCTTTGTCATCTGCGACCTCTTTGAATTTGGGACAGTCCAAAAGTTGTCATTTGGTAAAGGGTTTATGGGTTCAACAGAAGTTGACCTTACATCTTCACAGGTGTTATGCAATGAAGGATTTCTTGAAGTACTGTTAGGGGAGTTACCCTTCTACCTCAGATGACTTAAGAAGACAAAAGAAGAAATTGCTCATAGCAAGCAAAATCTCCTTTAAACACAATGTTTTCTACCTATTTGGTTGAGGACTATAAGATTTCACCACATACCAAATTTGGTAGCCCTAGGCCTTATGGTTATGGACAAGAAGATTTTCAAAGTTTTCACAAAATATGCAAAAACGTATAAACATGCAAAGTTCAAAGAGCTCCTGCGGCCATGTTTGTCGACGAAACAAATTTTCTTGAACAACTTTTTTAGGGGAGCCTTTAAGGATCATCCCTGTAAAAAAAAATGAAAATCCGACGAGCCGTTTCTGACGAGAAGATTTTTTAAGGTTTTGACCATATATGGGCATGGCGGCCAGCTGGGTTATGTGACCAAATTTTTTTTTAACAATATGTTTTCCCGTGACGTAAGGATGCTCCACATGAAATTTGGTTGAAATTGGCTCAATGGTTTAGGAGGAAAATATGATCTGCTCAGGTACGCTAAAAAGTGGACTTAAACATTGAGATAAAATGAATTTTTGCTTGTTTTGAAGAGATTCCTCTTTTTTCTCAAAATTGACAAGATATCATCCACTAAACAGGCAACCCATGTTCGCATAAGGAAAAGGGTAATTTGGAAAAAAATGGTATCCATTTAACCCTTTACCAATCAACATGTTTTGGACTGAACAATTTCTCAATTTCCCACAATGATCCAACCCTACCAGAGCAATTTCCTAAGCAATAATCACCTCCCATTTTAAAAATGGTACCCATTTAACCCTTTACCAATCAACATATTTTGGACTGAACAATTTCTCAATTTCCCACAATGATTCAACCCTACCAGAGCAATTTCCTAAGCAATAATCACCTCCCATTTTAAAGGAAAAATAATTTCTCATCAACAAAACTACAGCATTAATTGATTTCTGGTAGTTAACCCTTTTCCAAATTGAAAGAGGTTGCAGACGACAAATTAAATTATAATGGAATAAGAAGAAACTGATTTAATAGGGTAGGAAGCATTGTGATGAAAGGAGAAAATGCTAATTTCAGCAATTTCTCCTTTTATTTCAATGATTTCCACAGTCACAAACATTTGCAGAAAGAATTAACTGTTCTGGGTTAAGGGTTTTTGTGGTCTGCAGCAAAGCCATCAGAAGAGAATCGTGTCAGAGAAACCTGGCCTGTAGCCAGCAAATCCTTTACTCTAATAGCACTATTAATTGGAAAAAAGAGTACACTATAATTATTTCTAAATCTGCCATCTCAAGGAGAAAATTCTGGACTTAATGGTCCGATGTTGCTCATTTTCGACAGGGCTCGAGTTTTCATTGATATGAAGACACTGTGCTAGTTTGGAAAGAATTGGGTGAAAAATTTGGACTTCATGGCATAAACACCATTTTCTCAATTCAAGGGGAGGTAATTCTGTACTTCATGGACCAATAATGCTCATTTTTTTTTGTAGGGTTCGTGTCCTCATTGATATAAAGACACTGTGCAAATTTGGAAAGGATCGGACAAAAAATGTGAAAGATTTTTGAAAGTTTTCACAAAATAGGCAAAAACGAATAAACATGCAAAGTTCAACGAGCTCCTGCGGCCATGTTTTTTGACGAATCAAATTTCTTTGAACAACTTTTTCAGGGGAGCCTTCAAAGGTCATCACTGTGAAATTTTTTGAAAATCTGATGAGCGGTTTCTGACAAGAAGATTTTTTAAGGTTTTTACCATATATGGTCATGGCGGCCATCTTGGTTATGTGATCAAATTTTTTTTAACAATTCTTTTGTCCCAAGACCTAGGGATGCTCCACATGAAATTTAGTTGAAATTGGCTCAATGGTTTAGTAGAAGATGTTTACAAATTGTTTACAGACAGACAGACAGACAGACAGACAGACAGACGGACGGACGCCGGACGGTGAGTGATCACAATAGCTCACCCCGAGCTATTGCTCAGGTGAGCTAAAAAGCTGGATGCAATTCAAAAAGAAAACTCCAAGCTTGAAGCATTAGTGAAAAAACTTGAAAACAGAAATAATGAAATGAATCTGACTATTTAAACATTAAACACTAGAATTTCCATGCTTGAAAAGGAATATCTCCCATGTACTCCAAAAACGTCTGAAAATCACCCAGTGAAAAGTGAAACCGTGACACCACCTCTTACAGGTATAAGTAATTCTGAACAACTAGGAGGCGTTAGGAGCAAGTTTGTAACACGCTGTCAAACTCTTCATGACAGAATCACAGATATTGTGTTCAGTGAAATACAAAAAAGGTCGACTTTGTTGCCAGCGTATTCAACAACTCGCAAACGTTCTATCGTGACGACTCTAGTACACCCAGAACTAGTTTCGCATGTACACAAATTCCTGGAACCACTTCTCCAGATGCAGGACTGCCAACAGAAGACCCCCTCTTTCACGTCACACCCCCAATGCCAACTTATTTAGTTTCCCCGCAAACCCATTAATGGCCCCCTCCACTACACATGCCTCCACCTGGCTACCCGGTGAGTGGAAGCATCCCAGTGTATCCCCATAAGAAGGTACAAGCACATTTAGTAACCAATGCTGCTCGTAGTTTACGGACTGATAACGGTCACCGTGCGCCCCCTGGTAGCGGTCATCTGATAAGAAATGGCCAATGTAAGCTGCCGGTTGTTAACTGCGGTCATTCTTCGCCAGGTAGTGTCCTGCCAACCCGCAGTGGTTCTATTAGCAGTCGATTGATGGTCATTCCGCACCGGGAAGTGTCCAGCCGGTAAGCAGTGACCCATGTAAGCTGCCGGTTGATGCTCATCAGCATTCCTTACCTGACAGTGTCCAGCCCGTAAGCAGTGTACCATGTAAGCTGCCGGTTGAGGATCATCAACAATCCTGATATTGGTCGGCCCGTAGGTAGTGCTCCATGTAAGCCGCCGACAGATTATCGTGATTGTACTCCTTAAGGATGTGTACCGATGGCAGAAAGCGCTCACCGTAGGCAAGCTCCTGACAACAGTAAACAGCATGTGATCGATACTCCTACCTCTAGACCCCTAAACTTTCGACGAACAGCTTCAAACGACTTGAAATTTTAATAAGTAAATGTTATTGAAGGTTGAATCCTTTAACTGTAAAGATGTGAAGGCGTCCACACATGCTATCCTAGAATTGTCTAAGAAGTGTCAAATAATATTGCTACATGAACACTGGCTATTCCAAATACAAATTGCACTCCTTGGTGAAATTTCGAATAGATTGGACTACGTAGGTAAAGGAACAGACTCTAAAGACCCCCTGTTACCAATTCAATTACCCCTTGGCTATGGTGGTGTAGCTATACTATAGGACAAATCTTTAAGTAGCTTCATTAAAACCCTCAAAGAAGGATCAGAACGAATCCAGTGTGTGGAAATCTGTGACAGGAACTCTTGTAAAGTGAAAACACTTATTGTGTGCGTCTACATGCCCTGCCGTGGGTACAGTACTAAAAAAGATTATTTCTGTGGAATTGTCTATGAACTGTTTGAAATTGCCTCTAAGTATAGAAACTCTCACTACATTTTGATAGGAGGAGACTTAAATATTGACCTCAGTGTACAAGCTTCTGATAGGAAACGCTCCTTCCTTAACAATCTCATTGATGAGTTCGAGTTAGAGTTCTCTTGTGTAGGATCCACCTTTTTTCATCCAAGTGGGGAATCTGAATCAAAAATAGACTATTTCTTAAATACAAAGTCGGACAGTTTTCTGTATAAGAAGAAAGAAATTTTCCCAGTAGTGTCAAATGTGTCGGACCATGTGCCAATCTAAGCTACCATAAAAAGTGAACTGACTGATAAACTTTCGAATGATACTTAAAGTACCAAAACGTCTACTGTGGCAAACGTTAAGTGGTACAAGTTGGACAAACAAGCTTACGCTGAACTAGTCGCCTCTAAGCTGGATAAAGCCGTCACTGATACGACAATTTTGATAGAGAAGGCATCTACTGAAATTTGTAACATAATGTGTAACGCAGCAATAGAAGTACAAGGAGAAAAGAAACGTCCTAGAAATACAAAGCCCAAACTAGCTGTATGGAATTTAGAAAGCTCACAGTCCCTTAAGAATTTGAGAACAATAAACAAACAGCGGAAAGAAATTGGAAGTAAAAATGACCCACTATTTGCTGAAAGAAAGCATGCTAAAAAGGAATTTAGTCGTTTGTGTAGAATAAGCACAGCCAAGAAACTAACTGATGAAAAGCAAGAGATCATAGGCTCTAGATCAAGTGATATGAAACTTTTTTATTAGCTGATAAATAAGAAAAGAGGAACACTAAAACAAGATGTCGAATACTTATACGTAGGTGAGACAAGATATTCCGGAACAGAAGGCATTTTAGAGGGTTTCAAAGAGCATTTCAAGCAATTAGCAATGAACTCAGAATACAGAATTTGATGAAACCTACCATATCCAGGTGAAAGATGAAATATCAGCCATAGCCAGCATTGTATCCAACTGCCCAGTAAATCCCGTGATTCCCGTGAATCCAGATGAATTTGAAAAAACCCTGAAAACTATACAAAAAGGCAAGGCGGCAGACATCTTTGGTGTGAACATTGAGCATATTGCATTTGACCCAGATATTTTAAAACTCGTATACTTGCAATCATAAACAATATCTTTAAGAACAAAGATATATCTACATGTTTACAAAGAGGTATTCTATCCCCGGTGTTCAAGAAGAAAGATGTCCTTATAGAGTTGGGCAATTATAGAGGAATACCAGTTTTGCCTACTTTGTGTAAAGTAATCGAGACTTTCATAAGGAACATAATTCTAGACTGTATTTTGAATGTGCAAAACCCAACGCAACGAGGCTTTACATCAGGGTCCTCACCACTAAATGCTGCCTTTATTCTTGAGGATTATTACCGTGAGTGTACCGACATAAAAACACCAGCCCATGTTGTGCTTCTTGGCGCTAAGTCTGCATTCGACGTGGTAGATCACTCACAACTTTTGCGAAGAATCTACCATGCAGGTATAAGTGACGGACACTGGCTCCTCATGAAATCCCTTCGCGAAAACTCGTCAAGTGTTATCAAGTCCCACATTAGTGAACCCTTCAGTATATCCCAACGCGTACGATAAGGAGGGATCCTCTCAACAGACCTCTATAAACTGTATGTCAATCCGCTGCTAGACATGTTAGCTGAAACTGGACGTGGTGGACGCATTGGCACTGTACTTGTCAATAGTTCTGCATGTGCAGACGACATATGTCTGATGGGTAGAGACCATGGAGATGTGCAGCTCTTGATAGACATGTCCCACACTTTTGCGAATGTAGAACGTTACCTTCTCCAACCCACTAAAACTGTAGCTCTAAATATAAAACATACTAAAAGAACAGCTGCAGCAGTACAAAACATTAACTTCAAACTGGGAGAACAAAACCTCAAGTCAGTAGATTCTCCGATTCATCTAGGAATAACTAGGACAACATCAGCATGTGAGACCGCTGAAGTGAATATTGAAGGAAACATTTCGAAGGCAAGGCGAGCCCTGTACAGTCTTTTTGGAACTGGTCTGCATGGTCACAATGGACTGGACCACAAGTCAATGCTGGATATATACAAGTGTTTCGTGTTACCTGTCCTCACTTATGGCATAGAAATATTTACCCCAAAAAGTGCTTTAATTAATTAGCTTGCACTCTTCCAACGAAAAACAATTACTGTCGCTTCCAAACAACACTGCTGACCCCTGTGTGTTTATCTTGACAGGGCTTTTGCCAATTGAAGCTATCTACCATTTGAACATTCTTAACTTTTTAACAATATATGTGGTCAAAGCAAGACAAGTACTAAACGGCAAATTCTTCTCCAGCATCCTGGATTAACTGTGTTCGACCTCTCCTTGCGAAGTACGAACTAGAAGAGGCTGATGAGTATCTAGAAAAGCCCCTTAACAAGTCCCAGTGGAGACCGAAAATACATAGAACCATAGTCAGTTACTGTAAACAATGTACATATTGACAAAATAGCCTCCACCTATACCTCCCTAAAATTCATGTACACTGAATACACCCCTGGCAAGCTTCACCTTGTGCTACAAGTTGGGTGTCTTTCTGCACTTGAAGTTACCAGACTATCAGTGAGGTTTAGGCTACTTACTGGCACATACATACTTCAGGTGAATAGGAGCCGTTTCAACCAATACGCCATTGATCCAGTGTGCCCCAACTGTAAAGACGCTGACGAAACAGTGGGACACTTTCTTCTACAATGTCCTGCGTTAAAACATGTGAGAGGCCCAGTTATGTGTGAAATATGGAATATTTTGAACTCTATTGGTGCCACCACAAACATATACTCCCCTACACTATTGGTCCAGGCTCTTATTGACTGGTCAACTATTGTCCCATATCAACCCCGACTTAGAGAGAAACAGGGTGCACTGGAATTTCTAGTGAGAAGACTGATCTTTCTACATACTGAAAAATAAACTCTATAAACAACTGTCCGGAAAACATGGACTTCTTGGCTAATAACGTGTGGTCTAGACAATTTATTTTATTTCATTTTAGTTATTTTAGTTATTTTTCTTTTCTGCACTGCTATAGTAAATGTTGTGTAGTAAATGTTGTGTGTATATACGTGCATTGTGATGTACTATGTCGTGAATAAGCTGCGTAAATAGTGAATACTCTGGGTAAAGGTGTGATATTCAAATTGGATATATACTCCCAGCAACTGCTGGGGTTCGTCATTTCTGGCGGTGAAGATTAAAAGAACAGAACAGAACATGGACCTTTTTGGACGTTCTGAAAGCATAGAAAGCATGCTGAAAATAGTAATGAGAACTGAATATAAAGACAATTCGCAATCACCATCATATTAAATGAATATTGTCAGAATATCGAATACCTATCTCACTAAGAGTAATAATATAATTTCATGATGAAAATTCCCTGTACACAACTTTTGGTTTTAGACACCATATACACATTCAAAATATACTATTAGTGAATAAGATCACAGGTGGTTAGCGTGTGGCTATGATATTAATTAGTGAAATTCATTTATGCGTTGAATAAGACCGAGATCGTGAAAATCGCTTTAAAATTGATGAAGTAATGGCTGTTCAAAGCGAAGCACCCTGTTTTCGGGTGATTTCGAGTTGAATACCTTGTTATATATTTATTTGATAGTGAATTTTTTTCAGAAAAGTTGATTTTTCGTTATAATATGATTATTTATCATTAAAAATGATGTTTTCACTAATTAATATCATAGCCACACGCTAACCACATGTGGCCCTTATTTACAAGTTTGCTATTTTGAATTCAATTTTGTATCGAAAAGCATTGTTCTAAACTATGCCAGTTACAATTCGCAATGAGATTTTTAATGGCCCTCGTCATGCGAAAATGGGTCTTATTCAAAATGCGCCCATCATATATACAGCCCATTCAGCCTGCGCATCTCTCAGTCTGGTCAGGAGATACATAATGAGACCATAACACATTGAGTGATTTTATAGCGAACAGCATCGCCTCTGACCAGACTGCGCAAATGCAAATGTTGGGTTTAAGATACGCTGGCCGAAACATATAAGACCCATTTTCGCATGACGCGGCTATGAAAGTGTGATTTAAATGTGTCGAAAGAAAACTGCGTTTATATCAAATATTAACATACGATATATTTCGATAGTGAAGAAATATACTCATAATAAGGCATTGGAGGACACATATGATGTGCACTACCGTAGTATAATTTTTATCTACTTAAACTAATTTGTGGTTTGACAATGATAACACATATTTCATGCGGTTAATATGCGACTCACAAGTAAAAAAACACAATAGTTAAACTTTTGTTTTCAGTCTATTTATTTAGAAACGTAAATTGCAAACTTTATTTCAAAGTCAGCATTTACGCCGACTACCTTTTTATCCCCACGTTTTTCGAAGAAAAAGTGGGGATATTGTGGTGATGTGCGTCTGTCCGTCCGTCCGTCCGTCCTGGCCACCTGCTCCTCCTACACTATAAGCACTAGAACCTTGAAACTTACATACATGGTAGCTATGAGCATATGTGCGACGGTGACAGTGACGGAATTTTGATCTGACCCCTGGGTCAAAAGTTATGGGGTTGGGGCGGGGCCGGGTCAGAGATTTTCACTCATTTTTTTATGTTATTTTACATTAACTTCTTCATTTCTGCACCGATTTACTTTAAATTGATACTGAACCTCTCTTATGACAATACGGTCAATCTCAACTATGCATGGCCCCATTACCAACCCTGGGGCGCCCCGCCCACATAGGCCACGCCCACCAAAAATTGCCTTTAACTATAATTTCTTCATTTCTACACCGAATCACTACAAATTGATATTGAACCTCTTTTATGAAAATACAGTCAATCTAAACTATGCATGGCCCCATTACCAACCCTGGGCGCCCCGGCCACATAGGCCACGCCCACCCAAAATTGCCTTTTACTATAATTTCTTCATTTCTACACCGATTTACTTCAAATTGATACTGAACATCTCTTAAGACAATACGGTCAATCTCAACCAGGTATGGCCCCATTACCAACCCTCGGGCGCCCCGCCCATAATAGGCCACACCCGCCCAAAATTGTCTTTATCCCCACGCTTTTTGAAAAGCGTGGGGATATTGTGGTTATCTCCGCTGTTCGTCCGTCTGTCCGTCCTGGCCACTTTTTCCTCCTACACTATTAGCACTAGAACCTTGAAACTTACACACATGGTAGCTATGAGCATATGAGCGACCCTGCACTATTTGGAATTTTGATCTGACTCCTGTGTCAAAAGTTATGGGGGTTTGGGTGGGGCCGGGTCAGAGATTTTTACTCATGTTTTAAGGTTATTTTACTTTAATTTCTTCATTTCTACACCAATTGTCTTCGAATCGATACTGAACCTCTCTTATGACAATACGGTCAATTTCAACTATGAATGGCCCATTACCAACCCTGGGGCGCCCCGCCCACATAGGCCACGCCCACCCAAAATTGCCTTTTACTATAATTTCTTCATTTCTACACCGATTCACTTCAAATTGATACTGAACCTCTCTCTTATGACAATATGGTCAATCTCAGCTATGCAAGGCCCCATTACCAACCCTGGTACATTACCAGCCCACATAGGCCACGCCCACCAAAAATTGCCTTTTTCTATAACTTCTTCATTTCTACACCGATTCACTTCAAATTGATACTGAACCTGTTTTATGACAATACGGTTAATCTCAACTACGCCCCATTACCAACCCTGGGGCGCCCCGCCCATAAAGGCCACGCCCACCCAAAATTGCCTTTTACTATAATTTCCTTATTTCTACGCCGATTCACTTCAAAATGATACTGAACCTCTCTTATTACAATACAGTCGATCTCAACTATGCATGGCCCCATTACCAACCCTGGGGCGCCCCGGCCACATAGGCCACGCCCACCAAAAATTGCCGTTTACTATAATTTCTTCATTTCGATACCGATTCACTTCTAATTGATATTGAACTTCTCTTATGACAATACGGTCAATCTCAACTATGCATGGCCCCATTACCAACCCTGGGGCGCCCCTGGGTCAAACATGTCAAACAAACTGGTCAAACAAACCTCTCTCTTATGACAATATGGTCAATCTCAGCTATGCATGGCCCCATTACCAACCCTGAGGCGCCCCGCCCACATTGGCCACGCCCACCAAAAATTGCCTTTTACTATAACTTCTTCATTTCTACACCGATTCACTTCAAATTGATACTGAACCTGTTTTATGACAATACGGTTAATCTCAACTACGCCCCATTACCAACCCTGGGGCGCCCCGCCCATAAAGGCCACGCCCACCCAAAATTTCCTTTTACTATAATTTCCTCATTTCTACACCGAATCACTACAAATTGATACTGAACCTCTTTTATGAAAATACAGTCAATCTCAACTATGCATGGCCCCATTACCAACCCTGGGCGCCCCGGCCACATAGGCCACGCCCACCCAAAATTGCCTTTTACTATAATTTCTTCATTTCTACACCGATTTACTTCAAATTGATACTGAACATCTCTTAAGACAATACGGTCAATCTCAACCAGGTATGGCCCCATTACCAACCCTCGGGCGCCCCGCCCATAATAGGCCACACCCGCCCAAAATTGTCTTTATCCCAACGCTTTTTGAAAAGCGTGGGGATATTGTGGTTATCTCCGCTGTTCGTCCGTCTGTCCGTCCTGGCCACTTTATCCTCCTACACTATTAGCACTAGAACCTTGAAACTTACACACATGGTAGCTATCAGCATATGAGCGACCCTGCACTATTTGGAATTTTGATCTGACTCCTGTGTCAAAAGTTATCGGGGTTTGGGTGGGGCCGGGTCAGAGATTTTTACTCATTTTTTAAGGTTATTTTACTTTAATTTCTTCATTTCTACACCAATTGTCTTCGAATCGATACTGAACCTCTCTTATGACAATACGGTCAATTTCAACTATGCATGGCCCATTACCAACCCTGGGGCGCCCCGCCCACATAGGCCACGCCCACCCAAAATTGCCTTTTACTATAATTTCTTCATTTCTACACCGATTCACTTCAAATTGATACTGAACCTCTCTCTTATGACAATATGGTCAATCTCAGCTATGCAAGGCCCCATTACCAACCCTGAGGCGCACCGCCCACATAGGCCACGCCCACCAAAAATTGCCTTTTACTATAACTTCTTCATTTCTACACCGATTCACTTCAAATTGATACTGAACCTGTTTTATGACAATACGGTTAATCTCAACTACGCCCCATTACCAACCCTGGGGCGCCCCGCCCATAAAGGCCACGCCCACCCAAAATTGCCTTTTACTATAATTTCCTTATTTCTACGCCGATTCACTTCAAATTGATACTGAACCTCTCTTATTACAATACAGTCGATTTCAACTATGCATGGCCCCATTACCAACCCTGGGGCGCCCCGGCCACATAGACCACGCCCACCAAAAATTGCCGTTTACTATAATTTCTTCATTTCGATACCGATTCACTTCTAATTGATATTGAACTTCTCTTATGACAATACGGTCAATCTCAACTAGGCATGGCCCCATTACCAACCCTGGGGCGCCCCTGGGTCAAACATGTCAAACAAACTGGTCAAACAAACCTCTCTCTTATGACAATATGGTCAATCTCAGCTATGCATGGCCCCATTACCAACCCTGAGGCGCCCCGCCCACATAGGCCACGCCCACCAAAAATTGCCTTTTACTATAACTTCTTCATTTCTACACCGATTCACTTCAAATTGATACTGAACCTGTTTTATGACAATACGGTTAATCTCAACTACGCCCCATTACCAACCCTGGGGCGCCCCGCCCATAAAGGCCACGCCCACCCAAAATTTCCTTTTACTATAATTTCCTTATTTCTACGCCGATTCACTTCAAATTGATACTGAACCTCTCTTATTACAATACAGTCGATCTCAACTATGCATGGCCCCATTACCAACCCTGGGGCGCCCCGGCCACATAGGCCACGCCCACCCAAAATTGCCTTTTACTATAATTTCTTCATTTCTATACCGATTCACTTCGAATTGATATTGAACTTCTCTTATGACAATACGGTCAATCTCAACTATGCATGGCCCCATTACCAACCCTGGGGCGCCCCTGGGTCAAACATGCGGCGTGGGGATACGCGTCGGCCTCTGCCGCGCCATTTCTAGTTAAAAGATATTTCTTGTTATATTTTTTTTTAAATACTCGGTTTTAGCGATTATAAAGCATTTTTGAGGTTGTCTGTAGTATACCTGTAGTAATTGGTGAACTCATGTTCAACGTTTTATAAATTGAGAACTGTGAATATAAACAAGCTTAACCTTCTACTATTGCGTTGTTAGCACCCGTAAATACAAAAGATCGCCGCTATCTATTAAGAACAAAAGAACGTGTCCCAGAAATATCAAATTTAACCCCGCTGTAGCAGCATGAACGAGATTACAAAACAGATAATTATTGTTATATTTAATTGTTTTTATATTCGGGTTAAGCGATTCTGAAGCATTTTTGGTGTTGTCTATCGTATCCCTGAAGTTATTGTTGAAGTTATGTTTAACGTTTTATAAATTGAGAATATAAACAAGTGTAACCTTATACTATTGCGTTGTTTTCCCGAATCTATTAATAGCCTCTGATTATGAATGACCTGTACTACGTCATTAAGACGCAGCAGATAGTGATTTCTTCCGCGACACGAATAATACAAACATTGTTTATTGATTCTTTTCTATATAAGCTCCGTTCAAAAATATTCCATTTAACACGATATTCACATAATGTTTCCATTTGTGAATGAATATAGTTGGAGAACTCAAACCTCTTGCATAAATTATACAACTCTTTCTCGCGCGGATACGGCAGGTGTGGCGGGTAGTAGGCTTTCCGTAGATAAGCAAAACTGACTTGAAATTTTCAGTAACAACATAAGCTGTTCGCTACGCGAACAGCTCAAAATGGTTACAAAGGATAAATACAGGACATATTATAACGGGGGTGCAATTACATGTGGAGTTTTGTATAAAATATGACAAGTTTTTGATGGTATGTCTATAGCGGCTCATCGGAGTTTCATGTAGTCATATGTTTAACTTCCAACGCAAAGTTCAGTGTGGGCACACCCAATTCAAAATTCACAACGTGACAGACTTCATAACAAAAATCCGTGCCGCGATAAATCAAAGACCTATACAATACATGTATTTTTTAGGTCTTTGGATACATTTACAGTATTCGTCTAAACGTAGGCACGTGATCAATAGGCACATCGTAGTTTCGTAACCACGTTCGCCCCAGCAGCGTTTCGAGTTTCGTCATGTCTTCCCAGGTTCCCCTGGGTAAGAATATGTCCCGTTTCCGAACCCCATGTTCGAGCACGGGGGCGACTAGGAGAGTATCTCCCACCAGGAAATCTGTCTCGCTCTCCAAGGAATCGATATCCTCGGGGTCCAGCATCCACAGGGGTCGAATAATTGGTGCGCCTGAAATAGAAAAATGACAGGGATACTTTAAATATTGCTGCTGTTATATATATCCCTTTAAAAAACGCGATTTTTCCTCAAGCCAACGGGATCCGGCCCCATTATTGTTTTGAAAACAACAACAACAACAACACAACACTGTAAATTTTAGAGCGCAGATGTATATCGCTATTAACATTTTACTTTTTCAGATAAAATATAATTACCAGGTAGTATGCTTGCGATGCATTCAACGTACATACTACACCATCTACTCGTATTATAAAAACCACAACGTGCGTGACATAAGCGTATTCTGCAACATATATCGTCTGAATGTGTGCAAATAAGCGAATCCTGCAACACACACTTGGGTCATGATAACGCATGCAATATACGTGTGTTCCGCCACAAATCCGAGTGCACTGCGTATGTGTGTTTGGAATATATATATTCTTCTTAAGGAGTTTTCGTCGAAAGCACTTTACACTGAAGACGGCCGATACCATAAGAATACGGACTACTGTGTTATCACTTTCCAACAGTGAACATTATTGATTTTGCGTTAATGCGTTCTTTTTTTCGACGACAAGAAACACAAGCATGTTCCCAAAAGTCATATGTTTGGACGTGGAAATGCCCGATAAAAATGTAAATACGCAGGCGACATGGACACCGTGGACATGCCATTTTAAAATTGAACCGTTGTCATAAAAAAGCTACTTAGTAACCAATGAACCTGGTTCGGTGGCTGCTTCTCTCGCCGCCCGCAATACCAGTGGTGTCACGATCTCCTCGTGGATGCGCACGTACTTTTTGGCTATCGCGGTCACTTCCTCGTCGTACTGCCATGGGACGAATGAGAATTGCATGGCGGGAAGATAGGCGGTCACCTAAGGAAGGGAAATGGCCGGTTAATTTGATTTAAAAAAAAGAAGGTAGTATGTGTCAATTATAAATTAAGAGACATTAAATACATGTTTATTATAAATAAACTTGACGCACAGTCAGCGATAGATCTTTTGGTGCACTTCTGTGTCATGTGTAATTTCGGTTACTATGCGATCTCGACAAAGTCGTTTGAAACTACATATATATCTTTCCGAGTATGTTGTGTATACTGATGTAAATTTAGATTGGCCAGTTTAAATGGCGATGACACGCAATAAACGAAAAAATGAAGACAAATATTGTAACGACGGAAAAGTCTTAGGTAACCCAGTGTTTTTGGTATTTACCTAACTACTTAAATATAGAGTGTAAGGATAAAACACACTTCAGTAATCGACGATGAAACCAAATTTGTTGGATTACCTAAAGAGAGTAAATGTGATGTTGTGTAATGGCATCGTCGATAACCCAGTGCATGGACTGCTTACATATATAATCAACATTTATTTATATTGTAAGGGCAAAGCAAACTTAACGGCGGCAAAAGTCCGAACAAACGCCATTGTGTTTTCGGTTACCTCAAGCCATCGAATGTACAGTTCGCGCTCGGGCAGCCGAGTGGTCGTAAAAGGGTTTTCGCCCGCCGCCGGCGCCTCGTAGTTGTAGCCGTTTCCGCCGACCATGTCGGGCAGGACGAAGGGGTAGCCTAGAAGCCCCATGGTGAGGACGGTGGGGATCAGGGATCGGAGGCCGTTGTCAAAGCCCCAACGCGACTCCTTGTCGCCCATGCGCACGAATACCGGGAAACGCTGTGTTCTGAAGCCACACCGAACCTTTGTTTTGAAAAAAGTTACGTTACTCTCATGCTATGTTTATGCATTTTTTTGTTAACGATATTATGCGTATGATTTTCGCCTTAGTGAGAGGTTCATTAAAAGGATGTACACTCACTTCTGAGAGTGAACAAAAACATACGCACATTAAAACGGATAATACCGGATAAATTGTTCATTGGGGTTAAAATAAACGAAAAAGAATAATTTTCCATAATTGCCAATTCTGAACACTATTGGGCCTTTTCTAAAACATGCAAGTAAAATGTACGCAATAATTGATACATTATTATCAGACGCATTATTCCGCACCTCGATCATTGGCCCTAGTCTGTTGACTGCCGCCACGTACTTCGACGTGTAGACATTCGGGTCGACCCATTGGCTCGAATACTGGTGTGACGAGGGTACATATGTGGTCTCACCGGCGTCAAACTTGAAAGAGTCAATCCCGTACTCGCTCTTCATCTTTTCAAGGCGATTGACGAACCAGTCCACCGCAAGAGCGTTTTCAACGTCTAATATGGCGCCAACGCCCTGCCACCATCGGACGAGCGCCGGAACTCTCCCGTCGCTGTCCTTGAGCCAATAATCACCGACAATCCCTTCTCAGAATGCGAGGGATTCCACATTAGCGAAAGGAGTGACCCACACAGTTACTCGAAACCCTTTCATTTTTAACTCGCGAATCATATTTTTGGCATCAGGGAATTTGTGCGGACTGAAGTCAAACTCGCCGTAAAATGACGAGAACATATCGTCTATTTCCAGCTGTGAATGCGAAAATCCATGCTTACCAATCTCGTCGGCGAATTGTAGTACCTTACCTTGGTTAATGTCAACTTTAAACTTTGCCCATGTTGACCAAATAGGGGATTTAAACATCAAGGCGTCGGGTTGACCAATCGGCAAATCGAAATATTCCTTACTCATGTGCCTATGCGTCTCCAATATATTTACCATCTTACAGACGTTTAATACAAGATCTGGGGCAACAGTTTTCATAAATCCGGTCATATGGCGCATGCTTGCAGCAATAAAACACATTTCAGAAAAGGACCCGGACTCGCCAGTCATATGCTTGAAATACAGCGGACTAGTCGCTGGAATAAACACACCGACGCCATTTGAGCTCAGCCAGTGCCGCTCTATGACATTTCCTACCGACTGGTTTAAAGGAACAATGTCATTGGTAACGTACGGCTGCCATGGTAACGTGATATTCTTAAAGGGCCATCGTTGATACTGTAGCTCACTCCCTCCGTACCACAGCCCTTTGGACAAATCCAGACATATACCTACTATAACACCTGGTTTAACGGGTCTCAGACTTATTTTCCCACATTCACCACTTGCTTCACTAACTTCAAGAACAGAAGAAAATCGCAGTATGCACGTTAAAGGGCCTTCTATACAGTCGACTCGGGTTTCAAAAGGCCGACCACTCAACAAGAGTTTGCTCTCTGGCGATTTCACGTACACTGTATTCGAGTTTTTGTCATACTCGAGTTTCACATGCATGCGGTTGAAGTCGCTACTTGCCCCGCTGAGGGCGAACGATAATACTATAGCAATCAGGAAGAAACGGTACAAAGGCACTTCGTAGTCCATGGTTCATTTGAAACCAATGTGCAATAATATTTGATTATAAATTAAACACTGCAAACTTTAGCATATACCCAAACAGTTGAGCGTTATTGTGTACAACATCACCTATTTAAAAAAATATATTTTGCACAGAAGCTTAAAATGTAATACTCAGGTCACATGTATTGTTTATGCGTTGATAAACCATCGATCACGCTTTCTCTTAGTATCAACAGTTGCAAGCTTTTACAAGGACATCAAAATTTCACTATCCAAGGGAGAGCACTTCTTTATATATGGCAAACTTATGTCGAAGGTATACAACTTCGTACACCTCTCGTGAATTATTCGGCGTAAGCTGTATTAAGCCAGCTTTTCACCTTAGCCTGACCTTTGTAAGTGTCCAATACAATTCAAATAAATTTCCCGCGGCTAGGTACGAATGAATACACTTCATTTATTCCATTGTCTGATTTGAGTATACCACCAGAACATTGGAAACATATCCGCGTCTTTGTAACACTGTTTTATTGTATGAAACAATTTTATCTCTAATGAAAAGGCTTAATAGATAGAACAGTTTTACACTCAATTCTCGACATCAATACAGTTTGTGCGTACACCTTTTATTTTCAGAGTATTACCAGCGCAAAAGCGTTTATACTTAAAAAGCTATGTTCTCATATTTAGTGCTTACTTCCATATTCCTGTCAACATGTTAACATGTAAAAGTATAAAGAGCAGTGGAAGCGAGGCCTCACTTTAAAGCATTGCATTTCAACCCGCGAGTTTTCGGGTCAATTCGCGGACATTCAGAGTTTATATACAGGTCATCACCGGAGTTCGCGGCCAGTAAAATAATCGTTATATAATAAAGACGCTATCCGTGAACTAGATGACCTGGAATTTTATTTAGACCAGAAACATGTAAAATGAAGATATTCAGCAATATAATTATGGTATGTCAATAATAGATTCTTAATGTGTTTTCAACAATACAATGATAAATATTATTTTTGATAAATTTAACAATAATTATTCCACCATATTGCCTAATGTACTAAAGTGATATTATGAGCATGTAACAGTTTATAGGTGTCTATCGCAACCGTTGATTATTTTTGATGTTTCTACTTCATATACACTTATATTAATTAATGCAGCATCAACATACTAAAACAATATACCAGAAAGAGAAAAATAATGCATTTGAATATCAACCGTTCTTTCGTTTGACAACTGTTCATGCGTTTACGAGTTGAACCTAAATTTAGTTTTAGTGCAGATTTGTTCATACGACACAAAGACACAATATTGTTTTACGGATCATTTCGGCTTACAGGACTGGGTGGGTCACGTAAGAATATCGAATATAAAATATATTTTTATAAACAACTGGTAGCAAGGTGAGTTGCAGATAATTGATCAGTAACCACATTTTAACTAACTATTTTGACCTGTTAATTCTTTTCAGCTCAATTAAACAGTGCAAAATGCCCATAATATCACTTTAAGCATGAGCACGATGATTCTCGATACTGTTAATAGTCGAATCAAATAGCAATGCCCGACAAACCACTAAAGCAGGCTTGTTCGAAGAACGCGCCTATAAATACGGATACTTCTCGTGTGGCCGGTTGACTCATATGTTTAAATTTCACTTCCATTCTTCTTTTGGTTTTCTGTTTTGTATCTATAGGTTTATGACCAGCAATATGTTATAATGTAAAATAAGCCGCGAAAACTCCGCGTAACTATTTACGCCGTATATCTTTTTTAAAGATATTTCTTGTTTAAAATGAAATATGGCACCAATTGTCTGAATTACTACAAATAGTCAGGATTTTATATGAAAATTGTTATTTTGCGTGTGCGCCATTTATAAGACAGTTAAATATTATATACCGGTCGCCGTTGCCTAGTGGATAAGGCGTCCGCCTCGGGATCGGGGGTTCGAGCCTCATGGTGAGCATTTGATGTTGATCATGGGACTTGTTCCGAAATGGCCGGTTTGTGAGCCGCGAGCTAGTTAAAAATGAACCGACTTCCATCCGCCTGGCATAGTGATAGGAGATGGGAGGTATACACGCAAAGTGTCTCATAAGCCTATTGGCTGGCCCTTTTAATAAAAACAAGATTTCTTTGAGAAATACAATGCCCCCTAGCAGTAGCAGCATTACAATACCAATACTTAAGAATGATCAAATGGGAAAAGGTAACCTAGCACTGGCAGTAAATATGGGGCTCATTTACAGGTCAATTTGGAATCTCTGCTGTAAAATGAGATTTTGAATGAATTAAAGGGAGGCAAATCTGTACTAAAAAGAACATGCATAAACCGTAGTTGTTTCCCTTGTTTGAACCATGATTAATCCTTATAATGCATCTTTCCAGTAACTGTGATCTTCACCTGTGACCTTGACCTTTGACCTAGTGACCTCAAAATCAATAGGGGTCATCTGCGAGTGTACCTATGAAGTTTCATGATCCTAGCCCCAAGCGTTCTTGAGTTATCATCCGGAAACCACCTGGTGGACGGACCGACCGAAGGGGGGCATAATAACTTTTATAAGAAAACGTGGATCTGTTATCATGAGACAGCTTTTGCAAAGTTTTTTTTTTCAAAGAAGTATAATAATCAGCACTTCGTTAAACTTCAGAAAGACAAAGCTTAAAGGAACAGAAGTATAATTTTATGTTTCACTGTAACGTGTAATTTTAGTGAAAGAAGAGTCAACAATGCATATATTTTTCGCTTTTATCATAAAATACACTCAACAGTTGATTTCAGTTCTAAATTAATATTTACATCTCATATTTCAATATGCAATACACTCTGAACGAATGGTTAACCTATTAACAATTCCAGGTTAAATTGTGATACAGCAACCAGTGACAATATCTGACTGTAATGTACAGAAAAAATACCCATTGAAAGAACATTGAAAGAACAGATCTGTGGTTCAACACCACATTGTTCAGATAAAAGTATCTAAATGCAAGAATTGTAGTTCAACATTCCTTTAACAAAACATGTTTTATGCCATAAAAAACGTTCTAAATCTATACAACTGTGTGTTCTATGAATATAATATAGAAATTATAGATGTACACACTTTTGCTTGTTTTGCCAGTATTTCTGGGAACATAGTGTGTTATCAAGGCTTTATAATTGCATAAATAGATAAATCAGCATAGAGATGCATGCGTACAAATGTGAAAGAGTAAAACATTCAAAATTCATTTGCAATTTTCGCAGTGTATGCAAATTGTTTGCACATTTAAAGTTATATTATGCGCATCTAACAGTATATGCTATGCTTATAGGTGTCTATCGCAACAGTTGTTTATTTTTGGTCTTGACACCTCAGATACATAGAAAAATAATGCAACTGAATATCAACCGTACTTTTGTTTTGACAACTGACGACATGATTCAATGTACGATGTGAATCTAAATATAGTTTTAGTGCAGATTTGTTCATACAACACAAAGAAACAAATTTGTTTTACGGATCATTTCCGCTAAGAAGACTGTACAGTTATGTAAAATATTGAATATAATATATATTTGTTATAAACAACTGGTAGCAAGATGAGTTGTAGATAATTGGTCAATTAACACATTTTAACTAACTCTTTTGACCTGTTAATTCTTTTCAGCTCAATTCAACAGTGAAAAATGCTCATAATATCACTTTAACAATAACATATTCCAGATTGCACCAAAAATAACTAGAGCTTTGTCACAGACGTGACGTATACCCCCACGTGCCGCATTGACACAGACTATTTTGCATGCTGTCTTCACAAAACAAGAGAATCTAATTTATGGCAATTTTTAAGAATTATTAAGCCATTATCATTTATAGCCATTTTGACCTTTGAACTATTGAATTCTTCCACATGACACGCCATTCTATGACTGTGAACAAAATTAATGTACAGAGTCATTTTAAAATCTCACAATGAATGACATAGTTATGGTCCAGACAAGATCATGTATTGCCATTTTTGACCTTTGAACTCAAAGTGTGACCTTGACCTTGAAGATATCGACGTAATTCTTTCGCGCGACAAACCGTCCAATGATGGTGAACACATGTGCCAAATGATTTTCAAATCTCACAATGAAGGACATAGTTATGGCCCGGACAAGTTCATTTATGGCCATTTTTGACCTTTGAACTCAAAGTGTGACCTTGGAGATATCGACGTAATTTTTTCGAGAACCGTCCAATAATGGTGAACAAAATTAATATGCCAAATGATTTTTAATTCTCACAATGAACAGCAAAGTTATGGCCCGGACAAGCTCATTTATGGCCATTTTTTACCTTTGAACTTTAAGTGTGACCTTGACCTTGAAGATACAGACGTAATTCTTTCGTGCAACACACCGTCCAATGATGGTGAACAAATGTGCCAATTGATTTTAAAATCTTACAATGAATGACATAGTTATGGCCCGGACAAGCTAATTTATGATCCTTGAACTCAAAGTGTGACCTTGACCTTGAAGATATCGATGTAATTCTTTCGCTGGACACACCGTCTAATGATGGTGAACAAATTTTACAAATGATTTTAAAATCTCACCATAAATGACAAAATTATGGCCTGGACAATTATTTGACCTTTAAACTCCAAGTGTGACCTTGACATTGGAGATATCAACGTACTTTTTTCACACGACACACAGTCCCATGATGGTGAACAAATGTACCAAGTCATTTTAAAATTTAACGATAAATGACATAGTAAAGGTCCGAACAAACTTTCGGTTTAAAAGTGACCCCGTGACCTAGTTTTTGACCTGGCATGACCCATATTCAAACTTGACCTAGACATCATCTAGATACAACTTGTGACCAAGTTTGGTGAAGATCGGATGAAATTTCAGGACAGACCGACCGACAGACCAACAAAGTGACTCCTATATAGCCCCTATTACCAGTTATGGGGGTATAATAAGATAATTTAACTGAATATTGGTACATAAATGAATGAAGTAAAATAGCCTTGCAATAATAAAGAATCGCAAAACTAACAAGGTACCAGCCCGATCATTGCATTTTAAAAATGTCTTTGCAGTAATCAAACAAATATTTAAAACCAAAGATGCAAATGAAATATTATCAATTTAGTAATTTGCAAAAACGTAGCATGATAATTAGTAGATAGTTGTGAGGGAAATATATGGTCTTCTTTACCAGTTGAACTTCCAACCTGATAAAACTCCTTGATTTAGTATTGTTCCAGCCAAATCTACCAGGATACATTGGACTGGACAAGAAACACCTCTTCATTTTGATTAACATATCTGATAACTTTATAACTTTAATTTTTACTTGAATTCGTGGCAACACACTTTATTGAAAAAAAAAATGCAAATGACCCTGTCCGTACAAAAAAACATGATAATGAACACATAATGTTGAAAGAAAACAAAAGTTTAGATCCTTTTTCTGCAATTGTGTGCATCGATACTTAAATGGTTATTTAACAATTATAATAGAACTGTTATGCATTCAGTTTGACGCTCTGTCACAAAAGTAACAATTACATCTACCTTATATAATCTCTAATATCTTGCATTTATGCTTCAGTATGTTATAATGCTTTCAAACTATGCTTTTATAAATGAAAACACATGTAAAAATGGTTAGCATGTAGCAAAAATGTTGGCATTGGTACTAGAATTCAAAAAAGTTATGAACTGAAGAATATAACAGAAATTATGATACAAAAATGAGGACATTCACATAAATAGCACTTGAAATATTTTTTTAAAAACATCTACTCATGTTAACATACATGCATCAGTTGCGAAAGTCAACAACCTTTTCAAATGGCCACTACTAAGAAGTCCATCAGACAAAGTATCACAATACAAAAGCTCTCCCATCGCTAATCCTTGCTACTCTGATATAGCATTCAACAACCTTTCTACAATCACTTTTTACAGTATGTACAAATTAAGACAAATTCTCACATTGTCAATAAATATATAATAATTATGACTATGAACATAAATAACAAAGTACCTAAAATTTTGGCAGACAAATGTCAGCAGAGACAAAAAATACAATTTGCACCTCAGGCTGCCCCATGATTCACTGATAACCCACAGTTAGGCAGTTGAAATATCATAATTTATAACTTTCTGACCCAGGCCTTACATCAATTATGAACCAATGAGGCCAACTGGCACAAGAATCACCAGACAAAAGGTGTGCAATCCATTCATCTAGGAAGACATTAAAAAACAATAGGCCTAAACTGCCTAATTCAAGCTACCCAATTACTCACTACATCATCTTAAATGATTTTGGCAATGACAAACAAGAGGGCCAAGATGGTCCTAGTTCGCTCACCTGAGAGGAGTCGGTTCATTCAATCTTTACCAAATGTCAAACTTGACCTAGATATTGTCCAGACAAACATCCTGGTGAAGTTTCATCATTATTTCATCTGCCAGTCATGATCAATGTACCTATGAAGTTTCATGATCCTAGGCGTAAGCATTCTTGAGTTATCATCTGGAAACCATTTTTCTAAGTTGAGTCACCGTGACCTTGACAGCCATTGTGTGAATACGTTATTTGGCACTGTGACCTTAACCTTTGACCTAGTGACCTGATAATCAATAGGGGTCATCTGCGAGTCATGATCAATATACCTATGAAGTTTCATGAACCTAGACATAAGCGTTCTTGAGTTATCATCCAGAAACCATTTTACTATTTCAGGTCACCGTGACCGTGACCTTTGACCTAGTGGCCTGATAATCAATAGGGGTCATCTGCGAGTCATGATCAATATACCTGTGAAGTTTCATGAACCTAGACATAAGCGTTCTTGAGTTATCATCCAGAAACCATTTTACTATTTCGGGTCACCATGACCTTGACCTAGTGACCTGAAAATCAATAAGGGTCATCTGCGAGTCATGATCAATGTACCTACGAAGTTTCATGATCCTAGGCCTAAGCGTTCTTGAGTTATCATCCGGAAACCATTTTACTATTTCGGGTCATCGTGACCTTGACCATTGACCTAGTGACCTGAAAATCACTAGGGGTTATCTGCGAGTCATGATCAATGTATCTATGAAGTTTCATGTTCCTAGGCATAAGCGTTCTTGAGTTATCATCCGGAAACCATTTTACTGCTTTGGGTCACCGTGACCTTTGACCTAGTGACCTGAAAATCGATAGGGGTCATCTGCGAGTCATGATCAATGTATCTATGAAGTTTCATGATCCTAGGCATAAGCGTTCTTGAGTTATTATCCAGAAACCATTTTACTATTTCGGGTCATCGTGACCTTGACCTTTGACCTAGTGACCTGAAAATCAATAGGGGTCATCTGCGAGTCATGATCAATGTACCAGAGCACCAGATAAGGTTTTGTGAAATTCTTAAATAACTACCAGATTTAAAAAAAAGAATTCTTAACTCTGAAATTTTATTCTTAACGTTACTACTAAGTTTTGGAAAATAATTCTAATTTTTTCTAAATGACCTAAAGTAAATTATAATGGTTATTTTCATGCAAAAAAAAAGCAAAATAAACATACTAGCAACTTTATTTATACGAGTTCAACAGTGTCTTTTCAGTATTATACAATTTTTTTTTCAAATACCTTCATATGCCCAAACTGTGCTTAGATTGCATGTCTTAGATGAATTTTTACACATTTCACAATTAAAACGGGTCTCCCCTTCAATCTTTTCAACGATTAGCCACGGGACTTGTACCTTTCACTCGTTCAATGTTTTTTTGTGTGATAAAGTTTGGACCCGTCGTGTCGCGTTTTTGTTTAGCTTTTCCGACTGTGTCATCAACTGAACATACAACATCGTATAAGATCTTTTCTATAATGTCTTTCTAAACATTTAACTTCGGCTCACTTTGCGTACAATATGTTAAAAGCGTGTTTTTGGACGCTTTTCAGTTTTTTAGGACGTTTTCTGAGCGCCGCCATTGTTTTTTGACAGATAGACTGTATACGCCGCTTTTATTGGAAAAAATGCGCTTTGTTAAACAAACACGATAAACAAAGATCTTTAATACGCGAAAAGAACTCAATAAAAAACGATACGAACCGATGTAAAAATAATATTCGTAACTTGATTTTGTAATTCTTAATGGTACGACAAGATTTTAAAATAAATACGTAACGGACTTGAAAATAATTCGTAATTACGAAAATACGACCCTTATCAGGAGCTCTGATGTACCTATCAAGTTTCATGATCCTTGGCATAAGCGCTCTTGAGTTATCATCCGGAAACCATCTAGTGGACGGACAGACCGAGAGCAAAACAATTTACCCCCTCTTCTCCGGAAACCATCTAGTGGACGGACAGACCGAGAGCAAAACAATTTACCCCCTCTTCTTCGAAGGGGGGGGGGGGGGGGCGCGCATAATGAGAAAACTGCCCCCCTCCCAGCAGCCATGTTATTCAACTGACCGGAACCATTTTTGAACTCAACTCTCGTATCAAGGAAACAAATGTTCTGAGCAAATTTCATAAAAATTGGGCCAAAAATGTGACCTACTGTGTTCACATGTTTTTTATATATACATATAGAGAAAAATGCCCCGCCCACTAGTGGCCACATTTTTTCACCGATCCAGACCATTTTAAAACTCGTCCGAGATATCAATAAAACCAATGTTTTGACCAACTTTCATGATGATTGGGCAAAGTGTCTAGAGTGTTTACAAGGTTTCTCTATAGCCAAATAAGGAAAACTGCCCCGCCCACTAGCAGCCATGTTTTTCAACGGATCGGAACCACTTTTGAGCTCAACCAAGATATCATTAAGACAAACATTTTGACAAAGTTACATGAAGATTGGGCATGAAATGTGACTTCTAAAGTGTTTACAAGGTTTTTCTTTTTTTGACCTAGTGACCTAGTTTTTGACCCAGCACAACCCAGTTTCGAACTCGGCCGAGATTTCATTGGGAAAAAGCTTCTGACCAAGTTTTATGAAGATGGGACAAGAAATGTGGCCTCTAGAGTGTTTACCAGCAAATATTAATAGACGGACGGACATACGACGGACAAAGACCGGTCACAAAAGCTCACCTGAGCAACCAGGTGAGCTAAAAACACAAGGACTAGTATCTGAACATGTCCATCATCCTAATGGTTTATCATAAAACATGTTTTCCGTGAAACCAAAGGCCCTGGTGTGCAAGGTTTTGAAAAGTCTGGTTTTGCATGATATGACATCATGTGATTCTTTTCACAAATAATAGGGTTACATACTTTCATGCATTATACGAAAAACCCAGTCTGACTGTTCCTGATTTATCAAAATATCCAAGAGCAGACAGATCAAATATGCATTTGGAATGCCCAGTCTGTACCTAAACTATTTAACTACATATCTCAAATGTGTTCATTCATATTTATAACCAATTGGTTGTAAATCTCTATTAAATTGGAATGCCCATGATATCAACTTGAAAATTGCGCAACAAAAAAAAACATTTGAAAAAAAAATCCGAGACAAATAATGCAAATACTGATATGTCTTAAAAACACTTTGCTTTGCAAAATGTCAGTTTTTCATTATCATCTATTTGTCAAAATTGGTCGGGCAATTATGCTTTATACATTTATATTTCAAAATGAAATACTGATTTGCACATGACAATTCTCAATTACAGAAACACCATAAAGTGTACCAATTGGTACCATAGATAAAAATAAATAATTTACCAAAAAGAGGCTCATGACAGTTGAAATGGCATAAAAGTGATATAGAATTAAAGCAAAATAGCGTCACTATTCAACTTATATCATGGATAACAAATAAATACATGCAAAGTGAGGATCATTAAATAAATATGTATTTATTTATGTTAATCATACATCTTTCTATCAAACAAAAGATGACAAATTTTGTCAGCTTAAAACAAATTAATAATTAATTAAAAAAATTCAAATTCATAAGTTAAAATTCTGAGCTCAAAAGTTTGTTCCACTAAACCGACTGACCATTGTTTGCAAACCCAAAACTAGTCTTTTGATATTTAAGGTTGTATTTTTGATTACTTTTTATTGCTATCAATAAATTAGCTTAAAAATATGGGAAACAATATTGAATAGATTTGGAAGAATTAGGCCATATAATATGGTTTGTATAGTAGGAAGTCATTGTACCGCAACAAAAGTTATCAACAAGGGACAAAATTGTCACAAAACCAGGTTTTCATTGTAAAAAAAATCTGATTAAGGGAGACAACTCAAACTGAACTTTTGAAATGAACAAACAAAATTAACCCCCTTTGTAAGTTTGTTTCAAAATAAATCTATTTTAAGTTGTGGTGACCTTGACATTGGAGATATTGACGTGATTATTTCGTGCGACACACCGTCCCATGATGGTGAACAAATGTGCCAAATAATTGTAAAATCTCACAATGAATGACATAGTTATGGCCCAGACAAGCTCATTTATTGCCAATTTTGACCTTTGAACTCAAAGTGTGACTTTGACCTTGGAGATATCGACGTAATTATTTCGCGCGACACACCGTCCAATGATGGTGAACAAATGTGCCAAATGATTTTAAAATATGACAATGAACGACATAGTTATGGCCCGGACAAGCTTGTTCCGCCCGCCCGCCAGCCAGCCAGCCAGCCCGCCCGCCCGCATTCGCCAATCTAATAACCAGTTTTTTCCTTCGGAAAACCTGGTTAAAAATAAAAGTTAAGCTGCCCTACAACACCATTTTTTGGTGAGGCAAGTGGAAGCAAATTCTTTCCACCTTATCAAAATACACTGAACATGTGCCAAAGTAATAAAATATGAAACAGATTTTTAAGTTTACTGTAAACATACTGAAAGCATAAACAAATTCCTCAAGAGCAATAAAAAGAGCATTTCTTCACTGAGAGGTAATTTTTTTTATTAAAGTAACACGAGCAAGAGAAACATTGAGACTTTGTTATGTGTAAAATTAATGATAAGACAAGGTTCATTGCAGCAGCATCTGTTAAATTAGTATGGAAACTGCCCTGCCCCTTCCAATGAATGTGTTCATTGCAATAAGAAATGGGGAGAGTACTTATGCAAAGCTTTCCTTGAAATTTAACTGCCCTCAGATGCAAGCCTAAATTAAACCGTATTTGCCCTCAGATTTAAGCTTTTCTTGAATGGGAAAATGCCATCAAATGCAAGCGTTCATTAAACCCCAACTGCTCTCAGATACAAGTGTTCATCAACTTGTAACTGCCATCAGATGGAGCTGAATTGTGACTGATCTAAATTGCAAGTAAACATTCAACCCTAACTGCCATCAAATATAAGCTTACATGGCACCGTTAATGCGCTCAGATTCAAGCTTATTTTGAATTGTAACTGTCCACAGATATGAGCTTTCCTTAAACCCTTATGCAAACATTATTTGAACTGTTACTGCACTAAGATGAAAGGGTCATTGAAACAGAACTGTCCTCAGATAAAAGCATTCATTTACCAGTAACATTCTTACACTGGAGATGTTAATTGAAATGTGACTGTCCTGAAATTTAAGCTTTCAGTGAACCATTATCGTCCTCAGATTTGAGCTTTCATTGCACCATAACTGCTCTCAGATGAAAGCATTCACTGAAAATTCAATGAGCTGTAGGCCATCAAGGGTCTGGAACTCAGATGTAAGCATTAATCGCATGGTAGAGCTGTATGAGGACTGAGAAGTGAAGAGGCAGGCAGGACTGGCGTTCATTGCGTACGGAGTCAAATGAGAGCCATGACAAGGCGTTGTACTTCTCCAGAACAAACCTGCAACAACAAACAGTGCCATTAATCAACACTTACTTCTGACTTCCTGTTTACTGTATGATGCTGAAAATAATATTGAAATGTTTATACTGAGTTAATTCTATTTTAAGTTTTGATATTTTTTCGTTTATATTTGGGGCCGATAGGGGGACCCATTCCCAAAGGCAATATGTATTTATTTTCTCAAATGGGACCTAAAAATGCCCAATAGAAGATTTAAACAACAAAAACATTTTTTGGTCGGGTCCTCTTCAGAAATACAATAGTACAAAAGTAAAACATCAAATCTAAAAGCCTGTCTTCCTATAAACTGTTATTATTTTGCCTAAATCATAAATTATTAAATACAATAAATTTCAATACATATTTAAATGTTGAAACTGCAATATTTAAAGCAACAGCTAACTTGATTTGGTTTTAATGCATGATTTTTCCAAACACAAAAATATGACAACAAAACCCTGCACATACATACCTTAAAACATCACAGGTGAGGTTAGAGTCAAGGGGGTGGGTGTTACCAGGTGCCGTGCTGTGCATGAAGTCATCCTGGTTGGTTGAGAAATGAACGTGAAGGGCAGACTGAAGTTGAACAGAATATTTGGATAAAAATGATTGAAATAGAACTTGTAACAAGAGCACCGCATAACGGGTGCCACGCTCGGCTGTGAAAGCTTGTCGGATTTTTTTTTTCTGGTTACAGTGACCTTGACCTTTGACCTAGTGACCCAAAATGGTCTACATATGAAGTTTCAAAGTTGTAGGTGGAAGCACTTGATTTTAGAGCCAATGTAAAGGTTGAGGCACGACTCCGGACGACGAGCAGGCTATGACAATACCTCGGGTTTTCTCCGAAAACAGCCTCGCTAAAAATCTGGACTTCACACACAATCCTTTAAATTTTTACAGAATTGTTGACATTTTTCAAGTCATAAATGAAGTTATTATTTTTGAATCATTTCCATAAGTTTAACCAAAAGATAAGCACCTTCAGGGGCTCTACTGTCTCAATTAAGATCATATTGACAAAATTTTCTGTGTAATTAAATATATTTCATACCATTACAGGGCTTAACACTAACTTTTTTTTCCAACTAGCCCGTTCGGGCTAGTAAATGCAGAACCTACTAGCCCGGACCAATCTTTCATGTGCCTGACCCAAGTATTATCAAAACCTTTATATTTATCATTCAACATGTATTTTCTTGTGCGTGGAGATGCGCAATTATGATTCAATCATTCTTATTAGCTTGCCTTACTAATGCTAGCCCAATGAATTCAATATTCATCTACTACCCTAACCCTAACCCTGCCGTCTGTCAACAAATGGTAAGTGAATCTAAGGTGTCGCAAAATAACGTGTTACGGTAGTCGTAACAATTGTGCAGGTGATCAACCATTAACATTAGTTTTGCAAATTGAATTGCGTAACAAAAGATTGTCAAAACACTTAACTAATCGATTAAACAAATAAAAGTTATTTAAAATGGATAAAGTACTAATAATTTTATTGTAACTTTAGTGTTAATGTCGAGTTTTATACCTTCAACGATCCCGGAAAATCCTGGGCAAACCCGGCTTTTAGTTTAAAATGTATTTTTATCGAAAAAAATCACTTCGAGTATCCAATCAAAAACCGTATCTAGCGGAATTCCGTTTTAAAATAGGTACTGACGTGTTTTACCAGGACAACAGCCGGGGATTTTCTGAATTGTCGGCCTCTTTTTGATTGCAATCAGGGGGTTCCAAATCTATTTCGAGATACGATCTGTTTGTTGTCTCCGACTTTACTATGGGATTTTAATTGTCATCTGATCATACTGAATTAAGATTTCTGCATCATTGAAAAGCTTATTTGAAATGCAGTTTATTAGAACACATAAACCAGCCCAGAATACACACGACCGGTCGGGCATGTTCCTGGAACATTGGCTAGCCCGAACCTAGGTACAGGCAGTGAATGTCGTTCGGACGTACCTTAGTGTTAAGCCCTGCATTATATTGCATAAAGTTCATATTCATGAAATATTTGTAATTGTTGAGGATGTTCATTTTGCAATAATTTATTTCAACACTTTTATTTATGCAACCAACATTGTTGACAGTTGGTATAGGGTATTGCAAATATATTACAATCTCAAATTAACATTTTACTTGCACATTGCGGAATCCTCCTTCTAATCATATTTTACTAGTTTTTGTTGATACTGGTATAACAAATGTCTCTCCATTATGCATGACTGAGAACCAACACAGCATTAATGTTAAACAAGAGGGCCTGAAAGGCCCAAAGTCACTCACCTGAGATAACAAGATATCATTAAGACCAATCTTCTGACCAAATTTCATGAAGATTGGAAATAAATGTGGCCTCTAGAGTGTTAACAAGGTTTTACTAAAGCCATTATAACCATATAAGGAAAAATGCCCCGCCCCTGGTGGCCATGTTTTTAAAGCAACCAAAACCATTTTTGAACTCATCCAAGATATCATTGGGACAAATCTTCTGACCAAGTTTCATGAAGATCGAAAAATAAATGTGACCTCTAATGTTAACAAAGTTTTACTATAGCCATATAAGGAAAAATGCCCCGCCCCCAAGATGGCCATGTTTTTCAACCAACCGGCATCATTTTTGAACTAGTCCAAGATATTATTGGGATGAATCATTTTACCAAGTTTCATGAAGATCGGACTATAAATGTGGCCTCTAGAGTGTTAACAAGATTTTACTATAGCCATATAAGGAAAAATGCCCCTCCCCTTGGCAGACACGTTTTCAAGCAAACGTAACCATTTTCGAACTCATCAATGATATCAATAAGACAAATCTTCTGACCATATTTCATAAAGATTGGACAATAAATGTGGCCTCGAGAGTGTTAACAAGGTTTTACTATAGCCATATAAGGAAAAATGCCCCGCCCCCTGGCGGCCATGTTTTTCATCCAAAGGGTTTCGTCCAAGATATTATTGGGATGAATCTTCTGACCAAGTTTCATGAAGATTGAACTATAAATGTGGCCTCTAGAGTGTTAACAAGATTTTACTATAGCCATATAAGAGAAAATGCCCCGCCCCTTGGCAGCCATGTTTTTCAAGCAAACGTAACCATTTTCGAACTCATCCAAGATATCATTGAAACCAATCTTCTGACTAAATTTCATTAAGATTGGACAATAAATGTGGCCTATAAAGAGTTAACACGGCAAATGTTGATGGCGCACGATGGACAAAAAGCGATCACAAAAGCTCACCATGAGCACGTTGTGCTCAGGTGAGCTAACAAGGGACAAAATTGTCACAAAACCAGGTTTTCAATTTGAAAAAAAAGTCTGATAAAGGGACAAGTCAAACTGAACTGAAACATGAGCACCGCATAACGGGTTCAACGCTCGGCTGCGGGTGCATTTTTTAATAAATGAAAGCTTGACAGATTATATTTGTTTTTAGAGGTCACAGTGACCTTGACCTTTGACCTAGTGACTCAAAAATGGGTGTGGCATGTAGAACTCATCAAGGTGCAGCTACATATGAAGTTTCAAAGTTGTAGGTTGAAGCACTTTGATTTTAGAGCCAATGTTCAAAACCTTAACAAAATGTTAAGGTTTTACCGGACGGCGGACACAATGACGGACACGACACGACTAGCTGGCTGTGACAATACCTCGGGTTTTCTCCGAAAACAGCCAAGCTAAAAATGGTAAAAGCTATACTATTTATCTAGTTTTTAAACACACTTATAATTCTAGGCATTCAGCAACATTGTTTTCTGAAAATTATGTTAGTACTTCCACTAACGAAAGCCATGACAACAAGCAAATTCGTTGATTTGATATCCCCTGCTAATATGCTTCTGGACACTCATACCAAGTTTCAATGAAATCCGCCAAAGCACTTCCAAGATATGGCTCCAGACACACAAAAAAGCATTTTTTCAAGATACAAAGGGCTATAACTCTGTTATTAACAGATGGTGTACAATGCACTTTGGCGTGCATCATCCTCTTATCCATATATATATACTCATACCAAGTTTCGATGAAATACGCCAAAGCACTTCCAAGATATGGCTCCAGACACACAAAAAAGCATTTTTTCAAGATACAAAGGGCTATGATATGGCTCCCGATAGACAGACGGACAGAAAACGCCAAAACAATATCCCTCCACCTATGGCGGTGGATAACAAAATAAAGAGTACCGGTATCTTAAATCGCTCAATAGTTGATTTCGAACGTATAGAGCAAAAAGTTTTGAATGCATAGAGCAAAAAGTAAGGTTTTCAGAGTTAATAAGGCGTTAATTTGTTTAATGTGGCCGTGTAAGATTTGAGAGATGGCCATGTTCAAATTGTGAAATGTATGCCTTAGGCCATTCTCAAAGAAGATAAAAAAGCCGATAACCACATTGAAAACTCATACACACACAGTGACATTAGTGGAAAGTAGAGGAACAATTTGGTAACAAAAAGACAAGGCAAGCTCCATGACTTTGTACGAAATTGTCTGTGTCAGACATGATATTTCGCTAACACTAACACTAATGCTTACCTTAAAGCACTTGACGGACGTGTGTTCATTGTCGGGGCAGGCTGACCAGAACCACCGAGGGAGGGGTCCAGTCTCGGCAGTGGAGATGTAGTATCCCATGGCAAGGGGCTGTTGGAGCAGGTTGGGGGCGTCATCCTGGGGGTCCTTCTCCTGGGGCGTGGCACTCATCTGTAAAAAAACACAACAGGATTATGAATAAAAATGCAAGGCTAAAAACTTACCAATTGACCAGTGGCCATATTGGTGTTTTTTTAATACTGCATGCAAAGAGGCGATAATAATGTTTTTTTCCCCCATTTAATCTAGATGTCCACCTTAAATTCAAGATCGCGCAAATTTCTTTGCCAGTTCAAGTAGTCATTTAGGAAAGTGCTGCAATCTTCACAAATAACTTAGTTCAACATTTGTAACACAGCATTAATCATTATTCTACTTTTTACACCACTCATGGCAGAAACCTTGAAATTGTTTGCCGTCTCTACCTTTAACTTTCAGCAACATCTTCTCCATAAGTACATGTATGTAAGTATGATTTCAAGCCATATAATATATTTCAATATTAACTTGCTATATGACAATGTTCACTATTGTGATATTACCTCAATTTATTCCTAGTTTATGACCCAATAAAAAGTAATAGTATGTAATAGCTTAGACTAGACCCAATTACGCAGATGAAATGGGTCTCTATACATTAAGTGTTTACATGATAATTGCACACTTTACTCTGCAAAAAGTCACAACCCACTTACCACATTGACACCATTCATCTTGGAAGGCGAGTTTCTGCCCATATCAAGCTGACCAGGGGATCCTGGGTTGTCATGCGGCGAGTTCGTCATGGACACAAACACATCCATCAGATTTGCAAAGTCATCGGAGTTGTTGTCGAAGTCGTTGATGATGTTATCTGCAAGATCCACACCAAACTCCAAATTGTGGCCACCAAGATCAATTCCACCTGTGGCATCCAGCTGGTTCTGTTGAGTACTAGCCTGCGCTGTGGCAGAGGTTGGAAAGACGAGAATATGAGAACATGATGCATCCCGTGGCGTCTGCAGCGGGCAATTTCGCCGCTGCTTTTCGCTCTCGGCTTTCACACACTCGGGCATAAGGTTGAAGCTACGGTGTTGCTCAAACGAGATGAGGCAGGCACTGACTATGGTGGGGTGTTCGCCCTCAACCTGGTGTGTGCACTGGGAACACATGTCCCGCATCCTCTTGTTGCACTTCTGTATGTTCTTCTTGCTCAAGAGACCCGACCAACCTACAACATACAAACATAAGCATAAATCTAATTTTAACTATATCAAAAATATTCTTTTCTGGCATGATTTATTTTTCTAACCAAAACAAAGCTATTTTCAGCATTTTTGGTTTCAAATACAAAGGAATTGTGTCAAGATTTATTAACTTAAACAAAACAATCTCACTTAATCTCTATAAAACATCAACAATTAACAAAATGAACATTTAATCTAAATCTACTTAAACAGTTTAACACTTTAAAACAAATAATTACCAAAACATTGCAAAGGAGTTAAAGTTGAAAAAACGTTTTTATTGTTTTTAAATTGTTGTTCATTTATGACTGTAATTTTGTTGCAAGACCTACACATATCAGAGCAAAGGCAACAGCCTTACCCTTCAGTTCCCCATGCCCAATCCGGCCAAAGCGACCGACCACGATCCTGCAAGGTTTGGAAGACATGGAGATCACGCCTAAGATAAAGTCCCACAGCTTTCCGAGACCAATCCTCCGTGCTGATGTCTTCTTACGACGATTTCTATTAATATGAGTTGTGTTCTGAGAAAACTGGGCATAATGCATGTGCGTAAAGTGTCGTCCCAGATTAGCCTGTGCAGTCCGCACAGGCTAATCAGGGACAACACTTTCTGCTTTTACGACATTTTTCGTTTCAATGAAATTCTCTTCTTAGCAAAAAATTCCAATTTAAGCGGAAAGTGTCGACCCTGATTAGCCTGTGCGGACTGCAAAGGCTAATCTGCTGGGACGACACTTTAGGCACATGCACTATGCCCAGTTTTCTAAGAACAAGAATCATATCAATTATAAAACAAGACGGGTTTATTTCCAACTAAAGGTTATGGTAATACATGAAGATTATATATTTGGTACAAAATCATATGGGCGTGGTAAACAGCAAATTTCACAGGGAGGTAAAATTTCCCTCCTTATTAATTTTTAACAAATAGTGATTGCCATTTAAAAACTTACACAATGAACACATTGTAAACTAAGGAAACATAACAGATGTCTGCACATGCTCTGCGAAAAGAACAAACAAAGCTGCAACTACCAAATATATCAACATACATAATATTTTTTAAATAAGTTAAGCATTACCCGTTCACATTCGAAGGAATGCAATCAGCAGAAAGGGACTGATTGACAAACCAGTTTTTTTTTCCGAAGTTCAAAATTGATATCATTATGTTGAAAATGTACTGAAAAGGTACAGAAAACCAACTGTCAATTAACCAAAACAAGGCCCTCGCATTGCTTTACCTGTTTGGAATATCAATGTTGACAGTGCAGGTTTCTATGGTTTCGCCCCTGTCATCCGTACAGGAGGCCAGGAGCCAGCGCTGGTCCTCTGACAGGCAGTACACACACAGAAGTATGGTGCTGTTCTCACGCTTCTCACTGCAAGACTCGGCCAACTGCTCCTGCTTGTCTTTCAGTGGTGCAAGAATGAACGGAGGATTGTACAACTTGTAAAGGCCTGTAGACTCGATCTAGAGCGAGAGAGAATTTATATCAGTTGCGTTCTAGTCGCGTTCTGAGAAAACTGGGCAAAATGCTTGCGCGTAAAGTGTCATCCCAGATTAGCCAGTCCGCACAGGCTAATCTGGGACGACACTTTCCGCTGTTATGACATTTTTCGTTTATATGAATCCTCTTCTTAGCAAAAATCCAATTTTGGCGGAAAGTGTCGTCCCTGATTAGCCTGTGCGAACTGCACAGGCTAATCAGGGACGACACTTTACGCACATGCATTATGCCCAATTTTCTCAGAACACGACTCATATGAAAGCAGATCATTTGAGAACATTGTTATACGTAGAGGCTTCATTGATGTGAACAGAAAGAAGATGATTCACAAAAGTAGCTGAGAAATTTAAGTTTATTCTTACTTGAGCTTACGAAAGAAGCCAAGAGTTGTCAAAAATGTTTGCCTAACAGCAGAGTAATTAACCTGCCTGGTCTTGAAATCCATTTATTTGTAGATGGCAACTACACAACATGATATATGAATATGCAAACAAGACATGTGCCAAAAGGGCATGGATGCCCACACATTGCACTTTTGTCTCATAACTCTCTTATGTCCCAAACAAGCTGTTTATGTCCAAGTTGACATTTAAACTCCAAGTGTTATATCAACCCTTAAGGGAGGGAGACGGGTGTTACAAGTAACACGTCATCTATACCCTTTACCACATAGATATATATTTTTACACACTTATAGTCCCTTAGAAAATTAAATTTAATTAAAGACTTTTCTTACTATATTCACATTTTTAAGGTTTCATTTCCAACACTTAGCTACTGATAAGCAGCAAACAGCATAAAACCTGAATAGACCGTGAGTTACTCCTAGGCTGTTCTGGTTTATACTGTTTGCACATAGCCATTTTCACTTTGATTTTGAGTGGGAAAGGGCTAAGACGGTCAAGATTTGTGAAAAATAATTTCTAAATCCATATGGCAATTTTTTTATTGAGACAGGACTTTTCAAGCTGTTTATGGCCTTATTTGACATCTAGGTGTGACCTTACCCTTTGAAGTACATAAATGGTGTTTTTCACAACACATCTTCTCATGATTGAGGACAAGTGTGCAAAGTAACTGCAAAACTCAACAACATATGACAAGGATATTCTATTAAAGACATATGACTACAAAGTTTTGACCTAATTAAGACCTGTTGGATACTTCATGATTAGACAACTGATTGTTCATGTAACAATCAATTAAGGACACAGCTAAACTATGTCATATTTCTTCATCATTTCAATATTATGAATCACGTTCTGAGAAAACTGGGCTTAATGCATGTGCGTAAAGTGTCGTCCCAGATTAGCCTGTGCAGTCTGCACAGGCTAATCAGGGACAACACTACGCTTTTGACATTTTTCGTTTAAATGAAGTCTCTTCTTAGCAAAAATGCAATTAAGGAGTAAAGTGTCGTTCCTGATTAGCCTGTGCGGACTGCACAGGCTAATCTGGGACGACACTTTGTGCAAATGCATTAAGCCCAGTTTTCTCAGAACACAACACATGTCAATATTATTGTGAATGTCCGTAACAAGCAAACTCACATTTGCCTTGCGTTTCAGGAACTGTTCTGCAGCTGCTGCAGGTCCAAATCCAGTGAGAGATCTACCCATTACATTGTGAGACAGGTTCAAGCGACAACTCGTGAATACCGAGAATGCGATGTTCTTCAATAGCTGGAACTGATTATTTCCTTCTTTGGCATCGATAATGCTTTGTACTGGCAGAATCTGAAAATGGTGTGAATGGTGTTTAAATATCAAGAACTAAGGACAATGAACACATTTTGTTTCATGAATATGGTGTTTTAACCATTTTTAAACATGTTTGATTTTTACAAAAATAAATAAATTGGAGAAAATATTAATAAACACATTTTAAACGAGTAGAACTACCAAAAACTATGCAATATGGAGATAAGGAGAAGTGTCCAGTCAATATCAACCAACCAACCGAATTCTCTGTACACACCTGCAGATAAACATTGTTCTGCATGAATTCTGGCAGACCCTGCACAATCTCTTGATAGCACCGCAGCAGCCCAATCATGGAGAGCCGGTCATCCCAGTCATGGCCATACGTGAACGGGTTCACGATGTAGATCACAATCACTGGACCGTCACCCTGGCTCACGTCTGCCACCTCCTCATGCAAGTCCCGATGGGCCCCTTCACCATCTGCATGGATACCATAACTTTTTTGCCAAAAAGCCAGGAAATTTATAATTACGACAACTTAAATGTGTGCTAATCAAACACCGTTATGTGCGTATGTCAAATACCGTTGCAATTGTATCTCAAACTCCTTTGCCAGTGTATGTCAAACAGCAATGTGAGTGTATGTCAAAAACCCTTGCCAGTGTTTGTGAAATACCCTTGTGAGTGTATGGATGTAACTTCAATTTGATAATGTTCAAGCCTTAAAATATTCATTCCAGCAGTGCACAAACAGTATCAAGAACACGGGATGATTTTAGACTTGTTAAAATGTTGCAATGTCTGACATTGTGACATATTTACACCAGGGATCATATTTTCCGCAACATCAATCGGTCTGGATAAAATGGGGAAAAATAATCCGAAAAAGTATATCCAAAATCATGACAAATTACGTTAAAATATATACCATTGATTTTGCCATTCATGAAGGTGGTATAATACATGTACAAGTAAAATTCCCTTAGGCATTTTTTTAAACGGAACATACGAGTTTTCTCAACTGGTTTTATCATTTGCTATTTCTTTGTTGTTTGGTGTGCTGTTTTATCAGACTTTTTTTCATCGTTGTCAATATTATAAATCTGTGAAAGTCAATACCCATGTTTTAAATCGTTGTCGACTCGATAATAGCATACAAACATGCATTGAACCAAACAAATGTCTGTGCGTAGGTTGGCTACTGACAATAACAAAACCAAATAATTAAGAAATAATTCGTAAATGTTATATTTTTTTGTTAAATAACCCACGGCCGATAGTTTAGATGCGTAGGGATAAAATCACTAGTGGGAAGCACGAGTGATTTGAAACAACACATTGAATTTTCCGGTTGTGGGTTATTCAACAACAAACTATAAAGTACACAAATTATTTCGATTCTAACACGGTTTTACTAAACATTTATACAATGTATATTATTTTTCTTGTGTACTATTTTATGTGAAGTTCCGCCCATAAAAATAACTTTCGGCTGTTCTGTCGATCAGATCCGCGACTTTCATTCATAATTATATTACCGGATTATTACGCTGGTGGAAAATGTATTGGCATGTTTTGTTTAGTTACAGCGCGTGCTTTCAGTGCATAAGAGCCGCCCATAATTATTGCAGAATAACCCCTAGACAAATTTCTTCTTCGTTTATATGAAAGTTGTCACGTGCCGTGTTAGAATCGTTTTTTGACTTCTATCTCGGATATTATTAAATCTATTACAGTTTACAGTGATAACAATACATTACAATCGCAACATATTGTTTTGTATCACACGCATGTCAATTAACATCGAAGACCGATTATTATCTGCAGTCACCTTAGCAGACAAAACAGAGAAACCGCTATAACAATGATAACTATCAATAGACATACAATGACACCGATAATCGATCAATATGTAATATCGGACGCGTCTTTAATGCGCTGTTAAAGCTTTTTATTCTTGGTCTGACGTGCAATAAACCGGTCCTGACCGGTTTAGAGACTGCAGCGAATGGTTTGTCACACCTAATCGAGATAAGAATGTCATTAGGGTGTGTTAGCATGTGAACTGTATAAGTGATTTCATGACATGGGAATTTTAGCAAACAGAATCGGACCGACAGTTTTGGTTTTTCAATCGGTCTTTTAGGACCCCAATCGGTCTAGGACCGACAAAACCGAAAAAATATGATCCCTGATTTACATATAAATCATTCTCATAATAGTTACACTACCAATAATTGCAAAATAAGTAAATAAATGAAAATTTTGTTTTCAACATGCTTATTGCCAGATACTGTTTAAAAAGATTTTTGCTTCAAAGATCACTGAAACAGTGCAATGTTATGCTCAAACTACTTATCAATATCTAATGAAATTACCTCTGTCATCATTAGACTGAGAGGTATTTAACGACTCAGAGTTCTGCAAGTCAGCTGTACGGTTTTGAGGCAGGCGTTGACTAGACGTACTAGCAGCAAACAACATCTTGTAGTCTGTCTGCTTTGCAAGAAATGGCCCTGAAAATGTAACCCCAATAGAATTTAATACTTTATTTCATTAAATGCAACTTGTTTCAAATGCATTAATATATTATTTCTGGATAGTGATCCCCAAAAGTTAACTTGGCACTCACCTTTATGCATTAATATATGATTGTGCCTATACGAAGAATAAATTAGTTTCTGTACTTGCAGCGATTTGCATTGACTGAAGAGTACTTAATAAACTGTTCAAGTCTCTTAAATTTGAGCAAAATGTGCACAAACAAAACCAAATGCAAACATCGGAAAAAAAAATCCATGAGTATTTATATAATAGAAATCATATGTGCACAGCAATTTTGTGGAGCAGTAACATTTAGGTCAAATTATTTAAATAATGTTTCACTTGTCTAAAATCCACAGCAGTTTATTGTTAGATAAAGATGAAACAATTTGTGCATACTGAGGGAAGATTGTTTTCAAGCGTACATAACTGTAAACATTAAAAGTGTCAGTTCATACCTAGGTAATGTTTACAGGTCTGTGCGTAGAGTTTCAGGTTGGAGGACACGGTGTTGCTGGGGATGTACTTAAACCAGTCATCCACGTCCTGATCCCCGATCTTCTGCTGCATGGAGCGCCCGATACGCAGGATCCCGTCTCGGATCTTCTCAGAGATGGGCGCGTGGCGTCCCAGTCGCAGCCACTCGTACATGGTGCTGAGCTCCTTGAAGAACGGCTGAGCAAGGGACAGGATGTAGTCATTGTCAAGGGTGACCACCAGGTAGGCAATGTCCCGACGATGACCATAAGGCTCCAACATATTCTTGTCCTAAACAGTTGGGAATTGAGCATGAATCCATTGTACACATGCTAGCACAGGACCAGTTGTCACTAAGATCTTCAAGGAAATTTTAAACTTTCAGATAAAAATTACTAGATTTGCTTCATTCTTACAACTCCTTAATGTTTTCACATGTAATTAGGCCATCCTTAAAAAATTGTTTGTTTGGCATAACCCGACCCAGGTAAATTTGGGTGAGTTGGTAGGTAGGGATTTTATTTTTTTTTTAATATTTTTTTTTCTGACATTGAACTCCGACATATACCAAACTGAAAGGAAATTGGTAAATTGTAAAGATTTTTCTGCACTGTCCGTATCACCGCACGTGTATTCGTAAGTCTATTTTTTCTATAAAGAGCTTCTTTTCATTTACTTATTTTTTATACGACTTTTGCCATCGGCCGTTATATTGTAGGAAGACGACAATATCAACTGTTTATTTCATTATCTGCGCATGAATGACCCAATATTACCCGATAGCGAACTCAATGTTGATTGGCCCGCTACCATATGCACTTCAAATTGTTCATGGAAACAAAGAGAAAAATAGTTTTAAAAAAAAACACTCCGGATTAAAATGGCGGATGTTTTCAATGGAATTTAAAGAGATTTAAGCATATTCGCAAATTATATTTTTCTAGAGCCAAATTCGCTATTCTTTCGCAAATGGCGAACGACAGCGCGAGCCCTGTAGTAGTGAGCATTTATTCCAATAATAACACGTTCGCAATGCTCGCGCTGTCGTTCGCCATTTGAGTCATTTGCAAAACTATTGAAAATTTGGCTCAAGAAAAATCTAAATTGCGAAAATGCGAAAATCTAGTAAAATTTCATTGAAAACATCCGCCCTTTTTAATCCGGACTGGTTTTCTATGTTTGTCTCTTTGTTTCAATGAAAGTGTTTGCAATTCGAACATTTTTTGAAACCCGGTCTGTACCCAATAAGAAATTGCTTGATCTTATTGTTAATGAAGTGCACGTGGTAGCTGGCCAATCAGCATTGAGCTCGCTTACACATGACATGACGTTGTCGAATGAAACGTGAGAAAGGGTGAAGCTATCGGATAATATTGGGTCATTCATGCGCAGATGTTGTATAATTTGATTACACATTTAATATCGCCGTCTGCCTCCAAAATAGCGACCGGTCGGAAAGTCGTATAGAGAGATAAGCAAATGAAACAAAAACGTGACAATACCCGTCAATAAATATTTCAAAGCTGACCTCTCTTTATCTTTCTACCGAATATTTACCGATCTGAATTAAAGAGTGATAATTAATTAATTAGTTATATGGCGATAATATTACACATCTCTGCCGATTGCCGAATTGAATTGAACGGTGATAATTAATTAATTTGTTTTTTTTACTCCCAAACTATCCTTAACGACAGCAGCGTATTTTAATTAAAGGGAAACGAGAAAAACAAGAGTGAGTTTAATTGTATTAAAAGTCTAATTAATCGCATATGCATATGTCAAATAAATAGGCGACTCAAATAAATACCGGTACGCATTTTGTTCATTGCTATTCTAGATATCCTTGAAAGAGCATTCAGTTAAATGCAGGGGTGCCAATTGTCCCAAATTTGAAATCCGGAAAATTAAATTAAGCCGTAGGATAAAGGGAAGAGAGGGCCCGAACCCCCAAGCCCTAGCTTATTGTTCTTTTTTTATAGTCTTTCTAGGTGCAATTTCTGGTAAGTACAATGCAACATATTATAAACCAAACCATCCGTAACACCGCAGGAGTATTTGTCATTCTAAACAAATGATATTAAAAACTTCGAAATTAAATTAAAATTGACAAACCAGCGTATCCGAAAACGACTGTCCGAAAACATGTCGCGATACATCATTTGCAAATGAAATAAAATATGCATATCCTTTGACTGCAGAAAATGAAAATCAGTAACCAGTGACCCTGCAAATACGCAGTCAATATATAATTTGATTAACATATTGTTTTAAAATATGATATTGCAGTGCTTTACTTACATGTAGCCAGTTACTGCTCATGTCAGTGCCAGCCGCTTACCAATCAGAAATCAATAAATAAAATCGGAACCAAGCACAAATGTCCGGAATGCCGACGATGCTATAACAATATTCGTTCTGAAATGATCCCGCACTTAAAGAATTTTGTCCCTACCCCCACCCGCCTTGAACAAACTCATCGGATTAACATTCACCTCAAAATCAACCTTGGACGGCTCAAATCCGGATTTCCGGAATAATCCGGAAAATTGACACCCCTGTAAATGACGCAAATAACCGGAAAGGATAAAAAGCGGAAAGGACAAATTTAGGGGAAAGAAGTTTCGGCGAGCAAAAAAAATATTTTTTTGGAAAGTAACAAAAAAAAAGTTCAGTCGGGCCGATTTTAGTGGGTCGGTCGGGTTATGCCAAACAAAAGAATTTTTAAGGATGGCCTTATGGTCTCAAATAATATATCTAGGCTGGTTATTTAAGAAATTAAGGATACTTAATTAATACAAAGAAATAATGTGGATGGGCAAAAGAGAGCTGAAGAATTCTCTTAATGTGGAGGGGCAAAAGACAGCTGACGAATTCTCTTAATGTGGAGGGGGAAAAGATAGCTGAAAATGCTCTAAATGTCTTCATGTGGAGGGGAAAAAGACAGCTGAAGAATTCTCTTAATGTGGAGGAGAAAAAGACAGCTGAAGACTTCTCTAATACACTCAAAGTCAAGCTTAACAGGTCATTTAAAGAGTTTTAGCAGACAGACAGACAGACAGACAGACAGACAGACAGACAGACAGACAGACAGACAGACAGACAGACAGACAGACAGACAGTTTATTCAGACTTATACAAAAGTACATCGTCTTCATACATATATATACACATACTTTCTGTCACGTAAATAGGTGTAACAACATAACATTACATAACATAGAAATAGTCATGTAAGAATACAAATACAAATAAACACAATCAATCGAAAGAACACTAAGGTTCTGTCAAGGCGGTACTGAAATTTATTAAACAACATTATTAAGCAAGGTATTTCTTAAAACAAAAGCTTCTTTGATATATTTACATACATATATATATAGCACTACATACCCAGTATCTGAGAGCATATGGGGACACATTGGCAGAGTCTTTCTCACATCCTACCAGTAATGAAGGTATAGGCTGTGGCTCACTGTTCTCATCTGACCCTGAATATAGCAAGCACTTATTGGTTGGAAATACATGCATTTTCAAGAACTAAGAACATATAGCAGAGACACCATTATGGACGAGTATAATTCACTTCTTCTTACTTTTCAATTATCATGTATTTGCCATCTTCTTACTGCTAATCAGACCATGAACAGATCAACAAAAATTACATGCAAAGATGCGAGTCAAATTAAATGTAAGCTTTACTTGTTTAAATGGTTTCATTAACAATTTTAAACAGTATTTAAGTCTTATTACCGCAGTCAGTAAGCCTAATGGCACTTTTCTTAATTTACTTGTTTAGAAGTACTAGGCGTGCATACTAATGACAGTAACTGGCGACTGCCCTACTTGAATCGGATTTGTTTTGACAATTTTTTTGTAAACAATCACAGCACAAGATCTTTGACTCCTCAAAGAAAAAATGTAGGATGAAACAAGAGCTGTCACCATAGGATGACTTATGCCCCCTATAAACACTTGATAGAAGTTATGAGCTTTTTCGAAACCTAAACGCAGATTTCGAAACCTAAACGCGGACCCTTAGTTCAAGGTCAAGGTCACAGGGGTCAAAATTTGTGCGTATGGGAAGGCCTTGTCCATATACACATGCATGCCAAATATGAAATTGCTATCTGAAGCAACATAGAAGTTATGCGCATTTTTCGAAACCAGAACACAAAGTGTGACGGACAGACATTCCTATCACTATATGCCCTCCTTTGGGGGCATAAAAAACTTCAAAAGGATGTATAAACATAAAGTAAACTGCAGCCAACTGACCTCTACCAGCCAGCTGGTGGAACTCTATCCAGGTGAGAGGGCCCTGCAGCTTGTATGTGTGCTCCCACAGACGAGTAACACGCTTGTTCTGAATTGCATCTTGCAATATTGGCTGAAGTCCCTTCAGCAAGTCAACCGAGTCCAGCGGAGACTGGGGAATTTGAGCTACACCTGAAAAAAATACAGTGAGCAAATTACACAGGTGATTTGACTGGTAAATTCTTACAAACTGTGAAATTGTATATCAATCGAGAACAAGAGATGTGTTTGTCAGAAACACAATGCCCCTTAATGCGCCGCTTTGAAGCCATATATTTGAACTTTGACCTTGAAGGATGACCTTCACCTTTCACCACTCAAAATGTGCAGCTCCATGAGATACACATGCATGTCAAATATCAAGATGCTATCTTCAGTAATGCAAAAGTTATGACCAAGGTTAAAGTTTTGAGACAGAATGACAGAGAGACAGGCCAAAAACAATATACCCCCGATCATTCGATCCGGGGCCTAAAAAGAGACATACATTTATAAAGAAACTAAACAGGTGCATACTACCGTAATTATTCTAAGTTTTCGGACACTCTTAAGTTTTCTGACATCCCCTTTTTTAGCGCAGTATTTTTTTTATCAAATCACAATAATTATCTAACTCAGCCCATAAATCATAGCACACAAGTTTTATAACCAGTTGCATGCTAAGTGGGTCAAAAAATGTAAGCTAAAATGGTTTAACTATAGAAACACAAGAAATATTGCCCTGCCTGATGACAGCCATGTTTTTCAATGGACAGAAACCATTTCTCACTCAGTTCATTAAGTGTGCCCAAACAAATGTTACTTGTAGAGAGTTCATTACCTTTTCTTGTTTAGCGACAAAGTTTTAAACCATGGGACCAAATTTAAAATTAGCCCAATATATCACAAGGATTTGAATGCTGTGACCAAGTTTCATTAAGAATGGGCAGCCTTGTTTTCAACCGATCAGAAAATTAAACAACTCAACAGCGATATCATAACAACAAATGTTCTCAGCTACTTTAGAAAAGATTGGACAAAAACAGTGACCTCTGGGTTTTTCCCAAGGTAAATGTTTATGAGGCAAAAGCGATGGCACACGACAGACAAAGGTGATTAGAATAGCCCCCCTAATGAGCATTTTGTGCTAAGATGAGCTTATTAATTCACTTGATTGTGCAGTGTATTCACCTTGCAAGAATGTCCACTTGTGCATGCAGGTGGACTTCATAATGTTGTCCTCCAGTTTGGTGGGGCAGTGATCCATGGCTTGCCTACCCTGGTCCAGTGCAAAGTATGTCACCTCATTGCAATCTGAAAATATTAAGAACGTGCATAACATGTGTGGTACTGGTAGGCACACAATAATGTTCCAATGCGAATAGTTGGAAGTGTTTTTTTTTCATTCAAATCAGGTCCGGTTATTGGCCCCATTCCCAATGGGAACAAGTATATATTTTTCCCAAATGGGAGCTAAAAATTCCCAATGAAAGGTTTCACCAAATAAAAAGAATAATTATTTTAAATTATATTTAAAAAAACACAGGTTGGTTTCAAGTGAATTACACTTTTAAATGATATAAATAAATTCAGACAATTATATTTACAACAAGATGTGTTTGTGAAACACAATGTCCCCCTATATTAATTTTGACCTTGAAGGATGACCTTGACCCCTATATGATGTTTGACCTTGAAGGATGACCTTGACCCTTCACCACTCAAAGTGTGCAGCTCCATGAGATGCACATGCATTTCAAATATAAAATTGCTAGCTTCAATATTGCAGAAGTTACATTACATGAGCAATTTTGACCCATATATTTGACCTTGAAGGATGACCTTGACCTTTCACCACTCAAAATGTGCAGCTCCATGAGATACACATGCATGCCAAATATCAAGTTACTATCTTCAATATTGCAAAAGTATTCATAAAATAAGCCATTTGAGCCACATATATTTGATATTTGACCTTGAAGGATGACCTTGACCTTTCACCACTCAAAATGTGCAGCTCCATGAGATACACATGCATGCCAAATATCAAGTTGCTATCTTCAATATTGCAAAAGTACTCATAAAATGAGCGATTTTGGCCACATATATTTGACATCTGACCTTGAAGGATGACCTTGACCTTTCACCGCTCAAAATGTGCAGCTCCATGAGATACACATGCATGCCAAATATCAAGTTGCTATCTTGAATATTGAAATACTGCAAAAGTGTACATTAAATGAGCGATTTTGACCCATATATTTGACCTTTGACCTTGAAGGATGACCTTGACCTTTCACCACTCAAAATGTGCAGCTCCATGAGATACATATGCATGCCAAATATCAAGTTGCTATCTTCAATATTGCAAAAGTTATTGCAAATGTTAAAGTTGGCGCAAACCAACCAACCAACCAACCAACAGACCAACCAACAGACAGGGCAAAAACAATATGTCCCCCACTACTATAGTGGGGGACATAAAAAGTAACTCTTCACATCATTAAAAATCTTTCTTATTCAGATAAAGCAATCATGGGTGTCAAATGTAACAAATTTGAAATCTGGACAATTATTCCGAAGGTCTGTTTTCGCAGTTCCACAAGGGGATAATAAATGGCAAAGAGCCCTAGTATATTGTACTTTTGTTTTATTCTTTCTATTCGCAATGTCTGGTAAGTACCATGCAAAAAATAAACCAATGAGCATTCGTCATTACATAAATTAATAAAAAATCAAAAATAAAATAAAATTAAAAAACAACACTGCGTTCACAAACCTCAGTCCGAAAAAATGTGTTTTGCACATGAATTTGATAAAATAAATATGCATATTGTTTGAATGCAGAAAATGAAAGCAAAACGAAATCAATATAAAATTTGGTTAACATATTGCTATTGCAGTGCTGAACTTTGCTAATCATTCACTTAAAATGTAAAGATGGCGGACATTAAACAACATTTTATTGCAAGATTTTTGGATAGTTGCGAAGATCTTTTGTCAGTTAATTCTCATGTCCATGTTTACCAAAAAGAAATAAAGAAATGGCGCGGCAGAGGCCGACGCGTATCCCCACGCTGCATGTTTGACCCAGGGGGCGCCCCAGGGTTGATAATGGGGCCATGCATAGTTGAGATTGACCGTATTGTCATGAGATATGTTCAGTATCAATTTGAAGTAAATTGGTGTAGAAATGAAGAAGTTATAGTAAAAGGCAATTTTGGGTGGGCGTGGTCTTTGTGGGAGGGGGTGCCCCAGGGTTGTTAATGGGGCCATACATAGTTGAGATCGACCGTATTGTCATAAGAGATGTTCAGTATCAATTTGAAGTAAATCGGTGTAGAAATGAAGAAGTTATAGTAAAAGGCAATTTTGGGTGGGCGTAGTCTATGCGGGCGGGGCACCCCAGGGTTGGTAATGGGGTCATGCATAGTTGAGATTGACCATATTGTCATAAGAGATGTTCAGTATCAATTTGAAGTAAATCCGTGTAGAAATGAAGAAGTTAATGTAAAATAACATAAAACAAGAGCACCGCCTTGCGGGTGCAGACCGCTCATCTATTTTCTTTTTAAAGGTGAAGGGACTCTCATTTTCAATCACAAAGGAGGGAGGAGTGGAGTGAAGAGGGGTGTATAGTGTGGGGTTGTGGACATTTATTACATTATCTTCCAAAAAAGCGAAAAAAAAAAAAAAAAAAAAAAAAAATCGGGGGGGGTGGTATAGTGTGAGGGTGTGGTGATAATTTGTGAGATGATCTTAAAAAAAAAAAAAAAAAAAAAAAAAAATCAAAAAAATTTGGGGGGGGGGGGGGTGGGGGGGGTGGGGTGGGGGTATAGTGTGAGGGTGTGGTGGTCATTTGTGAGATGATCTTATAAAAAAAAAAAAAAAAAAAAAAATTAGGGGGGGGGGGGGAGGGGGGGAGGGGGGGGGGAGGGCACGGGGGATGGTTTGGGTGAAGTCTATTGTGGTATGTCAGGTAAGAGTAGTTTCATCAAAGTATCAATCAAATCTAATCATAAATAAAGAAGTTATGGCAATTTTAGCAAAATTTAATAATTTGACCTTGAGAGTCAAGGTCATTCAAAGGTCAAAGTAAAATTCAAGTTGCCAGGTACAGTAACCTCATGATAGCATGTAAGTATTTGAAGTTTGAAAGCAATAGCCTTGATACTTCGAGTGGATCGAAACACAAAATTTAACCATATATTAAAAGTTACTAAGTCAAAAAAGGGCCATAATTCCGTAACAATGACAACCAGAGTTATGCAACTTGTCCTTTTACTGTACCCTTATGATAGTTTGTGAGTGTTCCAAGTATGAAAGCAATATCTATGATACTTTAGGGGTAAAGTGACCAAAACATAAATCTTAACCAAATTTTCAATTTTCTAAGTATAAAGGGCCCATAATTCCGTCCAAATGCCAGTCAGAGTTACATAACTTTGCCTGCACCGTCCCCTTATGATAGTTCATAAATCTTGCAAGTATGAAAGCAATAGCTTTGATACTGTAGGAATAAAGTGGACCTAAACACAAAACTTAATCAAATTTTCAATTTTCTAAGTATAAAAAGGGCACATAATTCTGTCAAAATGCCAGTCAGAGTTACATTACTTTGCCTGCACAGTCCCCTTATGATAGTTAGTAAGTGTTGCAAGTATGAAAGCAATAGCTTTGATGCTTAAGGAATAAAATGGACCTAAACACAAAACTTAACCAAAATTGTCAATTTTCTAAGTATAAAAAGGGCACATAATTCTGTCAAAATGCATGCCAGAGTTATCTAACTTTGCCTGCCCAGTCCCCTCATGATAGTAAGTAAGTGTACCAAGTTTGAATGCAATAGCATTGATACTTACTGAGAAAAGTGGAACTAAACGCAAAACTTAACCAAAATTTGCAATTTTTTAAGTACAAAAAGGGCACATAATTCTGTCAAAATGCACGCCAGAGTTATCTAACTTTGCCTGCCTAGTCCCCTCATGATAGTAAGTAAGTGTACCAAGTTTGAATGCAATAGCATTGATACTTTCTGAGAAAAGTGGACCTAAACGCAAAACTTAACCGGACGCCGACGCCAACGCCAACGCCAACGCCGACGCCAAGGTGATGACAATAGCTCATAATTTTTTTTCAAAAAATAGATGAGCTAAAAATGAGTGAAAATCTCTGACCTGGCCCCACCCCAACCCCCATAACTTTTGACCCAGGGGTCAGATCAAAATTCCAAAAAGCGCAGGGTCTCACATATGCTCATTGCTACCATGTGTGTAAGTTTCAAGGTTCTAGTGCTTATAGTAAAGGAGGAGATAGTGGCCAGGACGGACGGACAGACAGACAGACGGAGGAGATAACCACAATATCCCCCCGCTTTTCAAAAAGCGTGGGGATAAAAAATACTGTGCAACATCGGTACTGTGTACATATTTCTGGAATGATTTAAACAAATTGCTTCTCAAATGATCACACACTCAAACAAATTAGACCCCCCCCCCCAACCTCATCACATCTACACCAGGGGTTTTTCTGCCTATTTTGGGAAAAGGAGTCTGACCAAATTGGGAATTTTTTATCGACAAAATTGGCCATTTTGGGAATTTTTGCTTCGATGAAACTGCTCATTTGGGAAAAAATTGTGAAGTTATCATGCTTAAATAATTCAGTGGTTCAACAAATAAATTTGTTTTTATTTGTTATTTTGTCTTCTTAATATAAACAGATGCAATATTGGGCATGTTCAACATTTATTCAAGAACTGCAGTTTTGTTTTTCAGTTACACTCTGAGATAAGAACTGTACAGTCATAACCTTATAGCAGATATTTTTGACCAAAACAAACACTGATTAGTCACACAAGTTATAAGACACTTCATTCTTTAAGAAAAAAAAAAAAATTGTTTTTTTTTGGAAATAGGGATTTTTTTTTTATAATTTCGGTTTGGGATCGGGTCCGTTTGCTTTGGGAGTGCCTCCGTTTTCCGGAGGCGCAGACAGTGCCGAAAAACCCCTGTACACTGATCTCACAATCAACCATGGACAACTCAAATCCAAATTCATTTCCAGAACACTCCGGACAATTGACACCCCTGAGCAAAAGTAAGTCATTACGCGTAATACAATGATCACGATCACCCACCTTGCAACGACATGATGTTGAATGGCTGAGCGGGAAAGGATTTGGCTTGCACCTGCAGCCTGTCCCGTAGGCACACGTAGGAACTGGAGGGGTATGGCCCTGAGAATTGGCCAATCAACAGCTGCAACACCGACTGGGACACTTCCTCCACATTAGAGGGCACCTTTCCAACATTCTCTTCGGGTTTGATTTGTGGCAATGTTAATAAACTACGTTTTCGTTTGTCAAAACGGTCGTCACGAATTCCCGTGATTTCCAGCTCATCTTCGTAGAACAGACCTGCATTATGGCCAAAGCGTTTATTCATCACAGCACTGAATCCACAGGTACACTTGTACTCCGTTTCACCAGTCGGGTTCGGAATGTACACACCAACGTCTGAACCCTTGATCGTCATGTTACACACGCAGATGTTGCAACTGTCGAAATTTTGATCTTTGAACAGGTTGAGAATGGAATCGGAAAGCACAATGTTCACCAGCAGGCTATGGGCCTCTGGGACGGGATTGTTTGTTCCGTGATGATTGAGATTGGAGTTTGGTGTTTTGTTGAGATATGAGGATGCGTTGGATGCAGGTGATTGCAGCTCGTAGGACATTGGTGTGCGCTGCTGACCAACGCTATTCTGGAATGTGGCTGGTGACGCCTCTATTGCACTGGAAGGCATGCGGGCAGACGGGATGCTGGGAAGATTCTCAATGGAAGGAATATTCATGTAATGGCTGAAAACAGAAATAGAACACTGTGCAGAATGGGAAACAAGAGGGCCTGAAAGGCCCAATGTTGCTCACCTGAGATAAAAAGAAATGACCTGTTCTTTGCAGCCCAAGATATCAATGGAACAAATGTTATAACCAAGTATCATGAAGAATGAACAACAACTGGCCCCTTGGCGGCCATGTTTTTTTTAACAGACCTGAACCATTTTTTAACTCTTCCAAGATATGTCCAAATTTCATGAAGATTGGGAAAAAAATGTGTCTTCTAGACTGTTCACATGTTGTCACTATATACATATAAAGAAAACTGCCCAACTCCCTGGTGGCAATGTTTTTTCACTGATCACGACCATTTTCAAACTTGTCCGAGACATCCACATAACTAATGTTTTGACAAAATTTCATGATGATTAGGCAAAACATGTGACTTCTAGAATGTTCACAAGCTTTTTTACTATATAAATATAAGGAAAAAGACCCCCCCCCACCCTGGTGGCCATGTTTTTTTACCGATCTAAACCATTATGGAACTCAACTGTCCTATCCAGGTGTGGTAGTGCGGTCTCCTTCGCTTTCGCAAATGAACCGGTCACAGGACGGTTACAAGTTATGTAACTTTGTAAGCACTTATGTAATGCGGAAATATTTATTTGACAAACTCTTATTTCCGGTCAGGATGAATATACTGACTGGTTGTAATTCAATTAACTAAAGGCGTTCAGTCAGGGACGCCTAAATACACTCAAAGAATTTATTTATAAGTGAAAACCAAGGCAGCTTTAACAAAAATAACTACCGTAATTACTCTATGTTTTCGGACACTCAAAGTTTTCGGACACCCTTGTTTTTAGCAAAAATAATTATTTTTCGTGACTCTTAATTTTCGGACACACGAGTTTTCGTCCATAATTAATGTCTCTAAGTTTTCGGACAGTATATTTTACAGCGCTATTTTACCAAATGTTGGTCCTGTTTTCGATATCTAATGACACTTCGATCACGGGGTTTTAAAACCGGATTAACATCATAAAACATTGCAGGTGCATGCCTGAGGGCAACGGACCATTACATTTGCGTTATAGGGTAAATAACCTTGTAAACCGGTATTAAACAATGGTTTTGTCCGATAGCATAAGCAGGGCTCGCGCTGTCGTTCGCCACTTGAGCCATTGGCGAAAATATTGAGAATTTGGCTCAAGAAAAATCCGATTTGCGAAAATGCTAAAATCTCGTAAAATTTCATTGAAAACAGCCGCTATTTAAACCCGAAACTGGTTTTCTATATTTTTCTCTTTGTTTCAATGAAAGTATTCGCAATTTGAACAGTGAACGAAAACCGGTCTGCACCTGTATAGAGACATCGCTTGACCTTAATGTTATTGAAGTGCACATGGTAGCTGGCCAATCAAAACTGAGCTGGCTTACACATGAAATGACGTTGTCGAATGAAACGTAAAAATGGGTGGAGCTATGAATACACAGTTAATATTGTCGTCTGCAAACAAGCGGATGGTCGCAAATGTCGTATTATAAGATTAAAAATTAAAATAAGCGTGACAATAAATTAATTATTTCCAAGCTGACTATCGATCTAAATTAAAGAGTGATAATTAAGTAATTAGTTCTATGTCGTTGATGTTGCAACTTTCTGCTGATTTTCGATTGAAATGAAAAGGTGTTAATTAATTAATTTGATCGTTTTACTCACACACTATGATAACTAACAGCGGCGTATTTTAATCAAAGGAAAACGTGAAAAACACGCGCGGTTTAATTGCAATTAAAATTTAATTAAAGTTACGAATTTTGTAACACATAGGAAGACTAATTTATGTCGTCTACTATATAAATGGAAGTAACCACTTTGTCCGTACAGTCGCTAACATGACTTCTTTAACCTTAAATCGACGAAAATGAGTCTGAACAAACAAACAAAATAATTAAAACACAAAAAACTAGAGCATTCCAAGAGTCATGGAAAGTTGATAATAATTGGCTTCGCTTTGAGAATGAATCAAAATCTATGTACTGTGACCTATGCATTAAGGTGCAGAATTCCAACACGTTCACTGTATGTTGCAGTATCCTCAAAAAAGACTCGGTAACGAAACATGCAAAGTCTAAAGGTAAGATTTTGAAGATGAGAGGAATTTTTATTTGAAATTACTTTGAAATGCTATAGTCTAACTATATGAATATATGCAGATTGACTATGTATTATTTTTTTTTATTTTCAGATCACACTCATGCCGTCCATGCCAGCAAGCAGTAAAGAAGCAAAACAATGTATTTTGTGAATGAAATGTATGCTTGTATTTTATTACATGCCATTCATCATGTTGTTAAAAATGCGCTGTATTAAAATATCTCTAATACTATGAAAATTGTGATGTGATGTATATTATGATATGTGACATGTGCTTGTTGTCATTAAAAGAAACATGAAAAATCTATAGTAAAACTGTACGAAAACTGGTTGGCAATAGGCCCAAAACGCACCAAAGACAATCTAGGATTCAAAAATTTTTCCGGGGGAGGCAAGGGTGGCGAAATCAAATGTCCGAGTTGCCCGAGTCGTACATTTGCTTGTCCGGGCAACTGATTTTTTTTAATTAAGTTGTCCGTGGACAACCAGTCGGGTTGAGAAATACAAAAAATAGATTGTATCAAAGCCGTTATTAAGTTTTGCAAAACCAGATGTTTACACCCGATAACATTGTCAGTACTATTTGCGGAGCAATCAAGCTAACTATGGGCATTCTCCTGCACAGTGGTCTCGCTTATTTTATAAGCATGATAAGAGACCAGGAGGCTAGCAGGCCGCATTTTCAACATTCGGCCCGTCTGTTTAATAGGCAGTGTACAGACTGGTTTGCTCATTTATACTCATTGGCATTCTTCAGGGCGACATGCAGTTGTACGTTAACGCCGGAAGTTATTTATTGCCTATTATTTAGGAAGTTCTGGCCCTTGTAATATTTGCCTCTATTAACCTCAATTTTACAGGAATCTGTCGGACTCTACCTAATTCCCCCATACAGAGGCTATATACTTATGTGTAAAGCTAATTCATGCTAACAATTCACTGTCTCAGTAAAACGGCTATTACCGTCAAAAACAGAATGTATATTAAAAATAAAGTTTTCATTTAGGAATGCATGTATGTTTTCTAATAAATAAAGAATAAAACAAAACGTTTACAGTTGTGTGTAATTAATTTAACGAGTCTTTGTTAAAACGCTCAACGTGATGAAAAAATGTTTTGACAATATTACGCATGAAATGCACAATTTCCACGAGGATTACACCGTTGCCATCATCAGTTTTCTAAGAAACTGGCCACTATTTTATGTGATTAGAATGGTACATGTGTAGGTATAACAATAAATGCGTTTATAATTTATATAAACATTAAGTTTAACGGACAAGTGTAGTTCAGCAACGGACAAGTTAAATTTCCTAAATTGTTGTCCGTGGACAAGTATAGTTTTTTTAAATTTCGCCACCCCTGGGAGGGGGGGGGGGCATGCCCCGGACCCCCCTACATCTGGGTGGCTCAAACATTTTTTGGGCCAGCGCTAGCCCTGATAAGCGTTATGACAATTACCAGGGGTAGGGCAAATTAGCAGTTCAACTATCTACCGCAATGGTACTACCCATTCTCAGTAAAATAACTGTGACAAATACTTAACGTTTCAAAGTTTGGTGCACCCTATTGCAAGTTTTATGAACAATGGAAGGTGTTAGACAAGAAATATCGGAAATGAAAAAACAAAGAATCGATAGTTCGCTTTTTTACTGCGTTAATTACATGTTCGTACAAGCGAGTATCGGTACATCACATGCTCATCTTTGAACTTGTTGGTCAAAGTACAACCTTGTAGTTACTATCTGTCAAATAAATCAAGCTTTTAAAATTATTTGAAATGCAGTGCACACATATATAACTGAAATTTATACTATACGGCATGGTATTTTACAAGTGCGTGCTATTACCGGTAGTGGTTGATACAATTGATGCTATTTTCGGACACTTCAATTTTCGACTCTAAGTTTTCGGACACAAAACATTTTAATTATTTTTAAGTGTCCGAAAACATAGAGTAATTACGGTAATTTTTATTCCAAGAACTCGGAAAATGAAGAACAATGACAGAAAATTAAGAACAGGTACAAGCCAAGTCTAAAGAATCTAAGTATCGTTACAAAAATGAACAACATACAGCAAATACCTTAATGAATTTAAAAAGAAGTTCAAAATCTGTCAAAAAAACTGATATAAATATAAGTTACTGTTAGTCTAGAAAGTGCTTTAAAAATCTAGTTTACAAAATAGGTCTAATTTAATCTAAAGAACAATATTTATGGAGATTAGGAAACTTCAGTGAATCAAATGTAAAAAAAATAAGAAAAAATTACTACAGTTATAGAAAAAAGAGTCTTTCTAATTAAGAAAATGCCAAATAAAAAAATCTAAATAATAAGAATAATTTTGAAAATAATGCCAAAATGTCTTGATGCTGGTGTTAAAAATAATTTAGAGTTTAATTATTTCAAAATTCCAACCTTTTTCAAGTGCTGTTAACTTTTCAAGAAATCATCAAGGTGTTTAAATCAGCCCAAACAGCTTATTTTATACAGTTCAGAAGAGATCAATGGCAGAGTAGTCAATTTTCCCTCAGAACAGTGCATTTATCAATGATCAATATCTTCCCGAATTCCAGAGCAGAACTAAAAATAGATTACTGAACCAGATTAAACAAGGGAGATAAATACTGCATAAATACTGCAAAATCATGTACATGTTGTCTTTCTTTCAGTTATCTCATAGTTGAAAGGCTTATCATAAGTGTTAATGACTAAAACAGTTATGTTAACTATGAAAATTCTGTGTTATGAAAAATAACATAACACAGTCAATGTCACATAATATTGACATAATAAAAACAAACTTTACTACACAGGAAACCAATGTTCTGACCAAATTTCATGAAGATTGAGCAAACTAGAAAGTAAACAAGATTTTACTATAGCCATATAAGGAAAAATGCCCCGCCCCTTGGCAACCAAGTTTTTCAAGCCAAGGTTACCATTTATAACCTCATCCAAGATATCATTGGGACAAATCATCTGAGCAAGTTTCATGAAGATCGGAAAATAAATGTGGCCTCTAGAGTGTTAACAAGGTTTTACAAAAGCCATATAAGGAAAAATGCCCCGCCCCCTGGCGGCCATGTTTTTCAACCAACGGACATCATTTTCGAACTCGTCCAAGATATCATTGGGATGAATCTTCTGACCAAGTTTTATGAGGATCGGACAATAAGTGTGGCCTCTAGAGTGTTAACAAGATTTTGCTATAGCCATATATAGCCATATAAGGAAAAAGGCTATTGTCAAGCAATATTGTCCCCTACCGGCTCCACCATTGTCAGAAATTCCGCCATAGCAACCACAATTTTTTACGTAAAAACGAAATGAAATGACGTGCATAATGTCCATATTGCCATCTATCCATGTTGCAAGTTTCATGAAAAAATATTTAGAACTTTTACAGTTATCGCAGAATCCTGAAAACCACCATTTTCAACAGTATTTCTAGTCTATTTGTTGCCATAGCAACCAGATTTTTTGACGTAGGAACAAAATGAAATGATGTGCATAATGTCCATATTGCCATTTATTCATGTTTCATAAAAAAATATTAAGAACTTTGAAAGTTATTGCAGGATCCAGAAAAGTGTGACGGACGGACAGACTGACAGACAGAGCGCAAACCATAAGTCCCCTCCGGTGAAACCAGTAGGGTACAAAAATGACCCGCCCCTTAGCAGCCATGCTTTTTCAAGCAAACATAACCATTTTCGAACTCATCCAAGATATCGTTGAAACCAATCTTCTGACCAAATTTCATGAAGATTGGACAATAAATGTGGCCTCTAGAGAGTGAACAAGGCAAATGTTGACGTCGCACAACGGAAAACGGCGATCACAAAAGCTCACCATGAGCACAACCATGAGCACGTTGTGCTCAGGTGAGCTAAAAATACAACGCTGCTATTAAAAGACACCATGGTAGACGTCAGTTGTTATAGGAGTGATATTATTTTAAGTGAGACAGTACATTATTATAAATAGAAATGCTGAAAAAACTCTGTGCTACATACAAAACACAGTGACACAATAAGTACAAGAAAACTGTTCGTTTTAAATATTTTCGCAATGTGCGTTAATGGAACTATAGTAAACACCTTCATTCACTTGTTATCGCAACTAGCAAACAATCACCTACTTTACATGTTTGTCTGTCAAGGGCATCTGGTGATGGTACCACGATGGCTTGTACTCTGGGACGTGGGGCGGGGGAGAAAGCTGTGTGCTGTACAACTCCACGGGTGCATACTTGGCTGAGCTGGGGTACTGAGCCCGCACTTCTGGTCTGTATACACCATCCTGAACATTAAATTAACAACTCTATTTATACAGTCTAATAATTTAATGTCTAAATTCAAATTTTTGTAAATTAAACCATAACAGTTTTTTAATTCAAATTCATACAAGTCTTGATAGACTTTTCTGTATTATGACATTTCAGATCAAAAAGTAACAAACCCACTTTTTAGTAAGTGCTGATCAAAAGCCTCAACCTTGGCTATTTTAATCCTAGTTTATGTGACTACTGAACTTTTTTAGGAAAACGCTTGGCCAAAAAGACAATTTTGCATACAAACAATCATGACTTATTTGGTAAGTGCAATGCTAAATGCCTCCCTATCTGAGTTGTATAAATTATCGCAGTCATGAGGGTACCTTGTTGAGCTCATCAGCTAGTGAGGTTGAAGGCAGGAGCTCATGTTTTACCAGACTGATAGGAAAACTCTCCATCACCGTTGGGTGGCTCTCTATCACAGCCTCGTGGCTGGTCTTGGGCGAACAGTCTGTGATGGTCTCCTGTGACGGCGGGGTCGGGTACATCCGAAATAGGTCTTCAACAGAAGTAAACATCACACAATAATATATATATATATAATCAGAATGGCTCTATTCATCATTCAAGTTCGTTTCACAATCATTCATTTACTACGGTTGATCAGAATTGCAAAATACCTCATGCAAGTTTATTTGAAATTTATTCACTTTTTGTTGATTTTGATTTTGTTTAAATCTACCAGGAAAACTGCTTTAGGGCTATATTAGCCTAACATGTATATTGCTGTCACAGTCAAATAGATAAATACACATTTAAATGGGCTAAGTCGATGATCATTACCCATAACTCCTATGGTATCCACAGGTCCCGTATTGGCAGTTTTGGTTGATCTTATATCTTCCAAATATTTGACTGGACTATTGGGAATAAACTGAAAATAAAGCAATATACACCTAACACACAACATTATTCTATAATTCTTCAGGCTTGAGATATTTGATAAACCCAAAAAGCCACTCTGAGTTAATATCATAAAATAATTTATTTTACAAGACACATCCATCAAACAATTCAGCCTTTACTTTCTAAATGCCTAAACACCTTGTCAATACATTGTCATTGCAAAGTATATTTCTTCTAAAATCAATCAATCAATACTTTGTACAGTGTTTTTTTGTGTGTTCGAAATAAGGAGACCCATTCCCAATGGGAAACAAGTATACAAAATTTCCCAAATGGGACCTACAAATTCCCATTTGAAAGTTTCCAAAAAAGATTTTTTTAAATAAGTCATAACATTTCAATTATCTCCAAATTCAGCTCTAAAAGTTGAGCCTTAGAAAATATAATATTGAAATCACTTTAATTATCAGTTTTTAAGTATTTGTAAAAATAAAATTAACATTAATTTCCCACTTTAAGTAAAAGACATGATGTTTCCAAATCCAAAAGGGCCTGGCCTCATTCTCAAAATGTTGAAATAAGCAATGCCGCAGATAGTGGTACTAATACGGATATTAATAAGCAATGCCGTAGATAGTGGTACTAATACGGATATTAATAAAGCATCATCATTAATGTTGAAATAAGCAATGCCGCAGATAGTGGTACTAATACGGATATTAATAAAGCATCATCATTAATGTTGAAATAAGCAATTCCGCAGATAGTGGTACTAATACGGATATTAATAAAGCATCATCATTAAAAGTGATCAAGTTTTCAGACACCCGCTTTTTTGCGAAAATTATTATTCATGGGACTCTTTAATTTTCAGACATACGGGGTTTTGTCCATAATTAATGTTTCACAATTTTCGGACAGTATATTTTACTGCGCTATTCTACAGACTTTGGCACTGTTTTCGCTTTTCTTGCGAACTCATCGAAGATATCATTGAAACCCATCTTCTGACCAAATTTCATGAAGATTGGACAATAAATGTGGTCTCTAGAGAGTGAACAAGGCAAATGTTGACGTCGCACAACGGACAACGCACGACGGACAAAAGGCAATCACAAAAGCTCACCATGAGCACGTTGTGCTCAAGTGAGCTAAAAACAGTGTCGTCCTATTAAGAAAGCAGAATGGTTTCTGTTTTTACTTTTTTTGTTTCATATCATTTCAGGCAAGTTAGCAAAGCTGTGAAGTTGTTTTCATATTTTTAACCAAAAAGAGAGTTAATCACAAGAAAATTATTGTACATTGATTTGTTGTATATAATTATACTTTTCGGACAATTATACTTTTCCGACACCTTCATTGTTTTATCTAAATTTTTGGACTAAAAAATTTATATTTTTTGTATCCAAATTTTTGGAAGGATTAAACAAAATTTTTTATTTCAAAGTGTTCGGACACTTAAGAGTTATTAAGGTACATACAGCATCATCGTTGTCTTCCGAGTCCGGCTGGAAGAGATTGTCGAGGTCAGACTCTTGTGGTTTCAGGTCCTCCTCGCGCGTCAAACTGCTTGACATCAGGGCACCTGGCGTGGTAGGCGGAGATGTCAGAGAGCCAAACTCTGCAAATGATAGCATACCTTACAGGTGTGTGATTTTGGAAATACATCTTGGAACAAATGCATATTCATAAAAACTCTGGATTTGTTTTGTTAATAACTATGTTGACTGGGTTCATGAAGTTCAAATCTTAAATTCAATGTACTTGTTATTAATCAATTTTCGCATTAAAATGGAGGAAACGAGCTAAAGGGAAAATCTCGCCCTGTATACAGGAGGCGTGCCTGACACAGGAATACATTTGCCTGCATGTGTCATCCTGTATTTGCCTATGCATCAGAAGAGGTTTATTCAACATTACACTCTCCACAGACTATGGATTTATGTTAATGTATGTAAGAGCCTTCCTTGAAACAGAAAATATGGTACGTGGAGTGTCCCTACGTGGCCTGTGCAGATCGCACAGGCTAATCTGCGACAGCACCTGAATCTTTTTGCAAGGCTACCCATTTGACAGATTAGATTAGCAAATGAACAATGCAAGTCACTTTTCATACTTAGGTTTGTTTGAAAAAGTAAATGAAACATTTCCTACAGTCATTAATACGGAAATTTTTTAAAATCTTAAATCCTGCTTTGTATAAAGATTTCCTCACCCATGCTATTTCGTTCTTCCTTGAAGCCAAATATTTCCGGTCCCTTCTCATCTTCCTGAAAACAAAACAAATGTTATTTTCATCGTTGAATGTTGTTCATAATTTAATGTACATAAATTAAAATATTCATATGATTTTAAGACTTTACTTTTACAACTGCAAAACCTGTACATGTGTGGTAGAACAGTTGTTCAAAATTTATTCAGCTTTTTATTCTAAATGTTTGGTAAATGAAATAAACATGATATATTTAAGTTGAGAACGATTAAAATTTCACAGAACTTTAAATTGATAACTCAATATTTTGATTTTTGAGTGAATGATAAAAGATCGAAAACCCCAAACAAAATGCATTCATTTAGTCAAATGCCTATACATGTATCTACACACTCTATAGGGTGAAGGCCTCTGGAATATGTCGTCGCGACTGTTTCTCATGGACCTGGACATGGGGGTGCCAGCTGGTGTTGCAGAAGACTCATCAGAAAATGCGTAGGGGTCAGCCGCCGGGGTCGGAGATAGGGACTGCAAGGGCCGCTGGTTTGGGTTGAAATTGTTGTTGTTGGTGTTCACCATGGGATCCTGTATGCCGTTCAGCATTTCAATCCTCTCAAAGCACATCTTTTTCAATGGGAAGTCAGACCTATGAACAATCAAGCAACTAGTTTTATGCAAAAAATTTGCTATAAACCAGTGATGACAAACTTACTAAAGTGCATAATAAAAATAATTGAATTTTTCAAAACATTACTGTACATCTTCTATTAGAATCATATTTCACCAACACACAACGTAATACAATATTTGTAACTACTAACCAATTTGAGACACTGTCAAAGTTGTAAAGAGAATCTGCTGAAAAAGAATCTGGGTCCCCATCAGAACTGGGTAAACATGGCCTTTTGAATGTTTTGTGATCAGACTGCTTCTGTTGTGACCGCAACCAGCTGTTTATGTTGGCTTTTGTGTTCTCTAAGGATTGATGATTCCAATGAAGGCCACCAACACTAGAACTAGTTGCATCGGGCTTAAATCCAGAAGTAAAGTGAGGTTTGTGAAATGCATGAGTATCCCCATTAGTCATTACACTATTAAGCAACACATTACTGTTGGTACTGTTACTTGCACTGCTCAGATTCACGTTCTGAATGGGTTTCAAGCCACCAACTGATGCAGGATCCTTATCGCCATGCTTCATGGCTGGTGGTTGGGGACTCAGTGTGGGCATTGTGGGATCTATGGTGACAGTGTTCTCCATCTGCCCATGGTTGTGGGACTCCTCTAGTGGCGAGGGAGCGTTTGAGGCTGGCGACTCCATGCTCACATTGCAGACCATGTCTGAGTTCCCAGACGTGCTAACATGGGGTATGTCAGAGCCTCCCCCCATGGCCCCTGCCACACCATTCAGACCCCCTTGAGGCATTCCCGCAGTAACTCGTGGCATTGACATGTCCATGTCAATCTGCGAGTACTCTTCTATGGCCTGCTGTCTCCGATGAAAGGGGACAGCTCGTAACAAACGAGATTGTTGTCGCTCTAAGGTCTTGTCTGTTTTTTTCTTGTCAAGTTGCTTTCCTGCCAGGCTTGACCCAGCCTTGTTCTTTACACCCCTTAACCTGAAACGGTATAACAACAACATATGAATAAATTTACTAAGATCTTTAATATTTCCCTAATTCAAGTAATTCAGATTTAATAACAAGTGTAATGTTTAATTCTTCAAAATGGCTTGTGTAAATTATGGTTGCAATGCTTTTCATATTGAACTGAACATTATCAAAATGTGAGGACCTATTATTCTGCAAAGTTGCCTTTTTAAAACCTTTTTCTTTTTGCTTTGAACGTGTTTATATTATTTCACCCACTCACAATTCCCACTGTCAGTTTTTACACACATAGTTATCATGGCAGAACAAATATTTAATGTTCACAATATACAATGAATGTTAAATCTTGTCCAGCATATATATCATCCAAGATGACCTTTTTTGCCTAACCTTTAATACTTTGAGACAACCCCTTGCTATGAAAGCAGCCATGTTGAATCAAAGCAGTAAACATAACATGGGAGGTAACTTGAGGAGTTCACTAAGGTCAAGTGTAAACAGTCTGATTGGCTATTCAATCTTCATTGTTACATGATAACATATCAGTGAAGGGAATGATTTTAAAAGCGTTTATGCTTAACATGTGAATTACTAATTAGAAAAAAAAACGCAAAATGGTATTTAAGATAAAAAAAACTTATATTTAACCATGTGATATATATAGTTTCCTGTAAATACCAGTAATAAGTTTGTACTTCAGCTGTTATCATATACACTAGCATTTATGATCAGGAAAGCTGTCGCAAAGCGATTGACTTGCACTGCATGACATGAAATAGCTTGGATGTACTTGCTGAATATGAAGGACAGAAAACTTAACTCTTAACAAAAATCATGACAAATAGGAAATAAAAGTCAGTGCATATAGGCTTGTTCAAATATCCTATTTACTGTGACATCAAGTAACTGTTTATTTCAAAATATATGAAGTAGACATTTTTTACTTAAGAACTATGTGTGTAACAATAGCATTAGTGATACTCATTCTATACACATATGTATACATTATTTTATTACGTTTTCTCTCTAATTTTTCATTGAATTTAATACAGATATACAAGATACATTTTGCTATTATTATCGGAAGGATTATAATTGTTCATGATCAAACATATTTGTGTGTGTGTCTTTCTTGGTCAAACTGCTTATTCTGATGACTGCTTTATACCCCTCAGTCTAAGCAAATATTGTGTTGCACAAATGTTTTAGGAATTTGCAACTTTACCATTATGGAGACCTTGCAGCAATGATAATATATTATGGAGAAGGATTATAGCCTTACCGTGAACAGTTACATGTAGTTTTTGTTGTAGGGTCTGCAAAATCCCATATCCCTGATTGTCCTTCCTCTAAGCTTCCTTCATTGTGCCTGCAAACAAGAAAACACACTATTAAACAAATTTATGCTCTTTTATATTATTTTTAATTAACAAATTAGACTTGACCAGCTTTCGCAATATAAGCTGAATTTATCAAGAGTGAAAACAAAACCAATGTTTTGGGTAAACTCAAGATTAATTAAATAGATCCTATCTTCTATTTCAAATGTACAAAAAAAAATGTCAAACAAATAATTCAGCTGAAAGAAGGAAGAATAACATCCTTGGCTATAATATTCACATTGAACATGAAAGAAATAATAACAATTGGACACAATATTTTTGTTTATTCTACTGAACGCCAAAAATGGATGGATGTGTTTGACAGTAAATGAAATGTCATACAGATAATAAATTGAACCTTTCGTTGTTGCAAAAACATGTTTGTCAGCCAATGCGATGCACAGATTATGTAGGGTACCTTTTGGAGAGTCCTGATGTGATGCAGCCATCCTGCCCTATCTTCTCCACCAGTCTAGCACTGAGAATGCGGTTGGTCCGGGCTGTCAGATCTGAAGTGGGCTCCATTCCCTTGAGTGAGAGCCCATCCTCCCCCACACCCATGGCCCCCAGGATCCCCAGCTGAGCCAGAGATCCTGGGCGCTGGGGGTCTCCAGGCACACCTGGTCTCTCATCCACCAGCAGCACATAGCAGGACGGGTACTTCATACGCACACCCGCTGAACAGAAAAAATAAGGAGTACACAACGATTGTTGTTTTTAAAATAATATTGGAAAGTTCAGGGTTAATCCTAGAGTGGGATGCGGGTGATAACTTGATGTATGGGGCATGTCACTCTATTATGATAGACTTTATTATGCTCAATGACTCTATAATGATATGTATTAATATGATCACTCTATCATGATTAAAGCAAAATGACTATCACCAAAAATGTCAAGTGGTTATTATGAGCCTTTTCACCACTGCTGGCAAATTTATCTGATTGCTATGATAATATAACTGCAAGTATCCATAATAAACCACAAAGACAACAGCCAGCCTAAGACAACTAGTCAGGCCACAATTAAAATATTGTTGGTTTGCCCTTTACCGACCCTAAATTTTACAGGTGGGTAGGTAGGTAGGAAAATTATTTTATTTTATTTGAGAAATTATATTTTTAATACACTAATAGTCTATGAATATTTAAAACACTTATTAAAGCACTATTGCAGTGTACGAAGCCCTATGTAGCTTAACATTATCTTGTTTGCTGTTTCTTGCATATATTAATATCAAATGCATGCTTGTGTGTTATTTATTACATCAAATATTTGTTCATTATATGATTTTAATTGCTCAAATGCATTTGTAATTATTTAACAGCCAGACAGCTTTTATTTTTAACTTAAACCTTTCCCTTAAATTGGGCTTAATTAGCATGCAACAAGCATTGAAGGAGTGTAGAAAGACAGCCCAAAGCCTTTAATGGAAAAATTCAGACGTGGCGAAAGACCATCACATTTTACAGGCCAGACTTGCCTACCAGGAGAAACAATTCACAGGCCTGTTGAAGTTTTTACAGGCCTTAACTTTAAGTGTTTGACCGGTTAGTGCATAGTCTCAGCATGGAAAAGTAAATTCATAAAAGTGCAAACTGAACATTATTATAAAGCATTATTTCTTCTTGAATGCTCTGAGCTTTTATGAGTACATACGTACAGCTCAGAGGGTCAATAGCTGGGAGTTGTATTATTGCAACTAACATAAGCATGAAAACTTGATTTGGGGAAATAAATTCTGGATCTGGATAGGTACGTTGCAGGACCTTTCGGTGTAGGCGCAACGGGGGAGAGGGTGGTTAGTCCCACTTTAGGACAGTGGGTGTTAGTTTCAGTTTGTGGATATACTAACGCTTTAAACATATATACTTGAGTGTTGTCGATGTATTTAGCTAAGAGACATTAATAAATTAAATAAGTTTACCTTTACATATCCATTTCACTAACATGCCATTACAGTAAACTGTTCAGTGTGGCAAACATAATAAAGCAGAATATGCACATGAATCTGAATAAACACAGATCCACTTGCATATAAATCAAATCATGTTTGTCTTTTATTTTGCATTTTCGACAAAAAAAATCCTGTAACTGTTAGATGTATTTTTCTTTGCGAGTAGACTGCATTCCAATTTTCAAACACTTCATCACTTGTTCTGTGACATTCAGTTCATACATTTGCAAAAAAAAGAGAGTTTTATTTGTATCTAAAACCTATGCTCAATCGTAGAATGACACGCTCTTTTCATTAATCGATACTAATTATATGATGTCCGTCGTAAATTCGATAGTTATTTGTTCTCGCTGAGCATCGTTATTTCTTTTAATTGTCGGCCATCTTGGATCACGTTAACAACATGTGTACAACGAACGTAAACTCGTATATGTCCGACTCCTTTCGCGAACCAATGGTTAAGTATGATGTCGTTCGGCCATTTTCACGGAACACCGCCGATCGCGATGCTGGTTATAGACGCTTGCATTACTGTCTATTCTGGGGCGAATGAAATTCCAACCATCGGAGCGACCTAGATCGGTCATGGGCGATAATAATAGACAGGGATATAAATACGCGCATGAATAAATATTGCTTTCGGCTCTTTTGTCATCGTCGAAAAAAACGAAAATAAAAAAAATAAGTTTTCAGAAATCGCAATAAAATTTTTTGGGTCGGGGGGTAAAAAGTGGGTCGGTCGGTAAAGGGCAAACAAACTCAATTTTAATTTAGGCCTCAAGCATTATTGGTTAATTTAACATTGTGTTAACACATTGGCTGAGGGTATTTCATCATGGCTCAACAGTTACTGATTTGGCTAACAGATGTAAATAATTTATAAAGCTGGGAACAAAAATATTTAACGCAGTACTTAAATTCCAGAACGTATGCATTTACAAACTGTTCCATCTATTGATGACCATTATTTACAAATAATGGACACATATCCATTAAATCAGCCCGTGAAAGTTTTTGCTTAATTAATAGAAGGAAAAACCAAAATGAAAGCAGTTTTTTTTTAATTGAAATATTCGGTGTAATTCGGCCCCATTCTGTCATACTTGAAAAATGCCCCTCTCGGAAGTGTCATTCAATTTTAATCAATACCTCATTTATATACGTCTTTCATTAAGAATTTATTTACTATAATTTTCCTGAACTGACGCAACCTCGTGTTTACTTTCGTTTAGCCTTTACTCCTTTACCGCAAACCGTACTTAGTTCACTATCACGACTGTCACTTTACGACATCTAACGCAAACCATACGTATTCCACCATGTCGCACAACAGAAAAAGCTATTGGAAAACAATTGACAAGGCCTAAATTAAAATTAACTTTGTTTGCCCTTTACCGACCGACCCAGTTTTTACCCCCCGACCCAAAATTTTTTATTGCGATTTCTGAAAACGTATTTTTTTTATTTTCGTTTTTTTCGCCGATCATAAAAGAGCCGACTGCAATATTTATTTGTGCGCGTATTTATATGCCTGTCCATTCTTATCGCCCCTGACCCACATAGGTCGCTCCGTGGTTGCAATTTCATATGCCCCAGAATAGACAGTAATGCAAGCGTCTTTAACCAGCATCGCGATAGGCGGTGTTCCGTGAAAATGGCCGAACGACATCATCTTTAACTATTGGTTAACGAAAGTAGTCGGGCATATACGAGTTTACGTTCGTTGCACACATGTTGTTAACGTGATCCAAGATGGCGGACAATAAAAAGAACTAACGATGCTCAGCGAGGACAAATAACTATCGAATTTACGACGGACATCATATAATTAGTATGGATTTATGAAAAGAGCGTGTCATTCTACGATGGAGCATACGTTTTAGATACAAATAAAACTCTTTTTTTGGAAATGTATGAACTGAATGTCACAGAACTAGTGTTTGAAAATTGAAATGCAGTCTACTCGCAAAGAAAAATACATCTAACAGTTACAGGATTATCGTTCGAAAATGCAAAATAAAAGACAAACATGATTGAATTCATATGCAAGTGGATCTGTGTTTAATCAGATTCATGTGCATATTCTGCTTTATTATGTTTGCCACTCTTAACAGTTTACTGTAATGGCATGTTAGTGAAATGGATATTTAAAGGTAAACTTATTTAATATATTAATGTCTCTTAGCTAAATACATCGACAACACTCAAGTATATATGTTTAGAGCGTTAATATATCCACAAACTGAAACTAACACGCTTAATTTATTTCCCCAAATCAAGTTTTCATGCTTATGTTAGTTGCAATAATACAACTCCCAGCTATTGACCCTCTGAGCTGTACGTATGTACTCATAAAAGCTCAGAGCATTCAAGAAGAACTAATGCTTATGTTCAGTTTGCCCTTTCGTGAATTTACTTTGCCATGCCGAGACTATGCACTAACCGGTCAAACACTTTAAATTGAGGCCTGTAAAAATTTCAACTGGCCTGTGAATTGTTTCTCCTGGTAGGCAAGTCTGGCCTGTAAAATGTGACGGTCTTTCACCATGTCTGAATTTTTCCATTAAAGGCTTTGGGCTGTCTTTCTACACTCCTTCAATGCTTGCTGCATGCTAATTACATGTAAGCCCAATTTAAGGGAAAGGTTTAAGTTAAAAATAAAAGCTGTCTGGCAGTTAAATAATGACAAATGCATTTGAGCAATTAACATCATATAATGAACACATAATTATTTGATGTAATAACACACAAGCATGCAGTTGATATTAATATATGCAAGAAACAGCAAACAAGATAATGTTAAGCTACATAGGGCTTCGTACACTGCAACAGTGCTTTAATAACAGTGTTTTAAATATTCATAGACTATTAGTGTATAAAAAATATAATTTCTCAAATAAAATAAAACAAGGGACAAAATTGTCACAAAACCAGGTTTTCATTGTGAAAAAAAAATCTGATAAAGGGAGAAAACTCAAACTGAACTTTTGAAATGACCAAAAAAAATTAACCCCCTTTGTAAGTTTTTTTTTTTTTTTAAATCTATTTTTAGTCGTGGCGACCTTGACATTGGAGATATTGACGTGATTCTTTCGTGGGACACACCGTCCCATGATGGTGAACAAATGTGCCAAATGATTTTAAAATCTCACAATGAATGACATAGTTATGGCCAGGACAAGCTCATTTATGGCCATTTTTGACCTTTGAACTCAAAGTGTGACCTTGACCTTGGAGATATCGACGTAATTATTTCGCGCGACACACCGTCCAATGATGGTGAACAAATGTGCCAAATGATTTTAAAATCTGACGATGAACGACATAGTTATGGCTCGGACAAGCTCATTTATGGCCATTTTTGACCTTTGAACTCAAAGTGTGACCTTGACCTTGGAGATATCGACGTAATTATTTCGCGCGACACACCGTCCAATGATGGTGAACAAATGTGCCAAATGATTTTAAAATCTGACAATGAACGACATAGTTATGGCCCGGACAAGCTTATTCCGCCAGCCAGCCAGCCCGCCAGCCAGCCCGCCCGCATTCGCCAATCTAATAACCAGTTTTTTCCTTCGGAAAACCTGGTTAATAATTTTCCTACCTACCTACCCACCTGTAAAATTTAGGGTCGGTTAAGGGCAAACCAACTATATTTTAATTATGGCCCAAACAAGAAACCGTCAGAGACGGGTGATGCTCTTCAAAGGTTTTTTTTGTCACAATATTGCACTATGGCACAGTAGTTGGGGGGACCAAAAATGTTTTTATAGAAAATTTCAAAGGGCCGTAACTCTGTGAAAAATCATCCGACCAGAACCCGCTGATAATATGCACATCTCCTCTTAGTAGTGAAGCTTCCCATAAAGTTTCATTGAATTTCGGTCATTTGTTGCTGAGAAATAGCCCGGACAAAAATTGTGCACGGACGGACAGACAGACGCACACTCGGACAGACAAAGTGGCCACTATATGCTCCCCCCAAAATAAATTTTGGGGGAGCATAAAAATCTGTTTTAACTTTAATGGTAGGTGAAACACAGGATTCTTTTAAATCACTCATTTTAGATTTTCTCAGAAATGGTTTAAACACAAGGGACAAAATGAGGACGATATTGGTAGAATAATATTGCCTGTGCGAACTTCAACATTGTTGAAAAGGCATACAAACTTGATTGGTGTATTATATGATAAAGTATTATCAATTGCCAATTGTTGCAAGAGCATTTACACACAATAGCATAGGAGATTGCAACGTTACAATGTGTATATTGGATAAAAAAACAACATGTTTTGCCGTATATATTTTGGAATAATGTTTTTCTCTCTATGTATGGTGAATTATAGTGTTAGAACTTGATTTTGTACTGTTACTTGCTAAGCATTGAAATTTCCCCTTTTTCCCCTTTTACATGTGAACCCCCCCCCTTAGGGGACCCGACCCCTTTCCCCCAAAACTGAAAAAAAACACACTGGAAAGTAAGGTGTCAAGATTGATACTGTATCACATTGGAGCAATCTTCATGTTTTTACAGACGATGTCTGTTTGACTAAACATTTTAACTAGTATGCATTATTACAGTGTCCTAATCGCATATTTTTTCTCTCTCTAAAAATGGCATATTTAGTATTTTTTCACGTACAAATAATTTTACGTTAAAAAAAAAACAAGTAATCATAACGTTGTTTATATTTGGTAAGGTTCAACTCATAGCGGTTGATAACAGGGGTTTTTCTGCCTATTTTGGGAAAAGGAGTCTGACCAAATTTGGATTTTTTATCGACAAAATTGGTCATTTTGTGAATTTTTGCTTCGATGAAACGGCTCATTTGGGAAAAAATTGTGAATTAATCATGCTTAAATAATTCAGTGGTTTAACAAATAAATTTGTTTCTATTTGGTTATTTTGTCTCCTTTATGTAAACAGATGCAATATTGGGCATGTTCAACGTTAATTCAGTTACTGCAGTTTTTTTTTTCAGTTACAGTTACACTCTGTGATAAGAACTGAACAGTCAAAACCTTATAGCAAATATTTTTGACCAAAACAAATACTGGTTAGTCACACAAGTTATAAGACACTTCATTCTTAAAAAAAAAAAAAAAATTTTTTTTTTTTTTTTTTTTTTGAAATTGGTATTTTTTTTTTATAATTTCGGTTTGGGATTGGGTCCGTTTGCTTTGGGAGTCCCTCCGTTGTCCGGAGGCGCAGACAGTGCTGAAAAACCCCTGGATAAGGAGATATACTGAATGTTTTCATCATAAATATGTGTAATATAATTTTTTGGGAAACCTTCATTTGGGAATTTTAGGAAGTAATTTGGGAAAAAACTCTGAGTTTGGATATTGGTCTACATTTTGAAAAGGAGTACAAATTAAACTGAGGCTTTAAAATAAATCAAGCTAAAACTAGAGCTTTGTCACAGACGTGACGTATACCCCCACATGCTGCATTGACACAGAATATTTTGCATGCTGTCTTCACAAAACAAGAGAAGCTAATTTATGGCGATTTTTTAGAATTATTATGCCATAATAATTTATGGCCATTTAGACCTTTGAACTCTTGAAATCTTACGCATGACACGCCGTTCAATGACGGTGAACAAAATTAATGTACAGTCATTTTAAAATCTCACAATAAATGGATAAGATCATTTATGGCAAATTTTGACCTTTGAACTCAAAGTGTGACCTTGACCTTGGAGATATTGACGTAATTCTTTTGCGCAACTCACAGCCCAATGATGGTGAACAAATGTGCCAAATGATTTTAAAATCTCACAATGAACAACAGTTATGGCCCGGACAAGCTCATTTAGGGCCATGTTTGACTTTTGAACTCAAAGTGTGACCTTTTAGATATCAACGTAATTCTTTTGTGTGACACACCGTCCAATGAAAGTGAACAAATGTGCCAAATTATTTTAAAATCTCACACTGAATAACATAGTTGTAGCACGGACAAGCTCATTTATGGCCATTTTGGACCTTTGAACTCAAAGTGTCACCTTGACCTTGGAGATGTCAACGTAATTCTTTCGTGCAACACACCGTCCAATGATGGTGAACAAATGTGCCAAAATGATTTTACAATCTCACAATGAACGACATAGTTATGGCCTGGACAAGCTCATTTATGGCCATTTTTTACCTTTGAACTCAAAGTGTGACCTTCACCATGGAGATGTCGACGTAATTCTTTCACGCGACACACTGTCCAACGATGAAACAAATGTGCCAAATGATTTCAAAATCACACAATACGAAAAAGAAATGGACCGGACAAGCATTTGACCTTTGAACTCAAAGTGTGACCTTGACCTTGGAGATATCGACTTAATTCTTTCGCGCGACATACCGTCCCATGATTGTGAACATATGTACCAAGTCATTTGAAAATCTAACGATAAATGACAAAGTTATGGTTCGGACAAATTTCGGTTTAAAACGTACTAAGTGACCCTGTGACCTAGTTTTTGACCCGGCATGACCTATATTCATATTTGACCTAGACATTATCTTGATACAACTTCTGACCAAGTTCAGTGAAGATCGGATGAAATTTTCAGGACAGACAGACCAACAGACAGACAGACTGACAGACCGACAAAGTGACTCCTATATAGCCCCCATTTCCAGTAATGGGGGTAAAATAAATCAATTTTAACAAGACTATTTATTGTCAAGCAATATGGTCCCCTACCAATGAAACTCCACCATTTTCAACAATATTTCTAGTCTATTTGCTTCCATAGCAACCAGAATTCTTGACGTAGGAACAAAATGAAATGAGGTGCATAGTCATCATATTGCAATCAATCCATGTTTCAAATTGCATAAAAAAACAAGGGACAAAATTGTCACAAAACCAGGTTTTCATTGTGAAAAAAAAATCTGATAAAGGGAGAAAACTCAAACTGAACTTTTGAAATGAACAAACAAAATTAACCCCCTTTGTAAGTTTGTTTAAAAAAAAAAAAATCAATTTTTAGTCGTGGCGACCTTGACATTGGAGATATTGACGTGATTCTTTCGTGCGACACACCGTACCATGATGGTGAACAAATGTGCCAAATGATTTTAAAATCTCACAATGAATGACATAGTTATGGCCAGGACAAGCTCATTTATGGCCATTTTTGACCTTTGAACTCAAAGTGTGACCTTGACCTTGGAGATATCGACGTAATTATTTCGCGCGACACACCGTCCAATGATGGTAAACAAATGTGCCAAATGATTTTAAGTTATCACAGGATCCACCATTTTCAGCAATATTTCTAGTCCATTTGTTGGCATAGCAACCAGAATTCTTGACCTAGGAACAAAATGAAATGACATGCATAATCTTCATATTGCCAGCTGTCCATTTTTCAAGTTTCATGAAAAAATATGAAGAACTTCTAAAGTTATCGCATGATCCAGAAAAGTGTAACAGACAGACTCACAGAGCGCAAACCATTAGTTTCACCGGTTGGGGACAATAACAAGCACTTACCAACAACCACTTCTATAAGGTTAGGCAGTTTATTAGTGTCTGCATCTTTCCCCTCCTCCCCTTTCACGGGGTAGAACTGCCTCCACTCTTCCAGTGCCTTCTTGGTGGTCTGGTCCGTGTCTCTGTACGTCACGCCGGTCAGTGTTCCATTTAGGCCGTATGGAGCCAAGATCACTGTCATACACAATGTAACAGGTCAAGAAAGTATTTTACTATAAATTTTCAATTCATCATGTAAAGCTATGAGCATTTTAAAACAGTTCAATTCACAACCTCATATCTTAAGGAACAACACATAAGAGACTGAAAAATGTCTGTTTCAAAGTGAAGGCATATTTTGATGAACAAGCAGGGAGAGACTTATGGTGAATCCAGTATACCTTGCTTTGGGGGTATTATTATGAATTTGAGTTAAATGCTTGATTCATTCATGCAACTCTGACCACACCAATCAAATTCAGATGAACTAAACAAGATTTATTTGAGAAACACTATGCCCCCCAGTAAGCCAAATATGAAGTTGCTATGTAGTTTATCAAGGTTGCCACCAACCTGATGAAATGAAATTCCCTGACTTTTCACTGACTTTTCCCTGACCAAATCTTGGTTTTCACTGACTAATTTTGGGACATATTCAGCCTCCTCCTCCCCATACAGCCGACCAAATCCACCCATTTAATGTTTATTTTATTCTTTAACATAAAATATTCAACAACTAACATAGCAGTACTACTTGTACACTAATCTATGCATGATGCAAGGCTATATAGTAAATAACACAAAACCAAAGATAACAAAGTTATGCATGTACAACCACCACATAATATGATTATGTCTCAAAATCTATGAACAAAATATGGGCTGTCAGTTGTAGGGGCAGCCATTGTGTGAATATGTTTTTTGTCACTGTGACCTTGACCTTTGACCTAGTGACCTGAAAATCAATAGGGGTCATCTGCAAGTCATGATCAATGTACCTATGAAGTTTCATGATCCTAGGCGTAAGCATTCTTGAGTTATCATCCGGAAACCATTTTAATATTGCAAAACTTTAACCAAGGTTTAAGTTTTGGACAAACACAATTAATGAATCATTGTGACCCCATATGGGCTGTCAATTGTAGTGGCAGCCATTGTGTGAATATGTTTTTTGTCACTGTGACCTTGACCTTTGACCTAGTGACCTGAAAATCAATAGGGGTCATCTGCCATTCATGATCAATGTACCTATGAAGTTTCATGATCCTAGGTGTAAGCATTCTTGAGTTATCATCCGGAAACCATTTTAGATATTGCAAAACTTTAACCAAGGTTAAAGTTTTGGACAAACAATTAATGAATAACTGTGACCTTGACCTTTGACCTAGTGACCTGAAAATCAATAGGGGTCATCTGCCAGTCATGATCAATGTACCTATGAAGTTTCATGATCCTAGGCATAAGCATTCTTGAGGAAATCATCCAGAAACCATTTTACTGTTTCGAGTCACTGTGACCTTGACCTTTAACCTAGTGACCTGAAAATCAATAGGGGTCATCTGCTAGTCATGATCAATGTACCTATGAAGTTTCATGATCCTAGGCGTAAGCATTCTTGAGTTATCATCCGTAAACCATTTAACTATTTCAAGTCACCGTGACCTTGACCTTTGACCTAGTGACCTGAAAATCAATAGGGGTCATCTGCGAGTCATGATCAATGTACATATGAAGATTCATGATTCTAGGCGTAAGCGTTCTTGAGTTATCATCCGGAAACCATTTTACTATTTAGAGTCACTGTGACCTTGACCTTTGACCTAGTGACAATAGGGGTCATCTGCCAGTCATGATCAATGTTCCTATGAATTTTCATGATTCTAGGCCTAAGCCTTCTTGAATTATCATCTGGAAACCATCTGGTGGACGGACGAACGGATAGACCGACCTACCAACATGAGCAAAACAATATACCCCCTCTTCTTCGAAGGAGGGCATAAAAATGAGCTTTCCAATACATAAAGAGATGCTCAAAATCTTCCATACACACTTCAGGTGTTCCAATGATTGTTACAATAGACAAAATGTCCAGGGTTCCCCTGGCTCACAATTTTCTGTAGCCAAATTGACCATTTTATGTCTGAATTCTTATCATTTGGGATATTTTATAAGTGATAACTAAAAAGAGTTGCAGCCAAGTAGATTGTTTTGCCTTATTTTTATCCATTTGGCTAATTTGGCAAACAGCAGGGTAAGCCTGCTGAAATGCTCACCATTGAGCTGTGCGCCACTCTCTGCTGCACATTGGAGGTGCTGACTGGCCAGCAGGAGGACCGGCGGGTGCTGTTTCACCTCAATACTTGCACACACCGTGCTCTCACCATGCAGGAAGAAGTTGAAACTGAATGACAGGCTCGCACTGAAATATATACAAACACAGACTTTGGCTGAATGTGTGGTGGAATTATGAACTTCTACAAAAAGTACTACACATTTTTTTTTTTTATTTGCATGTATATGTACATGTTTGTCCAAAGGGATTTCATCAGATGAGTAAGGACAAGTAAAAACAGTTAAATACTTGGTTTACAGGGATGTTTAAGATAATCTTGGGGTGTAGCTCTAGACACTGGGATGATCATGTAAATTATCAAACTTTATCTAGATGATATGACAACAGAACTTTTTTCCAGTTTTGTTAAGAATTAGTTACTTAGTGGTTAACATCAAACAGATAAAACAGATAAATTAAAGAACATTGCTAAAACCGTTTTTTTCTTCTTTTTCTTTAGCAAGGGCCTTATATTGGACCTTCCCCCAAAGATATAGGCGCATTCAACTAAGAGACTTTGTTTCCCTCAAAATTTCAAGCTTACCTTAGGAGTTTTTCGCCTTTTTCAGTTTTTTTGATAAATTGTTTTCCAAAAATGGAAAGCCAGGCCCTTTCCATAAATCAAGAAAAATAGCCCTGCTAAAACCTATTAACTGACTTGTGCCCACAGGTATTTCCATATAGTTCGGTGGATAGAAACTGCTAGTAAGAGGTAAAACAAAAATATCAGTGAAACTGATGGATGCTCCCCGATGATGTGCTTTGTCAATCTATGTGTTAACAAGGGACAAAATTGTCACAAAACCAGGTTTTCATTGTGAAAAAAAAATCAGATAAAGGGAGAAAACTCAAACTGAACTTTTGAAATGACCAAAAAAAATGAACCCCCTTTGTAAGTTTTTTTTTTTTTTTTTAAATCTATTTTTAGTCGTGGCGACCTTGACATTGGAGATATTGACGTGATTCTTTCGTGGGACACACCGTCCCATGATGGTGAACAAATGTGCCAAATGATTTTAAAATCTCACAATGAATGACATAGTTATGGCCAGGACAAGCTCATTTATGGCCATTTTTGACCTTTGAACTCAAAGTGTGACCTTGACCTTGGAGATATCGACGTAATTATTTCGCGCGACACACCGTCCAATGATGGTGAACAAATGTGCCAAATGATTTTAAAATCTGACAATGAACGACATAGTTATGGCTCGGACAAGCTCATTTATGGCCATTTTTGACCTTTGAACTTAAAGTGTGACCTTGACCTTGGAGATATCGACGTAATTATTTCGCACGACACACCGTCCAATGATGGTGAACAAATGTGCCAAATGATTTTAAAATCTGGCAAGGAACGTCATAGTTATGGCCCGGACAAGCTTATTCCGCCAGCCCGCCAGCCAGCCCGCCCGCATTCGCCAATCTAATAACCAGTTTTTTCCTTCGGAAAACCTGGTTAATAACCACCTAAAAACATCTATTATTAGCCTCTGTGACTTTGACCCCAGTGACCTCAAACCTCATCAAAAGGTAAAGGTCCATGCAAGGTACCTACATGCAAAATATGAAAGAGATCGGTTGAGTATTGAAGGTGCTATAAGAAACTGTAACAAAAGTGAGACGGAAAAATCTATTATTAGCCTCAGTGACCTTGACCTTGACCCCAGTGACCTCAAACCTCATCAAAAGGTAGAGGTCCATGCAAGGTACCTACATGCCAAATATGAAAGAGATCGGTAAAGTATTGAAGGTGGTATGAGAAACTGTAACAAAAGAGTGACGGAAAAATCTATTATTAGCCTCAGTGACTTTGACCCCAGTGACCTCAAACCTCATCAAAAGGTAGAGATCCATGCAAGTTACCTAAATGCCAAATATGAAAGAGATCGGTTAAGTATTGAAGGTGCTATGAGAAACTGTAACAAAAGTGTGACAGAAGAATCAATTATTAGCCTCAGTGACCTTGACCCCAGTGACCTCAAACCTCATCAAAAGGTAGAGGTCCATGCAAGGTACCTACATGCCAAATATGAAAGAGATCGGTTAAGTATTGAAGGTGCTATGAGAAACTGTAACAAAAGTGTGACGGAAGTAAGGAAGGACAAACTGGCAACTATATGCTCCGCCGAAATTTTATTTTGGGGAGCATAATAACAACATTTACCATAATTGGGTGGTTTTTTTTCCCTCATGAATATCAACTTGTTTAATTGTATGTAGAAAACATCGCTATTATGTTTATTTTTGGTTATTAGAAGACATATTATTTTCTAAACCTTTGTTCCAATAGAGGATCTTGAGGTTGCACAAACCAACGACCGAGGCGGATGAAATTCCTGGCCAACAAGCATCTGAAATAACAACAAAGTGATGATTGGCATCCATTTTAACACTTATCAGTCGAACATATAGACCACGTTTGAAGTATTGTTCATCTTCAATAACCAAGTGTTTTGTTATAACATTACACTAAATCATGCCAAGAAGTGGCAATATTCATGCACAGGAATTATTTGACTTACAACTGAACCTATGAGGGATGTTTTTATTCATCTAAGTTCACATACATACTGTCCCTTGGAGCTAAGAAATATGAACATATATTTTTCAGCAAGTGTACAAATATGATTATTTAAAATACCTACAGAAATGTAAGAACTATTACAAATGTAACTTATTTAAGTTCTGGTAACAGTACCTTTCAATGAGATTGTGTAGGGCCTTGAAGAGCAGGGTTCGACATTCATAGGACATGACACTGTCTTTTTCCCAGGATCCATGCTCTTGCTCTGAAAATACAAGACACGTGAAAGCATTGATGACTACAGATGTAGCTTGATTATCTTGAACTCTGTAAACTGGAAAGACTAAAATACAAACATAACTCCCAGACTGTGTTCAAACTGTTCAATAATTTGGAAATATAAGTTTAAGTATAAGCACATTCTCACAAGTCTTAAGCATTCAGGCAAATGGTCCTGCGGTGCTGCTGTCACCCGAGACCCCATGGAACTTAGCTGGTAGTATTCAAAAGGTCCCACTATTGATTTAATTGTAAAACTTGGTAACCAAACACCTAGCAGCAATGTTTGTGAACAAACCACAATAATTTTCAAACCCAGCCCAGATATACAATCTGTAAATTTTGTGCTTACATATGCCAAAAATTTAACATAAGAAATCTGAAACAAGAGATGTGTTTGTCAGAAACACAATGCCCCCTATTGCGCCGCTTTGATGCCATAAATTTGACCTTTGACCTTGAAGGATGACCTTGTACAGAAAACCCCCCTCACATACTGCAGTATAAATAGCAGATGTCTGTGTTGTTATATGTACTAACAATCGACGTAACATAGGACGAAATTGTCGAAATACTGTACGACCTGTATCACTATTATGTATGTGCCGTTTACAAATAAAAGATGCTATTTATTTCAGAAATTGCAAATTTCAATTGACACTTAAGAAACACCAAAACTGCTCAATTAATCCAGAAAAGTAATAAAACATCGCTTTACTAAACAAGGGCTGTTTGTAAAACATGCATGCCCCCCATATGGGCTCTCCGTTGTAGTGACAGCCATTGTGTGAATATGTTTTTTGTCACTGTGACCTTGACCTTTGACCTAGTGACCTGAAAATCAATAGGGGTCATTTGCCAGACATGATCAATGTACCTATGAAGTTTCATGATCCTAGCCATAAGCGTTCTTGAGTTATCATCCTGAAACCATTTTACTATTTCGGGTCACCGTGACCTTGACCTTTGACCTAGTGACCTGAAAATCAATAGGGGTCATCTGCGAGTCATGATCAATCTACCTATCAAGTTTCATGATCCTAGGAATAAGCGTTCTTCAGTAATCATCCGGAAACCATTTTACTATTTCGGGTCACCGTGACCTTGACCTTTGATCTAGTGACCTCAAAATCGATAGGGGTCATCTGCGATTCATGATCAATGAACCTATGAAGTTTCATGATCCTAGGCATAAGCGTTCTTGAGTTATCAACCGGACCCCATTTTACTATTTAGGGTCACCATGACCTTGACCTTTGACCTAGTGACCTCAAAATCAATAGAGGTCATCTGCAAGTCATGATCAATGTACCTATGAAGTTTCATGATCGCAGCCATTAGCGTTCTTGAGTTATCCTCCGGGAACCATTTTACTATTTCAGGTCACCCTGACCTTGACTTTTGATATAGTGACCTGAAAATCAATAGGGGTCAACTGCGAGTCATGATCAATCTACCTTTCAAGTTTCATGATCCTAGGCATAAGGGTTCTTGAGTTATCATTCGGAAACAGAAACCATTTTACTATTTCGGGTCACCATGACCTTGACCTTTGACCTAGTGACCTTAAAATCAATAGGGGTCATCTGCGAGTAATGATCAATGTACCTATGAAGTTTCATGATCCTAGGCATAAGCGTTCTTGAGTTATCATCCGGAAACCATTTTACTATTTTGGGTCACCGTGACCTTGACCTTTGACCTAGTGACCTGAAAATCCATAGGGGTCATCTGCCAACCATTATCAATCTTCCTACGAAGTTTCATGATCCTAGGCATAAGCGTTCTTGAGTTATCATCCGGAAACCATTTTACTATTTCGGGCCACCGTGACCTTGACCTTTGACCTAGTGACCTGAAAATCAATAGGGGTCATCTGCAAGTCATGATCAATCTACCTATCAAGTTTCATGATCCTAGGCCTAAGCGTTCTTGAGTCATCATCTAGAAACCATTTTACTATTTCGGGTCACTGTGACCTTGACCTTTGACCTAGTGACCTGAAAATCAAGAGAGGTCATCTGCGAGTCATGATCAATCTACCTATCAAGTTTCATGATCCTAGGCCTACGCGTTCTTGAGTTATCATCCGGAAACCATTTTACTATTTCGGGTCACCGTGACCTTGACCTTTGACCCTAGTGACCTCAAAATCATTAGGGGTCATCTGCGAGTCATGATCAATGTACCAATGAAGTTTCATGATCCTAGGCCAAAGCGTTCTTGAGTTATCATCCGGAAACCACCTGGTGGACGGACCGCCCGACAGACCGACATGTGCAAAGCATTATACCCCCTCTTCTTCGAAGGGGTGCATAATAAATAATAAGTGTCTGCGCTCACAAAGCAAACTGTGTTTCCACTGTTTATTCTTCATATTTAAACCACATAGTTTACATCGAGGCTGTGTTATCGATAAATATCTACACAGCGAGTTTAAATTGTTCAGGATCAATTTCGAAAAGATTTTTTGGTCGCATTTCTTTGTTTTCCATCCGGGACAGCAATTTAAACGTCCAACAAACTTTTAATAAAACGCCGTAACCGATTGGACAATTGATATATTTCAACCAATCAAAATACGCATACTACATTCCCAATGTAGTAATGTGACTTCCGTTCTACTTTTCAAATCAGTGTTGACATGTGTTTAGCTTATATCCACAAATCATACTCGGTATCATGTACAACTTTGACGATATTTAAAATCAGAGTTTTTAAACAATGCGTACTGAGAAGGCACATGTTTGTGAATGATGCGTCCCCAGAAAAAAACGTGCGTCTGGCACGCGGGATGCATGGCAAAATGAATCACTGCCTATTTCAGTAATTTCCTAGTGATAAGGAGTGGCTGTATTCAGTGAATTACATCTGCATAAATGTCATCTTTGTACTGATTATTGCTTCAAATAATAAATACAAATCATGAAGAACAGCTATTGCCCATTGTAAACCTAAATACCATTACACTGACTGGGCAAATCAAAGAGTGAATTGTGCAATCAAAATACATGTTCATCATCTTTGCCACTTGAGATACTATATGTATCTATATATACATTTTTAATAAGATAAAGCAAAAGAAGATGAGTTGCCAGCATTGGACAGTTGAGTGAGCACTGAGCAATTGATAGGGTTAACTTAAGAAAATAAAAGTAACATTTTTATTGAAGATGTAACAAGTACTGTTAAACAAAACCCACACCATTTAACTCTTTTTACTGAACAAATGTAACATTAATTAACTCAAAAATATAATAAGGTGTATTTTCTTTTCTTGTTAACAACACAGTGTTTTTGAAGAGTTTATACTGTTAAATTATTCTGGTATATACAGATACATGAAATGTTGATGTTGATATTTTCCATACGTTTGGCATATAGTTCAGTTTTTGTGAACATGGTTTACCTTTCCACTGATTTATGACCTCTGACATTTGATATCACTGGGAAAATATGGCAGCTTTTCAACAGTTTTGTTCCACTAATATAAACAACTCGCTGTACTTGCTTTATGGTAATGATGTTTAACATTCTATAATTATAATAAACAATAGTTGTGACTTGTTAAAGAGATAACCTGATAAAAACCTACAGAGCTTAGCTCAACATTTAAAATAATTATAAGCCCATTAACATTTAAAATCAACAAATATTTCATTCAATATTTCACACAAAAAGTTTAAAAAAATTTGACCGCTAGATGTAGTCTGGTTACAAAGATTTACCACGATACAAAATGCTCATTTTCATTTTTTTATGTTACAGTATATCCCATGTGAATATGATATCCGCACAATTACGAGCGAACGTGCGATTGGCTACGCGCAGCTTTGGAAGCACGAAATAGTTTTTATGACAGGGTTCATACAGATTTTCTCTAATGAAATTCAAGCACTTTTTTAAGGGAAAACAAGGGACAAAATTGTCACAAAACCAGGTTTTCATTGTGAAAAAAAAATCTGATAAAGGGAGACAACTCAAACTGAACTTTTGAAATGAACAAACAAAATTAACCCCCTTTGTAAGTTTGTTTTAAAATAAATCTATTTTTAGTCGTGGCGACCTTGAAATTGGAGATATTGACGTGATTCTTTCGTGCGACACACCGTCCCATGATGGTGAACAAATGTGCCAAATGATTTTAAAATCTCATAATGAATGACATAGTTATAGCCCAGACAAGCTCATTTATGGCTATTTTTTACCTTTGAACTCAAAGTGTGACCTTGACCTTGGAGATATTGACGTAATTTTTTCGCGCGACACACTGTCTAATGATGGTTAACAAATGTGCCAAATGATTTTAAAATCTCACAATGAACAACAAAGTTATGGCCCGGACAAGCTTGTTCCGCCCGCCCGCCAGCCAGCCTGCCCGCATTCGCCAATCTAATAACCAGTTTTTTCCTTCGGAAAACCTGGTTAAAAACCTGGTTAAAAATCCAAATTCAAGCAACTTTTTTTTTGTTTTAGTCTGTCGTTCTGAAAACTGTATATTATTTTAGTGTCCAATACTGACAACATTTTTGCTTAATTGATCTCTTCTTGCTTAACATTCTATGTGACTTACAACAGTCTGCACTACCCTGCTACAGTAACAACTGTTTAAATTTAATCAAAAGTAAGTTATTTCATTATGATATAATGATTGACCGAAGTCATTACACATACAAAAACAAAACCTGTTATTTGTATTGAATATGTATTCTAAATGTTCACTTTTTTGGTGGCTTTTCAACGCGGATTCCCCCATACTAGCGATCTCTATATCTGTTCTGCATACTTTACAAGATGCTTTGACTTTAGAATGGGCGTTGTCAACAACCCAAGGGTACTTCAAAAGCAACCCTTTCTAAAAAATGCACTTATTAATTTTTTTAAGGGAAAAAAATCCAATTATGATAATCCAACTTATTAATTGGCATATTTCAACTTTTCAGAACTGTAATGGCATAATGCGTAAAAAAAACCCTAAGTAGACCAATTGGCGGAAGATTAGTAGTAGTTGCCTCCCTTACGTTCTAAAACCCGTACCAACCCATACCGATCCAGAATCTGCCAGTATGAACAGATCGGAACCGTCATAAATCGTGGAAAAAACTACGACTTCGGACTCGTGAAAAAGATATGAAATTATATATTTTTACCCTTGGTGAGTTTTTCAAGCACTTTTGAAGCCCAAAATAAGCACTTTTTAAGCATTTTAAAGTTTTTATATTCAAATAAGCACTTTTTAAGCACTCAACAGCCTTTATAAGCAGTTTTCAAGGAGAACATTGACATTCAAGCACTTTTCAAGGCCTGTAATAACCCTGTATGAATACCTCATTCTTCCCACTTTGCCCAAAGCCAATCTTGCGTTGGCTAGTAAATGTTCAGGTATTGTGGTGGGAAATTAACATGGAATTAATTGTCACAAAAAATAAACACGAGCATTTTGTATCTTGGTAAATTCATGTTTCCATACCACATCTAGTGTTAAAATTTGGCTGTTGTTATAAGGAAAACTAATATTTTATGGGCTTACTTTATTTTACAAAATTTTGGGAAATGTTCGTTGCCTTAGAGTATTTATGCTACTTTAATGGTTCATGTACATCATAACATGCTGAAATAATGTTGGTGAACATAACTTCGGAGGTTGCAACAATCTTCCAGGAAAAACTGTGATAGTGTGAATAGGAGTTAAACCTACTCCATTGATTTACATCAAGTGTCTTTCAGGAAACCAACATTAGCAAATGGCTACTGCTCTCTGCCAGTACAGAAAGCTCAATAATGGTAGAAGAAATGCAAATGTCAGTTGGCTACTGATGACAGGAGTAAATCATTTAAGAAGCAAGGAGCTACAGACATGACAGATTGGAAATGCAAATGGAGATGAAAGTATAATTAAACCACTGATAAATACATGAATTCTTACACAAACATTTTAATAAAAAAGGTTGTGGTACAAAGCAAAACTCAGAGCTCCAGGTAAGGGCCGTACAGCGGTAAATACGCCTTTTTCATGATGATTTACGCATTTATTTTTATAAACTGGACGTAAAATTACGACATTAATATCCATTTTATGCATCTACGAAAAAAATCTGGCCGTACCGATACGTCTGCCTCAGCGCTGCGTGCTTTGTTGGTCTCTAGCCTAACGGCGCTTTTTCTTAATTTAAATTACCGAAAAGTTGTAGACTGGGTTCATATATTATTGTCTATTCTGTCGCGTGATTTCCTGTAACTTGAAAATCCGTCAAAATATGTCTGCGCGCAATTGAATGCCGGCTTAACCGAAAGCTGCTCAAAACAACACTTTGTTGTCATATAATGACTACATACGGTGTCTTCTAACCATCCTGGCGTAAAGGCTATATAACCTTTCACTCAGGCCTTTTTCTGCCTACATGTATCTCACGGGTCTGATAGTCGGACCCATTCCCAATGACAAATATGGATGTTTTTTCCAAATAAAAAAAATTAATTCCCAATTTCCGACAGAAATAATCGAAGCCGAAAAATGCATTTCCCGGTAGGTAGCGTGTTTTAAATAATCGGGGGCAGTGTTTTAGCGTGCCAATGGGAATTTCGCGTAGAACGTCATCGTATTGAGTGTTCCAATAGGCAATTTTGCGATCTTGCCACTTCAGAAAAAATGGCGTCTGCTTGTGTCTATGCATTTCTTAAGACACAATTATGGTCATATTCGGTCAGAATTAGCTTTGAAATATTAAAGTGTTGGATTATTCAGAATTAACAGGTATTTATACAAGTGATAACCATGTCTACGCAGTTATTATTGTATATTAGTTGAGAATCAATATTGATGGTCTGACGTAAATAAATGTGGTCTGGTTTCACTTTCAACGTTACTCTGGATCGAAAGAACTAATTTGGGGTAAAAAAAAATACGGAAATCGGACCCAGTCTAAAAAATGTCGCATAATTCGAAGTACTCTCAAAGTAAAATACGAAAAAATTCATTTAAAAGGCACACACAAACTGAATGTTTAACATTCCCAGTAGTCCAAGTCAGAATGCCAGTTTGTGCTCCCTAGAAGGGGTTTCTGAGCAAGCAAGTGATGAACATTTGCCACTGCCAGATTCAGAGTCACTACCCTTTGTAGCTTCTTAACATTTATTGTACATTTATGATGTTCAGCTTTACTGTTGTGTTTCAAAAAATGGTTGCCTTCAGAAATTTTGGCAAATTGAATTTTAAATAAAAACATGCTGAATGCAGGTCCTTCAACTGTGACTATTCATAAAAAATCCTTAATGGCATATCAAGCTATGTATATTATTTGAACTTCAAGCAGAACAAAGTCTGTGTTTTTTTATCATACACATACTTACGTTAGCAGTAAACAATGACTGTTGCATGGTAAAAACAGTTTAATACTTTCTTAGCATTTTTGGGCAATACCTATGTATGAAAACATTAATTTTGATTTAATAATAAAAAAATCAGAAAAATAATTTCCCAAATTATGCTTTTGTCAATAAAAATTCTTCCCAATTGGGAAGATTTCGCGACTCGAAAAATCCCAATTTTGCTAAGTACTTTTCCCCAAAATAGACAGAAAAAGGCCTGTCACTGTACACTTATCACATAGTCAGTTAGCTTGATTTTCAGTTTGTGAAATGTAAGCAGATAGACAGCATGATGGTTTCGATGAAAACTGCTGGAAAACATAATCAATCAGTAAACATATCTGGCATGCAGACAGGACTCGACACAACTGAGGGGGTATGCCATTATCTCTCTTAAGTGATTGCCAGTCCAACAGATATCTCTCATGAAGAAATCACTGTCTTGTTTTGCTGTAACACAGCCACCCTCACTGTGCTCGTTAACACAGTGCATGTAGTTTAGGCCATCTTTCAACAATTGTTAGTTTCAGATAACCCAAAAAACTTGATCATATTGCCCCTTTCCATTTTTTATGGGGGTCTTCATAAAAAAAAAAGATACATGAAAGACAATATTGCATTTACACTCATAATCTTCCTTCATGGCGACACTCTTCTTTTTTAAAAGCTCATCTTCAGTCAGCTGTCAATGACAAGTTTATTTCCATCTCTGTAATTACTAGAGGATGTAACTTCAAGGGTTATGAACAGTCTTTTACAATACTCATCATACATGGTAGACATCAAGCTATACATGTAGATACACATGACTGTAAAAAATAAATTATATATTTTTTTAATTCACCTACAATCAGTCTTCAAAATTAGCTTTGAAAAGTTACATGCCAGTCGGTACAGCGTACTTTTTCAGGGGTTTTTCAGCACTGTCTGCGCCTCCGGTAAACGGAGGCACTCCTAAAGCAAACGGACCCGATCCCAAACCGATTTTTTTTTTCCAAATTTCAAAAAAAAAATAATAAATAAATAAATTTTTGTTTAAGAATGAAGTGTCTTATTACTTGTGTGACTAACCAGTGTTTGTTTTGTTAAAAAAATATCTGCTATAAGGTTTTGACTGTTCAGTTCTTATCTCAGAACTGTAACTGAAAAACAAAACTGCAGTACTTGAATAAATGTTAAACATGCCCAATATTGCATCTATTTATATAAAGAAGACAAAATTAAAACAAATTTATTTGTTAAACCACTGAATTATTTAAGCATGATAAATTCACAATTTTTTCCCAAATGAGCCGTTTCATTGAAGCAAAAATTCCCAAAATGGCCAATTTTGTCGAAAAAACACTCCCAATTAGGTCAGTCTCCTTTTCCCAAAATAGGCAGAAAACCCCCTGTTGTTACCGGTTTTATATCACGTAAATGGTACAACTTCTTGCTTATCAAGGCCAGTTTTGATCTTCTGTTTAACGGGAGCGCCGTATCCAATTTTCCAAAAAGTGAAATAAAAATAAATGGAAAAAAAGAGTTTTTTTTTCCCCTCCGCATCCAACAAAAAGTGTTCTTCTAAAAAAAGTTAATAGTGTATTTTAGCCTTGGCTGATTTACAAAACAATGCTGTTTTTACAAAATAAATAACTTTAAAAACACCCCGAAGTCTAAACATTTTATCGGCGAAAAAGTATGTCCGAATATAGTACACATCCGAAAAATAGGTTGGTGTTACATCATGTTTTTTGTTTATCGGATGAAATTCATTTCGCCCTAATTTCAAGTAAATCCATAAAAAAACAATACCTGTAAAGCAACCTCCCATTTAAAGGGGCCTTTTCACAGATTTTATCATTTTTTTAACTTATTCATTAAATGCTTTCATTTGATAAATATAAACATTGGATCGTAAAAGCTCCAGTAAAAAATCAAGAAAAAAATTTAAAAAAAGGAAAAGAACATTGCCCGGAGCAGGTTTCGAACCAGTGACCCCTGGAGTCCTGCCAGAGTCCTGAAGTAAAAACGCCTTAGCCTATTGAGCTATTCCGCCGTGTACACATTCTTGACGTATTTTATACCTTATATAAGCAATCTTCGTAGTTTCACAAAATTTAACGACAAAAACAGAACTCTCCAAATTATTCAATCGTTTCGCGTTGCAACGCTTTATAATTTTTAGGTTTTAAAATCGTCAAAAGATGCATATAATGGCTATATTAGAGCATGGTTAATGTTCAGTATTACTGTTTCCTCACAAATATCATAACTAAAACGAAAACTTACGAATCTGAAACAACTTTTTTCAATTTTGTCAATTTACCAAAGCGTGAAAAGATCCCTTTAAACTCCAGAAACACAATTTATTTCCTCACACCTGATAAAAATAAATAATCCAATAAAGTTAAATCTCCGATAGTTTTCACACATTGCATCCTCTATGGAGCTAATGTACCGGTATTAATGCTGTATCTGACAGTACTGCATGCTGCCAGTAACATAGTATTGATCAATGCCTTTTGGCCATTTGCCACCTGCTGAGGTGTTTGAAGTTTACAGTTTTAACTCCCAGAAATCGGCCCCAATATCAAAGACCTTTGATGTCAACGTACAGCATTGACAGCTTGCTTTTTGACTAAGGGATTGGTTTAATTGACGTCATTTGGTAACACTGTTGTGATTGTCAAAGACTTGTGTATGTAAATGTTTTAATTGTTGTTTCTACTGCAATTTGAGTATAGGGTAATTATAATGTTTTATTTAGATGACAAAATAATATTAAATATGTATGTATAATACCAAAATACCCCCCCCCTCAGTGATTTTTTTTGCCAGAAATTACAGCCGATATTCGGCTGCTTCCCAATTGCAAAAATTGACGTTTTTTCCCAAAAATGTGATTAAAATTTCCCAAAAAAAGACAAAATTTTCCCAATAAAGTCAATAAGATTACAATGTAATTAAGCAATAATTTCGAACGAGTGCCGATCGAGTTGCCAAGTCGTCGCCGAACAACAACTGACTTACGTATTGTTCGCGAATTTAGCCGAATACGATTTTACGTTGCTATCCACATCTCTCTCTATATTGCGGAGGATACCGACGATAGCCGATGTATCCCGATTGTAAACGCCTGTTTTTACACACGCCCAAGATGGCGGCAAGCAGACGAGAAATTTGCGATGAGCGGCGAAAATGATAAATAACATTCAAATTAACAATGGATATCATATGGTTATTACGGAATAATTTAATGCGTTTGTCAATTAACGCAAAATATAACGTTTGAGATAAAAACAACAAATATTTATTACAAATCTTCACAGTGAATGTGCATCACGGAAATCAGTGTTGGGAAATTGGAATTAGTCTACCGTTACTCACAAAGTTAAATGCATTTTAGATGAGTACCGTTCGAAAATGGAAAGAGACAAACATGATATGATTTATATGTTAGTGGATCTGTGTAAAATCAGATTCATATGCATATTCTGCTTTATTATGTTTGTCACGCTTTACAGTTTACTGAAATAGCATTGAAGTGCAAGATGTTGAAAGGTAAAGTAATGAAATAAATTATTTTAACTCCATATAATACATCATTTACATAGCAAGACCACTAAAGCGTATTTTTTTTATAAATATTTGTTAATGTTTTCACCGTATGATATTTAATTTAAAAGAATACTGAATTAAATTCTTACTGTTAAAGAGGTTATGATTAAATGGTATATCAGGGACCTATACAAACAAATGTTTGTATAGGTCCCTGGGTATATTTAAGAATCTATATAGATTATTGCAAGTTCAATATGAATGTGGAAGGATATTAACATAACATTGTCTTCATTGTAAGAACACATTAAATTAGTACTTTATAATATAAAAATGCTGTCAAACATACTTTAATAATTTTAATTCTGTTCTTATAATCATATTTATAATGTTTCCCAATTTCATGGTTTATCGCGCTATTTTTCCCAGTTTCATGGTTTATCGCGCTAATTTTCCCAATCCAAAAGGCACAGGCTGTAAGAAAAAAAATCAAAAAAAATCACTGCCCCTCCAAAAAAATAAACACTTTTTTATTGTGGGGTGGATGGGTAGTGTATGTAAATACAATTTATATTAAGCACTTTCATGCACACTTGAAAGCCGTAAGAGGGTTGTTTATGATGTTGTTTTCTTCATACTTGATTGTTGATTTAACTAACTATAAAGAGAATTGAATAAGCAGGATTCATTATGCACATCTTGTATTTAGTAATTTAAAAGGGTAAACAATAATGCAAATAATTACAAGATAAAACAAAAAAACAACAAGACTTCTCTTTATTTCTCCTGACTTCTCCCTAAAAAATGCCAGTCAAGAAAGAAGACACTTCTCCCTAAAATTGGACGCTAGGCCGACCCTTGTAAAACTGTTAATTAGCTGTAATTGTTCTTACTATTAGCTCACCTGAGCAGGAATGCTCATGGTATGCTGTTATGATCGACACCATCTGCTTTTTCAACAGTTTGTGTGTCCTCAGAAGTTTGCTTAAACATTTAACTTCATGTTTTTAAACTTTTTTGAGACCTCTCACACTTACACTACGCAGCCCGCGATTTTTGCCTAAATCACCGATCACCGCGTTTGGGCCAACACGGCAAAGCGCGGTGATTCGCCGCAAATCGCGGTGATTCACCTTGATAACACTCTACGGGTGATTCGCGGTGATTTCACTGCGACCATCTCGCGATAAAGATCAGCTGTTGAATTATCGCAAAACACCGCGAATCGCCGTGATTGGCGTTGATTACTATATTTAAATTTCAACTTATTAACTAATGTCATTATTATTGACGATCACATTATATCGCGAAAATGTATTCCAATATGAAAGGAAACACCGTACTTGCTGAATGTCGAATCCTGATTCCAAACAATATCTTTATTTGTTGAAATAACAATTGTACAGTACGGCTCACGCAAAACCAACAAAGTTCGCAGCTACAGATTCTTTTGTTCTCGAAGTTTCTCCGCAGCCACAACGAGTATTCACTCCGAATCATGCCGAGGCACTCGGCGATAATTCGCGAATATAAGAAATGGGTACAGATAATAACCTGATATTTTTACTTCTACGCGATTGTTTCAACATTTCGTCAGCTTCTCTGCATACTTCATACAAATACCATCTGATGTCATCTGTCAATGATTGTGTAGGTCAGTAACCATATCGAAGAAATTTAGGTAGTTTAATCTCGGAATCGAGAATTGCTTTAAACGTTGAAATAAACGATATATATTTGCATAAAACTTGCTAAAATACACAGACGACAAAAATATAAAAAAATGTCGACCATTTGAATAAAATCAAATGGTATATTATTTTGTAAAATGAATACTTTCACTTCATCCCGATTTTTCAGAAAATGACTTTTACATGTGCATCTAAATTTACCATTTGTCTTTACTATTTCTCGAGCAATGTTTAACGGCATATACTTTTGAAAATGGAAGCCGTGATCATTCGGAATTATGGTTATTTTAAATGTTTCAAACATAGTTTGTTACACTTAAAATTAGGCGGTGAATCGTTTTATTTGGTGGCATTCTGTTTGACAACTTCAATAAACAGATATTGGTTTATTTTCACAATATTAATATTGATTAATATAGGGCCTACAAAGCATACAGAGCATGCACAGCACACAAAGCATACAAAGCTAAGAAAAATACTAATAGCATATAACATTTAAGTAAACAAGGTTAACTCCCTTTCTCAATTCCCAGAAAATGACATGTATATGTTGCATTAAATCTAAACTTTTCATTAAATTGTTTATTGGTTGTTGAAGAATATTATGAACTGAACACAACATTTGTGTGTAGTCAGTATACAATGCGTTTCAATAACGAAGGAACTGAAACAGCGCAACGGTTACAATACAGCGTGTTTTAATTATATTTTATTTAGAGGAAATGTCAATGCCAAATATTTCGCGAGGTACCCCGGTAATTAAGTTGAAATTCACAACAAAACTTAATGGAAATTAAAATTAATGATCTCAATGTTTTACCCACTATGAAATGTTTATTTACAAATAAATACACACACGCCAATTTGCACGCGCTTTTTATCAGAACAAAGAAATTAATTTAATTCATTAGCACTTTGTATTTGTGGCTAGAATTTGTAACGAAAATTAGCTGTACACGAGGCGTGCAAACCGTGTCAGGTTATTTACGCATGTACAATACAACTGATCTGATTGGGCGCTTATTTCATCAAATCTTTAAATAGAAACATATGCCGAAATGCATTTGATAATTTCGAACGTTTGTGTATGACATTGTTTGGGACTCTTATTGTCGATATTAACCAGAATTCGCTTTTAAAATGGAAATCGGGCATATATATATATGCGGGATTATTGAGTAATGGATAAAGACGGAAGAAGTTGCATGTATGTGATTGAGACAGTTGAAACGTATGTATCGGGGAATCGAGAGACTCGGAAAAATACGACGATTACATTACAATCAGTTATGAGTTCTCCATGGCTTCAAACTGTTAATTGCATAATCAAAAACGCAATTATCACTCCGCCAGGTGCGGTATCATACGGCTAGGTGCGAACACTGTTTTGTTTTATACGCAGCATTTAAAAAGACAAAAAAAACTGTCAGGGACATGGGTGTGAAATACATGTTGACATTTTAAAAAGGATACTCGATTATATCTGCCAACAATGCTAATAATCCCATATTGCTATAATCTCTGTTAAGATTATATACAGGTTTTTTTTTTACTAAGAAAGTGACGCCGATATTCGGCGTCTTCCCCTACCAGAATTTTTCCTCTAAAACTACCATTTCCCCATCCAAAAATATAATTTTTCACCAAAATATAATATTTTACCCTCAAAGAAATGTTTTTTTTCTTTTGGGAAGTCGACACTTATCCAATTTGTACCATGTACAACGATCTCGCTCTCTCTCTCTCCCCCGACGAACACTCAAATCTGGGAATCCCAGTGATTCTATATAATAGCTCTTAAATTACGTCATAGAAACCGGGCAACTAATCGTATTAATCATGTGACTATTTTACTGGATTCCGGTCTTGCGCGAGAAGGGTGTTTCGTCAATTAATTACCGGAAACCAGTCGAATTTTCATCCGGTTATTTGAAAGCCAAGATATAAACGTTAAAACAGAAAAGTCTCACAATTGGTGTTCATACACGAACAAAATAAAACGTTCGGACTCGGAAAATATTAATTGCGTTGACGCATTTTTTAAGAATGAATCATCAAAAACCGTTGAAACCCAGCAGGATTCGGAGGTACATGTAATCAACATCAATTAATACTGTCGGATTATTGAGAAAGTGAAAGTAGACAATCGGCAGCTGCCGCACCTTTCCCTTCCTGTAGCAGATCTAGATCGTCAACCCATTCATCATGAAATTGAAATCACAATATTGACATCGTTCCCTGGCCCCAGTTGCAAACATTTCCCATTATTAGATCTACCCCTGCAACTTTATTTAGGACTTTGACTTTAATATCATACTTGCTCATGTGTTTAAGAACAAAAAGGTCAGAGACATGCCTCTTTTTCTAAAAAAACCCCTGAAGTCTGTAGGCGAGTTATAGACATTGAAATGATCAGTTTTTATTTTTTCCCCAAATATGTCTCTTTCGCGCTCGATTTTCCCCTTTTACCCAGCGTCCAGCGTCTTCCCCTTTTTCTAAAAAAACCCCCTGATATATGTACATAAAACGTAGAAAAATTGTTCTGCACCACGTTGACCGGGAACGCGGTGAATCGCGGTGAATCACAGCGGAGATTATATTTATCGCATTCGCGGTGATCATGCTCGACCTACACTACGCGGCCCGCGATTTTTGCCTTAATCACCGATCACCGCGTTTGGGCCAACCTGGTAAATCGCGGTGATTCGCCGCAAATCGGGGTGATTCACCGTGATGACACTCAACGGGTGATTTGCGGTGATTCCGCCGTTAATTCACTGCGACCATCTCGCGATAAAGATCAGCTGTTGAATCATCGCAAAACACCGCGAATCGCCGTGATTGGCGTTGACTACTATATTTAAATTTCAACTTATTAACTAATGTCATTATTATTGATGATCACATTATATCGCGAAAATGTATTCCAATATGAAAGTAAACACCGTACTTGCTGAATGTCAAACAATATCTTTATTTGTTAAAATAACAAATGTACAGTACGGCTCACGCAAAACCAACAAAGTTGGCGGCTACAGATTCTTTTGTTCTCGAAGTTTCTCCGCAGCCACAACGAGCATTCACTCCGAATCATGCCGAGGCCGTCGGCGATAATTCGCGGATATAAAAAACGGATGCAGAAAATAACCTGATATTTTTACTTCTACGCGATTGTTTTAACATTTTGTCAGCTTCTCTGCATACTTCATACAATTACCATCGGATGTCGTCTGTCAATGATTGTGTAGGTCAGTAACCATATCGAAGAAATTTACATATTTTAATCTCGGAAACGAGAATTGCTTTAAACGTTGAAATAAACGATATATATTTGCATAAAACTTGCTAAAATACACAGACTACAAAAATATAAAAAATGTCGACCATTTGAATAAAATCAAATGGTTTATTTGTAAAGTGAATACTTTCACTTCGTCCCGATTTTCAGAAAATGACTTACATGTGCATCTAAATTTAAATTTACACATTGCTTCAGATGATGTAGCGACTCCAATCCCGATTGGGCTGCTAGATCTATTTTATTTAATAGTAGCGTGTAAAATTCATTTGATGGAACAATAGCAAACGTTTGTCTTTACTATTTCTCGAGCAATGTTGAACAGCATATACTTTTGAAAATGGAAGCCGTGATAATTCGGAATTATCGTTATTTTAAATGTTTCAAACATAGTTTGTTACACTTAAAATTAGGCGGTGAATCGTTTGATTTGGTGGCATTCTGTTTCATTTCGGACCTCGTGCAATTTTTCAGATCATAATCTCTGTGCTTTATTACTCGAACTTGTTAGTTTCTGACCACATGTGCTACTGAAAGTAACCATCGGGCTGTGTATTATGGTCCGTGAAAGTTGCTAGGACCTGTGTTGATGATCCCTTAATGTTAGATAAGCATGTGCACTATCGATTAAATTGGTAAGTACAAAAGTTCTACTGAAAACCGCCGACTGCGTCTTTGTTTTATTATCCAATCAAGCCCCGAACATCCAATATCCTGTGTATTACCAGAAACAAACTTAAGATAAGCACGTGTCGTCTGTCAAAACAATGAATGTATAGCTGTTAACATATTGAATAGCTCACACAGTTAATTCCCATATATGCTCTCGGAAACAGACTTGCATAATACATTTAAATTAACGATATTTATTTTCATAAGAATTGCTAATATATGTATATATATTATATAAGTTTGACAATTTCAATAAACAGATATTGGTTTATTTTCACAATATTAACTCCCTTTTTCGATTCGAAAATGACGTGTACATGTTGCATTAAATCTTAACTTTAATTAATTTGTTTATTGGTCGTTGAAGAATATTATGATCTGAAAACGACATTTGTGTGTAGTCAGTATACAATACGTTTCAAAAACGAAGGAACTGAAACAGCGTGACTGTTACAATACAGCGTGTTTTAATTATATTTTATTTAGAGAAAATGTCCATGCCAAGTATTTTGGGAGGAACCCCGGTAATTAAGTTGAAATTCACAACGAAACTTTTAATGGAAATTAAAATTAATGATATCAATGTTTTACCCACTATGAAATGTTTATTTACAAATAAATACACACACGCCAATTTTCGCGCGCTTTTTATCAGGACAAAGAAATTAATTTAATTCATTTGCACTATGTATATGTCAGGGGTTTTTTTTAGAAAAAGGGGAAGACGCTGGACGCTGGGTAAAAGGGGAAAATCGAGCGCGAAAGAGACATATTTGGGGAAAAAATAAAAACTGTTCATTTCAATGTCTATAACTGACCTACAGACTTCAGGTTTTTTTTTAGAAAAAGAGTCATGTCTCTGACCTTTTTGTTCTTAAACACATGAACAAGTATGATATTAAAGTCAAAGTCCTAAATAAAGTTGCAGGGGTAGATCTAATAATGGGAAATGTTTTCAACTTGGGCCGGGGAACGATGTCAATATTGTGATTTCAATTTCATGATGAATGGGTTGACGATCTAGATCTGCTACAGTATTGGAAGGGAAAGGTGCGGCAGCTGCCGATTGTCTACTTTCACTTTCACAATAATCCGACAGTATTAATCGATGTTGATTACATGTACCTCCGAATCCTGCTGGGTTTCAACGGTTTTTGATGATTCATTCTTAAAAAATACGTCAACGCAATTAATATTTTCCGAGTTCGAACGTTTTATTTTGTTCGTGTATGAACGCCAATTGTGAGACTTTTTCTGTTTTAACGTTTATATCTTGGCTTTCACATAACCCGGATGAAAATTCGACTGGTTTCCGGTAATTAATTGACGAAACACCCTTCTCGCGCAAGACCGGAATCCAGTAAAATAGTCACATGATTAATACGATTAGTTGCCCGGTTTCCATGACGTAATTTAAGAGCTATATATAGAATCACTGGGATTCCCAGATTTGAGTGTTCGTCGGGAGAGAGAGAGAGAGAGAGATCGTTGTACATGGTACAAATTGGATAAGCGTCGACTTCCCAAAAGAAAAAAAAAATTCTTTGAGGGTAAAATATTATATTTTGGTGAAAAATTATATTTTTGAAGGGGAAATGGTATTTTTAGGGGAAAAATTCTGGTAGGGGAAGACGCCGAATATCGGCGTCACTTTCTTAGTAAAAAAAACCCCTGTATGTGGATAGAATTTGTAACCGAAAATAGCTGTACACGATGCGTGCAAACCGTGTCAGGTGATTTACGGAGGTATAATACAACTGATCTGATTGGGCGCTTATTTCATCAAATCTTTAAATAGAAACATATGCCGAAATTCATTTGATAATTTCGAACGTTTGTGTATGACATTCTTTGGGACTCTTCTTGTCAATATTAACCAGAATTCGCTTTTAAAATGGAAATCGGGCATATGCGGGATTATCGAGTAATGGATAAAGACGGAAGAAGTTGCATGTATGTGATTGAGACAGTTGAAACGTATGTATCGGGGAATCGAGAGAGATTTGGAAAATACGACGATTACATTACAATCAGTTATGAGTTTTCCATGGCTTCAAACTGTTAATTGCATAATCAAAAACGCAATTATCACTTATCCAGGTGCGGTATCATACAACTAGGTGCGAACACTGTTTTGTTTTATACGCAGCATTTAAAAAGACAAAAAAAACTGTCAGGGACATGGGTGTGAAATACATGTTGATATTTTAAAAAGGATATTCGATTATATCTGCCAACAATGCTAATAATCCCATATTGCTATATTCTCTGTGAAGATTATATATGTACATGTAACGTCGAAAAATCGTTCTTCACTACGTTGACCGGGAACGCGGTGAATCGCGGTGAATCACCGCGGAAATTATATTTATCGCATTCCCGGTGATCATGCTTGACCTAGCGTGATGAAACGCGCAAGATTGCGATGATTTTTCACCCAAAATAAATAATGACCACCGCGTGTCGGTGATTTAGGCAAAAATCGCGGGCCGCGTAGTGTAGCGTGATGAAACGCGCAAGATTGTGGTGAATTTTCACCCAAAATAAATAATGACCACCGTGTGATTTAGGCAAAAATCGCGGGCCGCGTAGTGTAATACTGACTGGACACTGTCTGACAATACCAGGCAGGTAGTTATTTTTACTGTTTTTAGTAACTTCCAAAATTAAACAAAATATTTTTTTATTATGCTTTATTTATTTTTTTTCCTACGAAACTTTTTTTAATTTTTATTTTTTTTCCCTCCTCCTACTCAAACTTAAAAAAAAATCCCGTTAAACAGAAAATAATAAAACTCTGGTCCAAGCTGCGATAAACTCTTACTTCGTGCCCGACGTCAATAAACAATAATGGTCGACAGTTAACCCCGCCCTCATAAGCATTCGCGTAACCGATTGGACGATGAACATCACAGTTTGACCACTAGAAAGTTACCTGATACATCATTGTTAGCATTTAAATGACTGTGTAATGTGGCTAGAACGCGCGTCATGCTATTCTCTTATCAGTCAGTTTTTTTTTCCCACTTTTTGGGAAGATAGCCCATGGCTTTGGAATTGGGAATTTTATCTGCATTGCATGAAATTGGGAAAATAAATTCATTGGCCTTTTTTTTCCTCACGAAAAGCCCACTGATTAGGGAAATACTAAATTTGATATAACTCTTTTTAATCATTCAAATTAAAAGAACAAAATCATTAAATACTTTGTTAGATGTAATTGAATTAAAATTGAGATAAAATACGCATTAGACACTTCTTTCTATAAAAAAAAAAAAAAATTTTTTTTTTTTTTTGGAAATTGGGAATTTTTGGCCACATTTTGGGAAAAAAGTATACTTTTTGGGATTGGGAACATAGCCGAATTTCGGCTATAAAATCGGGCCCAAAAAAACCCTGTCAATGGATTATCCATGATCCCATGTGGTGTTCATGGCGGTTACTTGTGAAAGTAGGTACTGAGTGCTCTTTTAAAACAGGGAATGTTGATACACTGATTTTTTACAATCTGCACTTTTTTTACTGAAAAATACACTGATCGGAAAATTTCAAGCGCCCCGGGGACTCTGATTTCGAAATTCAAGCGCCCCGGCGAGGGATCGTTAAATGGCCTGTGGAAAGCCCTGATGTAATTTAAGGGCGACATTATTATGTACCGGGTGAAGTTATCGCCCACGTCGCCCTCACAGCCGAGCCCTGCTTATAGGCAGGCAATAATTTACAATTTCTGTACTGAGGCAAATAAATACCAATCACTGAAAAGTTGCTTCATGGCTGTTGCCGTGTTTCATTAAGTTTCATCAAAATTAAGTCTTGTTTGTGACCTCTAGAGTGATAACATCTTTTTCTAAGGTTTTAGGTTTAATGGACTTGAAAACAGTCAACATATTTTTCAGATAAACACTCTGAGCAAGAATCATAAAGATCCCATGAAAATGTGGCTAGTACTGGGATAACAATCTTAATTTGACAACACATGACTTTCTATTTAGGACATTGGCTGATCACATTAACTCACTATGAGCTTAAGATGTCCTTAACTAGGTTGAAATGTTTCAAAACTTTCAAAAACTGAAAGACTTTTATCCAAATACAGCAAACCTTAAGAGGGGAACATGTAAGTCTTAAAGTGTAAAAAAAAACATATATACCTTTTGAGCAGGGGAATGGGGACGAATTTCTTCCCCAAATATGTACTTAATGTAATGAATAACTGGATAGTACATTTCTGATACTATCAAATATTATAAGCACATTTTTTTATACAAAATTTCAGATTTACAAAACAGGGCCCTCAATCTATCAAATCTGCCCCTGAATATCGGCTGTAGTCCTCCACCTGAAAAGTATACTTTTTTCCCCTTTTGGAGGGAAAAATTCCCCCTAATTTTTTTTTTTTATAGAAAGATATGTCCAGGCCTCGACACTAACGGTGGTCCGGGGACCCGAGGCCCCCAGATTTCGGCGAGGACCACCAGTTCTTTCAAGCTGGGTGGTCCTCCGGGAACCCTAAATTTATAGAACCACTTTGTCTTGATTGACCATTTGAATTTTTAAAAGTGCCTCCAATTTTTAAAGAGCGGCAGTTAAAAAAAAAATCGGTAAAATCTTATTCGAAAATGTACTGCGAATCGAAAGCACGCGACTGAGCATGAGCGGCCAGCGTCTGTCAGTTGTAAATATTGATTTTCGACGATGTAAGCGACCTACAGTGCAGAGAGTATATTGAAATCACTGAAGCGTGTAAGTGTTACTAACGGTGTTTTTACGGCTATTGTCAAGTTTTATGGAGGTTATTATCGGATTTTCGGATTATTAATGGCTCCTTTATGATATTGAGCCCTCAAAAAAGTAACACTGGGACAAACTGTCACGACGATCAGTAATTATAATAATTATTAGAGCTGCTATTTTTATTAATCAAAACCATAGGCGATCCGGCTGGCAAAAACATTTAATTTCTCCACAAAAACACATGCCGGTATACACTTTTTTGTACAGGTATTTGTGAGCATTTCTGTTTAATAGTTCAATTATTATAATGACCTTGGAAGGATATAATTTGATTAAGATACCAACAATTTCTGAAATAAAACGTATATCGTTCACTTGGTGTACTAAATTTCGGATATGTTAACTTTCGGACATTTAACGATAGTGACATGCATGTATTTGTTTGTTGTTGATAGTTTGTAAAAAAAATATGCTTTATGTTATTTCAGGCAACTAGAATAGATGGTGGTAATTATCTGGGCCTTTCTGTCAGGAAAAAGGCGTGAACAATTATAATTTAATTGATCCTGGAAATCATCCACCACTAACAGAAAACGTTTTAACAACAGAAGCTGATGTATGACATGTCCAAATGACCATATATAACTGTTTAACAAATTAAGTGAGATGATTTACTTTCTGATGTTTTATATTTCTTTTTCCCTTTCAAATGATGTAAATTGGTGTGATTCTATGTTTAAATAATTAATTTTGAAACATTTAGGCAGCATATTGTTTAATACATTGAAGTTAACATTGTTATATTATTTTGGTTATCTGTGTTGTTTATCAAGTTGAAAAAAATGGTATTTATATACAAATAAAGCTTATTAAGACTTATGAGGGTATGACTAATAAAGGTACTTATTGTTTTTTATGTAATAATATACTTTTTAAAGTGATAATATAGGCAATGACATTAATGTAGTAAGGTTTCTTTAAATTATTGTTCTTATTAATAAGGTTGGAATAATTGACAGTTTTCACGGCGCGAAAAAGTTGCAACAAGTTTTGTTGAGCCAGTGAAATCCCTGAATGCGCGTAATTACCTTTTATTTCTTAAAAGCTTATAATAAGAACTTCCGAAACGCTAAGTTCTGGCGGCGAAGGGCAATGCTGAAGATGATAATGCTGAAGATGATTATGACAAGGATGATGATGCTGATGATATTGATGAAATCCATGATATCAAAAGTTTACAAGACAAGGTTATGAGCTTTTAATGGGTCTGCTTTAAATGGCAACAGAATTGAATATAGGAAATAAAAATGTGTACAAGTATGCTTCTTGTACTTATTTGCCCTTACGCCGAGAGTAGCTGTGTGTTGAAACAAGAGGACTCCCTAGTTTGGGTGAGGGCCACCAAAAGTTGAAAGTAGGGTTCCCTCCGGGTACCCTGTCAAAAAAGTTAGTGTCAAGGCCTGATGTCTCATGATTATTATATCTCAATTCTATTTCAATTTAATCTTTTCAAACTAACTTAATTATGAAAAATGCAATGAATATAGTGCAAACATGTACAAATGTAATAATGAGAGAGTAAGTAAAAAAAATCCCCCAAAAAGGGAAACGCCGCGAAAATTCCCACTCCTAAGGGCTGCGGACCCCTTCCCCCAATGTAATGTGAGTGCGCTGCAAAAAAGGTCAAAAATAAATCAATAAAAAAACTGCATATTACCAGAAAGTAAGATACATTACACCTGATTAGCCTGTGACAATGTGACTTCATAATTGACCGACATCTACATGTATTCAAGAAAAGTATGCATTCAATGATTGTTATTTCCATTATGGGACCGTTGATTACCTTTTAGTTCTGGTGCCAGAATCTCCTCCAGGATCGATGGCTTGTCACCATACCAAAATATCCACAGTTCCCGGCCAAACAAGACATCTGGGCGACTTTCAGAATGCTTAGCCACCCTGCGCCATACACTAAGTATGTCTGCTTGCAGACATTTTGCATATGAGCTCAGAACTGGATCCTCAAAAGGGTCAAGTCTCGTCTGTGAGGGTTCAATGCACAACTTTCTCCATTTTATTCCGTTGATGTCCGTCTGTAAAAAGTGAGCAGAAATGTGAGACGTGTTTGGAACAAATCCTTTCTGGGGGATTTTTTTCTTACTGTTAAGCAATATTGCATTGAAGATAAAAAAAATAAGTTTTAACAATTACAATGTCCTATTTTAAACATGATAATGAAGGTTATGCTACATCATGGTGGCTATGTTGTTTAGTGACTCTTTCATGGTGCCAATATAGCTAATTGTTATTACAAATTACTATGTAAGACCGGACAATTAAGAAGCTAAAAGAACATTTTATGACAGCTGGAAGTATAATGAGCCATGTGCAAAAATGTTATTATGTACATGTATATAAAAATAAAGCTTATTATGACTTTAAACTTATTTTAGCTTGATTGCATCAAAAGTCTCAGGCTTATTAAAACGCTCTTGGGTCCGTTTCTTGGGCCTAACCCCAGTACTTGGTGTCTTTGGAGGAGATCTATGGCAATCTACTAGTGGGATCGAACCCGTGACCTCCCAGTCGCTAAGCAGACACCATATCCAATACACCACTGTGACCTTTCAACTTAGAATTTTAATCATGAAGTTAATTAGTTTATATACTTGTAAAAGCAGGGCTTCCCCTGGCTCAAAAATTTCTTCAGCCAAATTCGCCTTGCTGTTGCAAAATTCTTCTATTTTTGGCCATTTTAAGGTTTTAATGAAGCAAGTTGTAGCAAAATGGAATTTTCTTTAGCCAAACAGGTCAATTTGTAGCCATCGGCTAATTTGGCAAGTTGCAGGGTAAGCCCTGAGAAGTAATAATTGAAGGAATGATATAAAAAAAACAAAAAATCTGAAAAAGATTTGCGACAACTTTTGTACCCACAAAAAAAAGTTGCGACAACTTTTGTACCCACATTAATATCAAACAATATTAACTTAATTTGTTGATGTGCAAAACACTATTAAATTAAACAGTAACAATCGTCAATTAATCACCAGATACTAAACTCAAAGTTCCAAAATTGTTTGGTGCTTTGATACTGCTTTCGTGTGAAACACAAAGACCTATAGAAGCCAAGAATAAAATGTAGGTCACGCAAACAATGTAGTCCAAATAATTAGACGTAAGCTACCCCGCTAACGTCTAAACGGCTACCGTCGTTTTCCTATAGCAAATTGAGTTCAACTAAAACTTCAGTTTTTCTCGTTAAATCTTTGCTAACGCATAAAATTATCATTAATTAGACATAAATGTGAGCGATTACCTCTTAAATGTGTAAAAATTGTGCTTTTAAACCACTTATGTACATTTTTAAAAATAAACATACACAACACACAAAGTGTGTTTGTCGTTTATAGAATTACATTGAATTATCTTGAACGAAATTATTTTTTGAATAGGTTACACATAACCAATTGTTGTTGTACAACAAACCACATCACTTTTTAGTTTTCTGTACTCTTTTTTAAATGAAACCTATATGTGTGTGTTAAAACTACCAGTTGTATCACGGAGTGTATATTGATAGGAGATGAATCGAGTATTTGACCCTTACTGTAGTAAATTCAATCTTATGCAAAAACTATTCATCCGATTTTATTGGTTTATACGTTATCTTGTTGCTTATTAATTCCTCTTTCAAAAAATATACGTTTTAGTATATTCCCGTTGTTATTAATGGATTTATAGCGAGATAAACACAAGAAATACACATTTTTTGTTTTACCACCGCGCGTTTTACCGTGTTGTGGCTATCGATCTTGTACAATTAGCGTACAGCGTAGCGCCGTGGTTATACATTTTGATGTACCCACTCACGTCTTTTGTTGAATTATAGTTTCATTTCTCGGCCGATTTTGACAAATTATATATCATTAGAAAGCTTACGTTACGTAGTAAACATATATATAAATATATATTAAGTTTTTCTTCTGATTTCGACAGCCCGACGAGTTTTAACTTTAACTTTTGCAAATATCATACCGTTTTGGAGTTTTAGAATCTAGGTTTACGGTTGACATGTTCGTACTTAATACCAATTTGTAGCGTTCTTCTGATTTCGACAGCCCGGCGAGTTATAACTTTAACTTTTGCAAATATCATACCGTTTTGGAGTTATAGAATCTAGATTTACGGTTGACATGTTCGTACTTAATACCAATTTGTAGCGTTTATATTTGGAGTTCAGTTTTAAAAATTACATCTTGCTTAGGAGAATAGAATTCTGTATACGATAGAAAAACATATTTAAAAACGAAAGTAATTAAGGAATGAAGGCGGAAGAAAGTAGCGCGCGTTCCTAACGCACTGAACTGATGCTACGTTCTTGGCGATTATGCTTTTGTTTAGAAACCGGCCATTGAATTTCCTTTGCCATGATTATTATATTTTTTATGGAATATATTGTAGTATTTTGTTCACGAAACATATCAATAAAGCTTATTATAAATAAATCTGAATACATTAACGATTTCAGCTCTTGTTTATAACACAGAAAGGGTGTTAAATTTATGATGAAACAGCGTATATAGCGGACCCTCTCGATTTTATTCGGCTTTGCATGCATACTTGAAATAAAATGGGTGTCAAAAACATTCATCGTTTGCTGTTAATTATCAACGAGGGAATTGTGTATAATTATATGAAATGTTATTTACCTTAAATTATAAAGATTCTTGAAAATCACGGTCGGTGTTACGCGGGTCATTTCGTATTTTGACATCAGGGCATCATGTCCAATTATTCAAAATCAGATTTCCTTTTCACTGGGACAATGACGGCTTAGAATTAGACAGGCAGACAGATAGTTTATTCAGACTTATACAACAGTACATCGTCTTCAACTCAAATATATAAATTATTTTTAGACGAATTGTTAGGTGATTACACATATAGCAGTGATGATTCTGAGAATGTTGCCATGTTTCTTATCCGTGTAATCTAGAGTCCGTGGTTTGAGCATCTTTATCGCGGTGTTCAATAAAAGATATCTCAATAATCTTGTTTATTTGTCAAATAATGATGAGAAATTGGGTGAAATATTTGGGTTTTCTTTATGTACGAAATATTGACAAGTATATCACGGTCAAAAGATTAAATATTTGGATCTGGTGTGTGTTTAACAACAAAGGGGTTACAATACTGTTGACACATGCCTTAGGCTGTATTTGCATTATTTATTATTTGTACCACAACGCTCATTAACGTGTGCATACTTGAATAGTGACTTCTCCAGTAGGTTGACATTCAACCAATCAGGAAAAAGCACGTATAGAACACTGACCAATGGGATTCATAACTGAGTTTCACGGGCCAGATGTTAGAGGGAAACAAGACAGTTAGCGTTTAGACTTGGAGGTGTACGGATCGAGAAAGATATGATCATGTAGCTATCAGACTGTATTTGTATAACCGAAAATATTAAGTATGTTAGACATTAAATTGGACTAGAAACTGATACAGGGTGTTGTTGAATATTTTATCCTGTATTATGCAGAGAAATTAACATAAATAGAGAGGGACCGACTTGTCCCATGCGCGGCACGAGAAAATGGGAGTTAATGTAAAACTCGTCATCTTGGCAATTCGCGCATGACGAGATATCGAATGATAGGCTACATACCGGTAATTTAAGAGTAATGAACATTGTTAGTAACTATGTGTCGTCTATGAACTATGAACGGTTACGGGACATATTGATAGATCTGTGGTTTTATTGCCCCTGTGTTCAGCACAAACCAATTATCTCGTTATGATCAGATACTGTGCCGACCAATACTAAATAACACTATGGTGTCATACGCCACAGCAGGGACCTATACTTGTGATCATGGAGTCTAAGTGCAAGACTTAAAAAAAGTATGTTGTTTCGCTTGCGGTTGTTTAATCCAAAACGGGGCTTCCCAGCTGGCACAGCTGCTGATATTCGAATCTGAATACTTAAACTTATTCAGACCTTATTCTTAACCGTTGCACGTTTTACGATATCGGATTTTAGGCGTGAATACAACTCAGTGAAACTATTCAATTTCTTATACAACATTAAGCATATTAACAGTTATTGAAATTAACAATATCAGCGACATCTTTTTAAAGACTAAACACCTTTTCAGGTATCGAATTTAACATGTCAATAAAATATATTAATACCAAAAAAAGTTTCATTTAATATTGTTCACATTAAACCTTTAAATGAAAGTGTCGCTTTAACTATTTTCCGTGTCTTATTAAGCCGCGAATCGTTTGCTAAAAACAGTTAACAAAAATGGCTACACGTTCTAATTCTAAATGAAATACAAAAATATGTATAACATAATTAATAACGTCCATAAACACACACGGCAAGATCAAAGTTTTAATGGAAAACTAATATGACATTCCACGTAAATTATTATTTTCGTCTAAATCGAATACTATATATAGAGAAACAATGTATTTATAACCGACCAATGAGGTAACATTATGCAACTTTCAATTTACACAGTGCTATATGGCAACAATATGGAATTTGAACAGTGGTAGTGTTTTAGGGTCTGGACTATCATTACTTGTAAGTTTGTATAAACATTTTTCTAATGCAATTAGTAAAATAATGTTTATATTTTATGTTTAATAATTTATTGCATGATTATTCTGTGCTATTATATGAATTTGATGCCGTTAAAGCTTCCGACATAAATTCATGTCGGAACGATGCTATTGCAAAATAACGTTAAACGATATGAGGTCGATGTAAATCGACCTCATATTTATAGGAGTAGCAAACAATGTTGACAGTTTTCAGAATGGCTTCCATGAAATATTTGCATAAAAATACACCCTTTCAACCCATAAGGAAAAAGCTTGAAGGTATATGTTAAAAGTGCTTGTAAACACTTCTTACAGTCAATATTCCCAGACAACAATGAAACAGACACATGGTCTTAAAACGAGGTCATGCGGCCACCGGTCGGATTTTTGGGCACTTTAAGGATTACGTTTTCATTTTCAATACATCGAGTGGTGAGAAACCTTCAATACACATCAGCAGTGCTCAATGATAAACACTGATAGTCACATAAGTACAGCAACGTCAGCAATACGGACAGTAATCAAAAGCTTTTTAAATTAAAAAAAACTTACCAAAGCAAAAATATTTGTGTAACAATCCTCTAACGAGCATCCATTGCCCGTCGGAATTGGCCCACTCATAGTTTTACTCCATATTTGACCATATTTTGTACAACCATTTACTCCAAGGGCTTAATAGTAACATAAAACGGTAAAAAAATGCATTAATTGATGAAAATCAAAATAATATGGCGACTGTCATGGCCGACTTCTGTGAACAACAAGGCGGCAAGGGAAGTGGCTTTTGATTGGTCGATTAGAATCACATGCATTTTGACCTATATTCCTTGATCATGGTTGCCGACAGGTGCCTACTGTGGGTGGAAATTGACTGAAATGTGGACATTTAAGCAAAATTCAAAACGAGTAGTAACACCATTTTGAAGAAAATGACATTATCATCAATACTTCTGTCCGTAGTGTACACAGTGGTAGGGTTATGGCTCACTATGAGGTACAAATCAGTTTTAATGAAATTTGACTTCCTTGGGGATTGTGTCAAAGTTATTATTTTGGGAATTTCTTGATCTAAACATAGATCATTAGGCACGATCTGTCACATTGTATGTTTATGTCTTAACAAAATTGCAGAGTCTGTCGACAACATTGATTAGCAAAATACAAATAATGCCCGACCTGGTTTTTGTATTTTTTATTAAAGTTCAATGCCCATGTGTACTTGTCCATTGACTGAACAATTTGATATTTCCTCTGACACATTTTATTACTAATATTTCAAGTTATGTTCACCTTATATGTCACTTAATAAGGATCATTAATCATAAGTGATATGATTCTCTCTGGTTTTGCGAAAGTATTCAATTTCTAATGAAAACCGGAATCTACTTTTATCAGAGGGTAGCTACTTAGTGGTGCAATGGTAGAAGGTAGTTTCATTTTGTATCCTGTCTATAAATATGAGATCGATATATAATCTGTAGATGATGTCTAATTAATTGAACTAGTATCCTGACATGGATGTATTAACACACTTTTTAGTTTGATTAATCAGTCCACATATGATTTATTATTGAACCTGATGTTGGACATTAAAAAAATTATGTTCAGAATGCAGGACAAAAATAAACATAATACTTAGGTTTTTTATCAATATCTTTTTGTTTAACGTAATACAGTAGTCAATTTATTTTTTAAGTCCTAAAGTGAAATATCCTGAGCTCCCACAGGTGATTGAAACCACGACTTCCAGAGTGGTAGTCAGATATTCTAACCGCGTCGCTAAAGAGCTAGCTAAACAGCAAGGCTGTTGGAAGTGACCTTATTTCACTACACTCTTCCTTCTCTTAATGTTTCAAGGCCCAGACATGCCCGCTACAGCATGTCTTGCATCCGCATGGCCCACCCAGAAACCATTAAACAGCTCACACTCACTTTCTGAATCGTTCGCCTCATCGCCATTTAAGTGAAAAATCCTCAGCTCTGACAGGGGATTGAACCCGCGACCTCCAGATTTGTAGTCAGACAATCTATTTTTTGCAGTTTCACCAGAAAAATAAAATCATGTAAAATTTGTTTGCTACTTGAATTTGGCGATATAAGTTTAGTTAGGGTTATTAGCAATAAAAAAAATATCTGAGAATCTATTGTTTATGTTTAATTATTGAGACTATGTATTGTTAACCTCTTAAATTTTATATAGTACATACAAAACAAACTTGGTAATAAGGGACATTTAGAAAAGTGTTGCACTGTATTCCAGGTCAGAAATTCACCTTTTTTTGCCTATAATATTTCATTAATTTCTGTTTTACTTCAGAATAATAGCAGTGATTCTGCAGTTCGTAATACGAAGAAAGACTGGTATCCTTGTGAAGATTGCACGAGTTGGGTTTGGAGCCTTTCATAAGATTCACATCAGTGTCAAGCAAGGCCTTCAAGTGGTATGTAGCCCATATATTAGCCCAAGTGCAAGTCTTTTAAGTAGTGGTTAGTTAAAATGTCAGTTATTCAAGTAGTATGCAGCCCATTTGCAAGGCGTTCACAGGGTTTATATACCAAATGCAAACATTTCAGGTGGTATGTAGCTCAATTACAAATTCTTTATGAATCAAAAGTTTATGGTTTTCTAGACGTGTGCTGCCTGAAAATCCCACATGGTCTTCCAGTGATAATAATTGCAATTCAAATATTCCACTAGTATATTACTAATTACAAAGCCTTCAAAGGACAATGATTTTGCTGAGCAGATTGTTGTTTAATACAGTACAGTTATACAAATAATTGACCAACCCTTTCTTTTTCAGGAGATTGACAAGGTCTGGATATCCAGCAGCTATGTCAATGACCAGTTCAGGTAGATGCAAAATGGCAGGACTTGAATTCATGATATATACTGATTTAATTATCATTAAGTTAGGTGAAAAAAATTCTCTAATGCATCCAGCCCTTGTTATTATCCTCAGCCATAGGGGGAGGGATATTGTTTTGGCGTTGTCTGTCCGTCTTTCCGTCCGGCACTTTTGTGTATGGAGCCATATCTTGGAAGTGCTTTGAGGGATTTCGTTGAAACTTGGTATGAGTATATATATGGATAAGAGGATTATGCACGCCAAATGGCATTGTACACCATTGGATAATAACGGAGTTATGGCCCTTTGTATCTTGAAAAAATTGTTTGTGTGTGTGTCCGGAGGCATATCTTGGAAGTGCTTTGACATATTTTATTAACCAGGTTTTCCGAAGGAAAAAAATGGTTATTAGATTGGCGAATGCGGGCGGGCTGGCGGGCTGGCTGGCGGGCGGGCGGAACAAGCTTGTCTGGGCCATAACTATGTCGTTCATTGTCAGATTTTAAAATCATTTGGCACATTTGTTCACCATCATTGGACGGTGTGTCGCGCGAAATAATTACGTCGATATCTCCAAGGTCAAGGTCACACTTTGAGTTCAAAGGTCAAAAATGGCCATAAATGAGCTTGTCCTGGCCATAACTATGTCATTCATTGTGAGATTTTAAAATCATTTGGCTCATTTGTTCACCATCATGGGACGGTGTGTCGCAAGAAAGAATAACGTCAATATCTCCAATGTCAAGGTCGCCACGACTAAAAATTATTATTTTTTAAAACAAACTTACAAAGGGGGTTAATTTTGTTTGTTCATTTCAAAAGTTCAGTTTGAGTTTTCTCTCTTTATCAGATTTTTTTTCACAATGAAAACCTGGTTTTGTGACAATTTTGTCCCTTGTTGAAACTTGGTATGAGTATATATATAGATAAGAGGATGATGAACTTTGGCATTGTCCATCCGTCCAGAAAACTTTTGTGTCCAGAAGTATAATGGCGGGGGATATCAATTCAACGAATTTGCTTGTTAAACTCAATAATGACAGGCATGCATTGTTTCGTTTTTTTTACTAAAATTTTGAAATTGAATGAATAATTTTATCAATTGACAAACATTCAAATGATAAAATATGCTTGCAATTTTACATAATGCTCATAATCAATTAATTGCCTTTGAAATACATTTGTTTAATCCTAAGAAGTCCATTTCCAGGTAATTATCCCCACGTTCGGAATTGGAGCAGGGGGATTATGTGGTTACAGGGCCCTCAATCAATCAAATCTGCCGCCGATTTTCGGCGGCAGTCCCCCACCTGAAAAGTATACTTTTTCCCCTTTTGGGGGGAAAATTCCCCCTAAAAAAAAAAATAATTTTTTTTTTTTTTTAATAGAAAGATGTGTCTCATGATTATTATATCTCAATTCTATTTCAATTTAATCTTTTCAAACAAACTAAATTATGAAAAATGCAATGAATATAGTGCAAACATGTACAAATGAAATAATGAGAGAGTAAGTAAAAAAATCCCCCAAAAAGGGAAACGCCGCGAAAATTCCCCCTCCTAAGGGCTGCGGACCCCTTCCCCCAAAGTAGTGTGACGGCCCTGGGTTATCTCCGCCGTCTGTCCGTCTGTCCTGGCCACTATCTCCTCCTACAATATTAGCACTAGAACATTGAAACTTGAACACATGGTTGCTATGAGCATAATTATGTGCAACATTGCACTTTTTGGAATTTTGATCTGACCCCTTTGTCAACTGTTGCGGCGTGGGGATTATACGCGTCAGCCGCAGCCGCGCCATTTCTAGTTGATATTTTAACAATATCATTGGATCGAGAACGTGTTAAGAATGCCTAGGTCTAAATACTTTGACTGTGACATCATCCTAGCACTGGACTTTAAATCAGAAGATAGCAGGTTGATGTTTGGCTCAGCCACATAACTTGTGTAGGCTTGGTAATGAAATAATTTCTACTGCCATTTCCCCTACCCCATACCAATATTTAAGTAGGGCAGTTGCCAGTAACTGGTCAACATTAGATGGCAACCGAGAATTTGCAATTAGTACTGGTTTAGCAACTAAACAAGCAAAAGTGTGTGTAGGTTAAATGACTGTTGTGATTATGAAATACTGTTGACCATAGCAAAAAGCAAAATAAGAAGACTGAAACATCTTGTGCAAGCATCACTTTAGTTCATTCATTATCCTATGATACACAGACAACCGCTGGTGCTGTGTTTGGGAGAAGTGCGTATACAGGCCAATACAAATGAACCAATCAGAGAGCGCGCCCATCCTGCCCCAACCAACAGGAAGGAGGGGGCATCTGGGGGTGTTCATGCTCTCTTGAAGTTGGCAACATACATACAGGTATGAAGTCAGGGGCTAATCTGCTGATCCATAAATAAGCAGATTAAAAAAAAATCAAATTTGTGTATAGAAGTCAGTATTTAATTACAAATCTCTTAAAACAGCAAACATAATAAGAAATGCTATAATCTACACTAAAGAATACTTGAAGCAAGAAGAATCCCACAAAATAAAAAAGAAATATGTTTTCTATGAATGGAGTGTCAGTTTCTCTTTTTTTTTTAGAAAAAGAAGAATTTGTTAATTACTATTTCATAAAGAATTGATAATCTATTAACCCAGTGGTAAAATAAAAATAAGCTGACCCAAATGCACTGGTAAATTTTGACTCTGGTTTGCTCTGATTCTACAGGGGTGTACAAATCTGTTAAAATACACCTATCCTGCACGGCTACCAACTGACAAAATCAGGACACCTTTACTTAATTTGTAGTCACCAAAATTTCATGTTTGTCACTGTGTCGCCTATATATAGGTGTTTTTCTAAAAATTGAAGTGTGAATATACAGCTGTGTAACATTTTGGCGGAAAATAAACTCCGTCAATGTTAACATTGGCTAGATACAACATAATAGTGAATTTTTATATTTATGAAGTATGGACACAGTAAAATCTGGTTGCTTCCAGACAAGAACCTTTAACAAAATAAAAAGGTGCTGGCTGAACTGTTTTTGCCCCATTATTAAGGACATCGTTTTCGCACGTAGGTAAATTTCACTCCCCTCATATTTCATAGACTGGAGATTGTAACATTTTCTTTGTCTAAAGAAGTAATGTAGGAATTGGAGCTAACAGCTTATTTTGCCGACAGTTAGCCTAGTTAAAATATTTAATTAGATGCGTCTGTCTGTACATTGCAGCATTTCGGTATCCGTATTGACAGTCTGACTGTGATGCTGCTGAAAACGATGATTGCTGACTGCCTTATCCATGTGGAGGGGCAGGGGCTTGGTCTGGATATCTCATGCATTGAGGACAGGTGATGCTTCTAAATGTGTGAATGGTCGCTTTTAGTGTTGAGCGTTGAAACTGACAAAGCCTGGTAAAGTTTATGCATGCGATTAAGAATTTTGAAGAAGGAAGGAATTTGAAAAAATTGACCGGTTCTATTGTAGAAGCTTGTTTGATTAAAGCACAACATCCTTTCAATGAAGAGAACTGCAGTTGAACCCTGATAGGGTCAACATTGCTGAAAAACCTTTTTCAGGCTATTTAAAAAAAAAAATTAGTGTTATACTTGAGCTTTCAAATTCCATTGACTCTGTCAAATTATGACAGCTTTAAAATTCAATTTCATTAGTCAAGTTATGGCTTTTAAATTCTATTCAATCTATCAAATGATGTAATTTAATTACAATCTTCACAAAACGTCAGCATAAGTTTCTCTAATAATCAAAAAATTAAAATGTGTCTGTATTTTATCTTAATAAATGAACTTAAGTGTTTTGTTCTAGCCTTCAAGTGATCGTCAATGCTGGAAGTGTGACGTGTCGAGCTCTGCGCAGCGTTGTGCAGGTATCTAGGAATGAAGATGACTTAATGGCCATATTTAAAAGCCCAAAAACCCTCACAATCAACACATATTTTTTTAAACAATTTTTTGCAAAAATAAAGTTAACTCATAAAAAAATCAATGTTCCTAATAGCAATATCCAAAAGTTCACCGCTAGATGTGGTCTGGTAACATAGATTTTACAATATACAAATGCTTTTTATAGCTCGGCTGTTTTCGGAGAAAACCCGAGGTATTGTCATAGCCAGCTCGTCGTGTCGTGTCCGTCGTCGTGTCCACCGTCCGCGTCGTGCTAAAACCTTACCATTTTGTCAAGGTTTTGAACATTGGCTCTTAAATCAAAGTGTTTCAACCTTCAACTTCATATTTAGCTGCTCCTTGATGAGTTCTACATGCCACACCCATTTTTGGGTCTCTAGGTCAAAGGTCAATGTCACTGTGACCTATAAAAAAAATATAAAAAAATTCTGACAAGCTTTAATCTATTCAAAACTGCACCCGCAGCTGAGCGTGGCACCCGTTATGTGGTGCTCTTGTTTGTTTTTTGCGGATCAAAATATTTAACACATGTTCATGTACCAAATTAGTGTTTGTGTGTTGTATGAATAGATATCGTTGCAGGAAATTAAAATGGAATAAAGTGCTTCACACAAAAATAAAAATGAGCATTTTGTATCTCATTAAATCTATGTTACCCAGCAATGGTTTTCACATCTAATAATCATTTGATTTCTAAATATGTCTGTCAAATATGTGCATGCAAGACTATATAATTGCTGAGTTAATTGATATTTACAATTTACAAAACCTCAATACATCAACATATGTACTAATAGCAGTGTTGTTGTTAACAGTTTTTGTTCAAAATTTATTTTTTGTCTAATCTTTTTCTCAATTAAAAAGAGCGTGAAAATTATGCAGCATGTACAGCGTCGCGTCATTTGCATATAAAGCGTGCGTGTATTGAGCGTTTTAACAAGCACACAACACGTCAGGGGATTGACGCTAGTTCAGAGGCAATATTTCATTAAATCTATAGTCACTTAAAATTTATTTGATACTATAGAAAAATGGCAATGTTTGTGTTGAAGAAATAATTGAGAGCTTTTATCGTAAATATTTACCAGAAAGTGATTTATAAAAACGGAATAAACAGGATTTATATCAGGTAATATATAAATCCCTCCGAGTTATAGTCAGAATTGATCGCTTGGGAGTAACTCGTATACATAAATAGAACTTGAAAAGTGGTTAGTATACAGTAATAAAGTCGGGTTGAAACGGATGTATTGGGGAATCGTTCGAGTCGAGATTTTAATATCTATGCGGGAAAGTTTTAAAACAATTAAACAATATATATTTTTAAATGACTTGGGCATTGTCTTGAAGAATCATATCGCACCAAATGACGTCTTTTGACGCTGTTTTTCTTTGAGTTATAACGCACCACAAAACGTCAATTGACACGTTAAATTAAAAAAAATCAACGTCGGGAGGGGACAACCCTCCCGAGCCACCCCTATCAGCCCCGGGGCGCCTGACAAAAAACCCTGTGGAAAGCACTGAAGTTGAACCTCAGTAAATGTAATATGGAAATCACTTTTGCTCTAAATTTTAAAGCATTTGTTAGCCATAAGTCACCAAGCCTTATTTCCCCCAAAAAGTCAAAACGACGCAATTTTCCTAATCGAGATGGACCGGGCTTCATTCCCAAAATGATGTAAAAAAACACTGAATACCGGTAGTGTAATCAAATCATATGAACTTTTGTTCTTCCCAAAGTAATACAGCAGAGATAATTGCTATCGGTATTTCAAACGGATATCAACTGCCACCTAGCATTTTTTTGTTTATTTTTTTTGGTTAAACTGTAGGGATATAGTGATATACCTTAATCTTTTTCATTATTTTCACTCATTAAACTTGTATACCCCCCCCCCCCCCAAAAAAAGCTAAAAAGCTAAAAAATCAAAGTCCATCTGTATTTTTCTGACATGACCTGTATAACAAAGGACAGGCATATGAGTTTCATGTATCTGGTCAAAATCAATAGATATTAATTTAGACTTTTAGATTTGTCTGGAATGAAAGTCTTTTAATTTACTGCTTTTGTAGACTGACGGGAACCTTCAGGATAATAAAGGGCCATGTTTGGCAGAAATGTCATTCAGTTTGTATGCTGACCTGTGTGTATACCAATCCGACATCACCAAATTAAAGGTATGAAAATTAAAGTTACCATGGCTGAAGAAAAATGCTGGTTTCCTGTCCATGGGGTCCATGATGGTTATGTCTAATGAATTGATAAATCCTTTTTGTCCCCTACCGGTTTCACCGAAGGGGAGTTATGGTGTACGCTCTGTGTGTCTGTCAGTCTGTCACACTTTTCTGGATCCTGCGATAACTTTAAAAGTTCATCATATTTTTTCATGAAGCTTGAAACATGGAAAGATGGCAATATGGAGATTGTGCACGTCATTTCATTTTGTTCCTACATCAAGAAGTATGGTTGCTATGGCAACAAAGAGACTAGAAATACTGCTATAAATGGTGGATCCTGCACTCTATTCTGGATCCTGCGATAACTTTAAAAGTTCTTCATATTTTTTCATGAAACTGTTAACATGGATAGATGGCAATATGGACATTATGCACATCATTTCATTTTCTTCCTACATAACAATTCTGGCAACAAAAAAAAAATTAAAAATCTGACAATGGTGGAGCCGATAGGGGACATATATTGCTCGGCAATAGTCTTGTTAAAAATCATTTTTAAATGTATTCTGTCTGTTTAAAATGAAAGAACTTTCTTTCATATCACTTGCCTTTTTATGCTTGAAAATGTTGTGTCCTTTTCTTAAAAGTTTATATTTTTAAAATATAATGTTCACCTTCTACCAGTTGCTGCTCTCTGTGAGCAAAAGTTCATAGCACCTTGATTTTGGCAAGTATGCTTTTGGTAAGCTAGATTTTGCATTCACAATTGTCAAGTGTTTGTGCACGCATTAAAACTTCGGAGCATGTCCTGATTGTAACTTTGTTTTTTTATGACCTGGTAGAGTGTCATATAGCTGTCTGTCTCTCTGTCCAACATTCCATTTTCCAGACTTGTTCAAACTGTCTGTCCTTCTGGCATCCTGAACACTTTTAGATATTTACCTGATTTGTATGCCCCTGTAGGGTGGCATATAGCATTTGAACTGTCCGTCCATCCAAAAACTTTAACATTGGCCATAACTTTTGCAATATTGAAGATAGCAACTTGATATTTGGCATGCATGTGTATCTCATGGAGCTGCACATTTGGAGTGGTGTAAGGTCTAGGTCATCCTTCAAGGTCAAAAGTAAAAAAATACAATCCATGGGAAGTAATTAGCTTTAAAAGGGAAATAATTTCTAACCTGCCAAATGATATATTGAAATTTTATTTCAAAGCGGTGCAATAGGGGGCATTTTGTTTCTGACAAACACATCTCTTGTTGAAGTTTGAGTTTAGTTTCGGTACATTGGTTTTTTTTCTCCAAAGCATTCACCATCATAAGATAACATTTCATATCTAACACCCATCTCCCTATCTTTAAGGTCAACATCACGTTTAGAGGTCAAATGTCAAATTTGAGCATATATATAGCATTTCTGGACAATAGCTTTGCCATTGGTATTGAAATTTAAAACTTATGGTCACTGTGAGCCTTTTTTAAAAAACTTAGCAGAAAGGACCACCATGACAAGACCGTGTGTCTCATGTAACAATTGTCTCGCTATCTTTAAGGTCAAGGGCACACTTAGATAACATAGGTTTAATGCGGCCATAAAACAGCGTGTGCATACTGCAACTTAATTATCTAGAATGCAATTGTAAAACAACTTTTATAATAATACAAATGTCCACCATGATAAGATGATGTGTCATGCCAAGCGCTCGTCTCTCTACCTGGCAAGTGAAGGCTACACTTAAAGATTAAAGGTTCAGTTTTCGACTACAAAGCTTTTCCACACTTTATTTCCATAATTTATTATACAATTTTGTAATAGTTTTCCACATATTTACACCACATAAAGATGGCATGTAATGTGTAACAACCATCTACCTAACTCAGAGTCCAAGGCGACACTCAAAGGTTAGTGGTTAAATATTTGGGCATAAACAGCTTGCTCTGACGACCTTTATAAGTTATCATACAATTTTGAACTCATTTATCACAAATGTTCAGCATGGTCAGATAAAGATGGCTTGTCAACTGTCTCTATTGTTCAAGGTCACAAATACAAGGTCAAGGCTTATTTGTTCTTATTGGAAAGAGGACTTAGTCTATTGATTTTCGGAATAAATATTTCATGAATATCTGATTTGGAAAATGAAAACGCTGGTGTAGGTTTTGAATTTTTTTTTGGGGGGGGGGGGGAATGCAAACTTTTTAATGTGCCTTAGAAAATTGAAAAGTTTAAAAACCACTGGAGGTCAAAGGTCATGTCCAAAATGTTATTTACAAGTTTAATTCCAATTTTGCACAATTACTGCATCATTTAGTTAAAGTTTAAGGTCCCACTAAAGGTCAAAGGTCAAACATCTGCATTTTACAGCTTGTTGAATAATTACAAGTATTATTGACAATGGGCTTGATATGTTGGAATATAGTTTTTAAAAATGTTTTGTAACCTAGAAGGGTTCTGCTGGTTTATTACACTCATGTGCATGCTGGTAAGCTGAACAGTCTATTTTCACAAAATGGATTCTTTTAACCAATTGTTTTTTTTAAGCATAACCAATTTAAAAATGTGTGCTGTTTCTTTCTGCAGAGGTCACGGCTGCTGGTAAAGAAGCCACAAATCATGTTGACAGAGGGTAAGTCAGTTTTCATGGATAAAATGATAACAATTGCCTGTTTTGTTTTTATGCCCCACAAGGGTGGCATGTAGTTTTTTAACTGTCCATCTGTCTGTCCGTCCGTCCGAAAACTTAACATTGATCATAACTTGTGCAATATTGAAGACGGCAACTTGATATTTGGCATGCATGTGTATCTCATGGAGCTGCACATTTTGAGTGGTTAAAGGTCAAGGTCATCCTTCAAGGTCAAAGGTCAAATATATGGCTTCAAAGCTGCGCAGAAGGGGGCATTGTGTTTCTGACAAACACATCTCTTGTTACATTTGCTATATTGCTAGGGCAGATCACAGGTGGTTAGCGTGTAGCTTTGATATTAAAAAGTGAAAACATCATTTTGAATGATAAATAATCAAATTATAACGAAAAATCAACTTTTCTGAAAAAAAAATCACTATCAAATATATATATAACAAGGTATTTAACTCAAAATGCCCTGAAAACGGGGTGTATTGCTTTGAACAGCCATAGCTTCATAAGTTGTGCAGCGATTTTCACGAACTCTGTCTTATTCAACACAGAAATGAATTTCCTTTCTGGAAATGTACATATCTTTAAGGATTTTTTTACAAATGCTGGGTCAAATTTTAAGAAATAACACGAAACACAACTGGCGTGACCTACTCGTTGTCGATCAGACCTGATCTAAGACTGAAATCTTCACGGAGTAAAGGGCATTTTCCCTGCAAAGTTCAAGGACCTCGATACCATAATTCAGTAACACGTGTGAAAAAACATTCTTACCGTTCGTGCTGTAACATTATGTATCAACACTAACTGTCCAGTGCCGTTTGAAACTTTTGTTTACATACATTTCAACTGGCAGACATTTTAAACACGAGTGATTTCATTGGTCCAATGCAAAGGTGTGTCTTTACACATAAAGATTTCATTCATAAATCGGAACTGATCGTTGTCAAGTAGGTAAAGGGAGTTGTGTATCGTGTAATATTTAAAATTTAATCCAAGCATTTGTAGAAATATACGAGATATGCACACTTCCAGAAAGGAAATTCATTTCTGCGTTCAATTTGACCGAGTTCATGGTAATGGCTGTCCAAAGCGATGCTACCTGTTTTCGGTTGATCTTAAGATGGATACCTTGTTATATATACATATATATATTTGATAGTGAATTTATTTTGTTTTGACAATGGAGGGGACATATAGGTGTTACTTGCTTCGGCGGTGTCGGCAGCTGCGTCTGCAGGGTCACAAAGGCCGCAGACCTTCGAAAAAGGCTCATAACTTCTGTGTCCCTTTAGATATTGATTTCATATTTTGTATGCATGTGTATCTGGACAACACCTTTCCATGCGCATACATTTTTTTACCTCTGTGACCTTGACCTTGAACTTTAGGTCAGCGTTCAGGTTTTGAAATCTGCAACTGCGACCCAAGAAAGGTTCATAACTACTATTTCCCTTCAGATTTTGCTTTCATTTTTGGTACGGTGTGTATCTGGACAACACCTTTCCATGCACATGAAATTTTTTAACTTGGGTTCCGTGTTCAGGTTTCGAATTGTGTGACTGTGATTTAAAAAAAGCTCATAACGTCTTTGTCCCTTCATATATTGCTTTCATATTTGGTACGCATGTGTATCTGGACAAGACCTTTCCATGTGTACAACATTTTTGACCCCTGTGACCTTGACCTTGAACTTAGGGTCTGTGTTTAGGTTTGGAAATCTGCGACCGCGATCAAAAAAAAGTTCATAACTACTATTCTTGAGCATAACTTTAAACATTATTTTTTTAATAGATTTTTTAATGCCCATCCTCGATATAATAGTTAACAATTAGCACAGGTATGTACCATCAGGCAACACATCCAACTCGCGAAGTTCTGAAAAGTAGATTTTTCATTATATTTTGATTATTTATTATTCAAAATGATGTATTCACTAATTAATATCCTAGCCACAAGCTAACCACCTGTGGGGCAGATTGTAGGCTTGAAGCCCATTTCTGCCTTATTGTCCCCTACCGGTTTCACCGGAGGGGACTTATGGTTTGCGCTCTGTGCGTCTGTCTGTCATACTTTTCTGGATCCTGCGATAACTTTGAAAGTTCTTAATATTTTTTCATGAAACTTTAAACATGGATAGATGGCAATATGGACGTTATGCACGTTATTTCATTTTGTTCCTACGTCAAACATTGTGGTTGCTATGGCAACAAATAGACTAGAAATACTGCTGAAAATCTGAAAATGGTGGTTTTCTGGATCCTGCGATAACTTTAAAAGTTCTTTATATTTGTTCATGAAACTTGAAACATGGATAGATGACAATGCGGACAATATATATATATATAATCTGACCATGATGGAATTTCTGACAATGGTGGAGCCGGTAGGGGACACATATTGCCTGGCAATAGTCTTGTTGTTTATAATATGTATCATTCTATTTTGTTAATTCACTAATATTAATTACAAAACCAGCTTTCTGTATTTTTATTTGGTGAACAGATGGATGTATGGGGATTATGCAGATTATTTCAGTTTTTTGTCAGACAGAAATTGTGATTTCTCTTGTTACAAAAATAGTTGACAACTTAATCTTGATTCTGTATTACCTCAAAAAAAACTAAAGCAAGGTTGAAAAACTCAGTGTGTAGAGTATGCATGTTATTCCATTTATTCCTTCAGACCAAAATTGTAGTTGCTATGATTTATGAAATAATTAAAAACTCAAGAAATAAAGCTTGGTTGATGAGAGATAAAGAGTCATACGGGGACTATGCACATCATTTCAGGTGTTTTTGTGTCTGGTTGTGTGGTTGTTTTCATGGTTACAGAAACAATAACACAATATGTGTCCTGTGAAAACTTCCAAAAGGAGTGTAGCTTGGTTGATAAATGTTTTTCTCTGAAACTAGATGGGATGGCTAGTTGGCCTGTGACAAAACTTGTTTAAATTGAAAATTTGATTGCAAATTCTTACTTAACCTTTTTGAAAACAATGCACCCCTGGCAGGGAATACTTTGTCTGCAACACCTTTTTGTTGTAATAAAAAAACTAAATGGTTAACTTATGGTAATTATGCTCCCAGAAAAATTTCGAGGAGCATACAGTTGCCAGTTTGTCCTTACTTCCTTACTTCCTTCCGCTCAAATTTTTGTTATAATTTCTCATAGGGCCTTCAATATTTGACCGATCTCTAACATATTTGGCATGTAGGTACCTTGCATGGACCTCTACCTTTTGATGAGGTTTGAGGTCACTGGGGTCAAGGTCACTGAGGCTAATAATAGATTTTTTTAATGTCACACTTTGGTTACAGTTTCTCATAGCACCTTCAATATTTTACCGATCTCTTACATATTTGGCATGTAGGTACCTTGCATGGACCGCTACCTTTTGATGAGGTTTGAGGTCACTGGGGTCAAGGTCACTGAGGCTAATAATAGATTTTTTAAATGTCACACTTTGGTTACAGTTTCTCATAGCACCTTCAATATTTTACCGATCTCTTACATATTTGGCATGTAGGTACCTTGCATGGACCGCTACCTTTTGATGAGGTTTGAGGTCACTGGGGTCAAGGTCACTGAGGCTTATAATAGATTTTCTCAATGTCACACTTCGGTTACAGTTTCTCATAGCGAACATTAGGGGAGCATCGATTCTTGTTATGTAATGGTAACATCTCAACCAGTACACAGAAAAATTGTTCTTGGTGTAATTATTCCCTGCCCAAGACAGAGGGATATAGAATTTTTTTTTCTGTCTGTCAGTCCATCCGTCTGTCAGTCCGTCCATCTGTCTGTCACAAAACTTTTTAGGGCTATATCTCAAAAACTTTATAAGATATCATTATCAAACTTCATAGGTGTATAAATATTAATTAGGAGAAGTGCCATGCTCAAGAACCTTAACCCTACACTTTCTTTAATAAGAATTATTGCCCTTTGTTTGCTTTTTTGAATGATGATTTTTTTTCAGGCCTATATCTCAGATATCAGGCAAAATTAATCTTCATGGGTGTATTGATATTAATGAGGAGAAGTGCCATGCTTAAGAACCATAACCCTTCACTTTCTTAAATAAGTGTTCTTGCCCTTTGTTGTTTTTGTATGATTATTTTTTTCTGGGCCATACCTCAGATACCTGGCAAGATTTCAACATTACATTTTATGGGTGTATTGATATTAATGAGGAGAATGCATTTGCTTAAGAACAATAACTCTTCACTTACTTAAATAAGAGTTATAGCCCTTTGTTGTATTTGTATTTTGGAACTTTTCAGGGTTATATCTCAGATATGATACAACAGTTCAACATGAAACTTCATGGGTGTGTAGAAATCAAGCGGAAGAAGTGACATGCAAAAAAAACAACCCTGCACTTTCTCAACCAAGAGTTATTGTAACTTTTCCAGACTATGTCTCAGATACACTACAAGATTTCAACATGAATCTTAATGAGTGTCAAGATATCAATGAAGAGCATTGCTGTTGATAAAAACAATAACCCTACACTTAATTATAACCTGTTAATTATATCCTACACTTAATGATTCAACTGTGTATCAAGGGACTTGCTCCGATCCATAAACAAACTTTATTAGGCCGGGGATATCAATTAAAAGAATTTGCTTGTCATTTTATGTTAATTTGCTTGTCATTTTATTTTTATTTTTCTGGAGGAAAAGTATTGTCATTAAAAAAAATCTTTCCAAAATGAGCCAAATTTAGCTATTGGCTAACCTGTGGGAGTCAATGCTGCATTGATTCCCTTGCTGGTATATTACAGGTCTCCTGTCTGGGACTCACTACCTGAAACCTCCCACCAGGCCCCCAGACCCTCAGCAAGATGTCCTACCTGGTATGTGTATCTAGACACAGAAGCATCCAGCAGTGTTTTTTTTCACCATTTTGGGAATGGTGCTGGGTCCTTTTGAATTGGAAAAATTCGTGGTGTTTTGACTAAAATTGGAAAAATAGTGTTGATTTTAAAAATGCTTCAAATTAAGAATATAAGAGTTTTTCAGTATTATTTTTTATGAGGCTGAAATGATATGGAAACAAAAAATTATTGTTTTATTTTATTTGAAAACCTTCAATTAGGAATGTTAAGGTCCCATTTGGGAAAAATATATACTTTTTTAAAAATTGTAACATATATAACTACAGTGAAACCATTTTTAACCACACCCTGTCAACTGAGTACTTGTTGAAAGCGAACAGCTTTGGTGGTCCCAATTTTTAATCAGGTGTAACTGAACTCATGAATTTACTATTTTTCAATACCCCCCATAAGTTAGTGACAATAAGTATAAAAAGCCATATTTACGTATTTGAAAGAGCGAAATGTTAAGATGCAAGAAAAGCAAATGGTCTATGCAAGCTTCTTACAAAAGATTATTGCAAAGGTCTCCAGATTCTTTACTCTCCATGTCTGTTGTGTTTGATAATATCAAATTAATATATTGGTACACTTCAACACCGTTATTTCGAAATCGTCGGGACTGTTAAAAAACTTCGGATTAATGTTAATTAGAAATAAACATTTGACAGAAGACTTCTTTGATTCTGTAATAATAAAACGTGGAATTCACATGGTTCGGTTACACGTTACTATTAATAATTGTTTTACTTAAAAACGTAAACAAGTCAGATTGCAATATATTTTTACTTGTAACAAACGAAGGAATACAACGATTCTTGTTCTTCTTTTTATGTTTTTTCTAGGTACAGAACATATAAAATATAATGAATAATTATGCATTAATTATCAGAACATATAAAGTATAACGAATAGCACAAATTTCAAATTATCAGACCATATAAAATATAACGAATAGCACAAATTGCCATACATGTAAATACAGATGAATACATTTTCGGAAATGAATTAACATTTTTTTGTAAAAAAGACGCGATTTCTCTCTGAACACTGGCCTTAGAAGCACTATACTGGACGCGTGTAACATATTTCTCCAATTTGTCAAGGACATTGAAGAACTCACTCTGCCCTTTTTTGCTCGCAGAAGGTGGAGTTTATAAAAGATGAATTTCATTGGACCACATTTACTCAGACCTAACATGACATGTTTATTTGTCACTAAAGAATGCAAAACTACATAAATAGTAATTATCGGCTTTTGATGACATTATAAAATTAACACGCTTTGCGCAGACGACAAAGGTGTAATTATCAGCTTTCCACGCTCCACGCCCAGACGACAAAGGTGTGAAATTATGCTCAGCGTTTTGCAGCTTTGACTTCGGATTAAAGATTGATGATTAGATGCGAATTATAGTGTTGGGACCGACAGAATCACTTCAAATTAACGATTTGTTCGGTTTAACGAAGTTCGGATTAACAATGAAATTTTACATTAAACAAAGAAGAACAAAAATCGGAACTGGAAAAATACTTCGAAATAACGGTGACTTCGGATTATCGTTGTTCGAAATAACGGTGTTTAAGTGTATTTTATGTTCCACTATGGAGTATTCATACCAAATTTTTAGCACAGATTTAGTGTCAGGATTAATGTGGTGATAAAGATTGTTAAACAATGCAAAAGCAAAACTGTTCATTAACTTAGTTGAGTTTTGCAACATAACCCTTTCCCACTCAGAAGAAAAAAAAATGGTTATGTGCAACCAGCATATAACCAGAATAGCCTGCGAGTAACTGGCAGTCTGTTCAGGTTTTATGCTGTTTGCTGCTCAACATTATAGGGTTGGAAATGAAGCCTTTTAAACTTTAATCTAGTAAGAAAGGTCTTTAATTAAATGTAACTGTTTAAGGGATTACAAAATGCGTAAAAATACGTATCTAAGGGGTAAAAGGTTTACCATTATCCATACCCTTTTATCTGCTCCAGGTTTTCAATCAAAGAAGGGTCTTTACAAATAGCCAGTTAGCAGAATTAATGCCCTTTTTGCACGTCCTACAACTTTCTATAACTGTTTCTGCCTCAGGTTTTTAACTTAACATTCAAATCGTGTTATGCTAGTGACCAAGGTACATCACACCAGCTTGCAACTTAACAGAAATTATGTCCCATTTGTTCTTAGAAAAGTTAGGTTAAGTTTTGCTCATAATTGTTGTGTATCTTCGTGTCTGCATGTCCTACAGACATTGTATTTAAACATAAAGCAGTCGTGTCTTGGGGGTCATAATATACTGTTACTTACCAAGGCCCATAACTTTGACCTGCATTTTAGCAGAATTAAGATCCTTCCTGTCCTTGTAAAATTCAGGCCAAGGATTTTATGCAAAGATTTCTCAATATTCAATTGAACTTAAATACATGTTAAATGTATGCTTTTGTACTAATTAGAAAAATTAATTTACAGCTTTTGTTTTGTGCTCCCAATTGTATTTGAAGGGCGAGCAAAGGTCTAGATGAGCTTCTGTCCTATTTATATTTCATGTTATTTAGATCATGGTGATGGAGCCAATCCTAGAATATTCAGTCTGCTGCCACAAGAACTTGGTATTGATATTTCCGAAGTGGATGTCAAAATTGTCAGGGAAACAAAACAAAGGTGGGGAGCTATAGGAAGTATATGTGAGCCTTGCTCTGACAAAACCGGGCATCATGCCCAGTTTTCTCAGAACGCGACTCATTTGTATTTTAATTGGCTAGCACAGGTAGAAATGTAAAAAAAGCTTTTTAGTTTACAACACTTTAGTACAATGCATGTAAACATTTATTGAAATATTTTATTTGCAGTTGTTGTAAGGCAAACTTCCAACTAAAATATGCTAAAAATGTTTCAATAATTATTTATTTCAGGGTCATTGATTTTGGTTGTTGAAATAATACAGAAGAAAAATTGCTCACTTAAAGATATGGTTTTGTAATCCTAACTTGCAGTGATTGCTGTAAAAAATAACATTATCAGATTGGAATGATTTTGTTGATTACTTTTGAAGTAATATTCTGTTTTGTTCACTAGCTCTAGCATTATTGTATTGCTTATAACTGATTGTTTTCAGTACATTTGAGAGGTATGAAGGCTTTTTAATATGCCTGAAATTTAAATGTTGCATGTTATTTTTCCTGTTTTGCTTCAAAACATTTGGGCCGCTCTCTGTGAAGAGAGGTTTAATGCATGTGCATAAAGTGCCGTCCCAGATGGGCCGCTCTCTGTGAAGAGAGGCTTAATGCATGTGCATAAAGTGCCATCCCAGATGGGCCGCTCTCTGTGAAGAGAGGCTTAATGCATGTGCATAAAGTGCCGTCCCAGATGGGCCGCTCTCTGTGAAGAGAGGTTTAATGCATGTGCATAAAGTGCTGTCCCAGATGGGCCGCTCTCTGTGAAGAGAGGCTTAATGCATGTGCATAAAGTGCCGTCCCAGATGGGCCGCTCTCTGTGAAGAGAGGTTTAATGCATGTGCATAAAGTGCCGTCCCAGATGGGCCGCTCTCTGTGAAGAGAGGCTTAATGCATGTGCATAATGTGCCATCCCAGATGGGCCGCTCTCTGTGAAGAGAGGCTTTATGCATGTGCATAAAGTGCTGTCCCAGATGGGCCGCTCTCTGTGAAGAGAGGCTTAATGCATGTGCATAAAGTGCCGTCCCAGATGGGCCGCTCTCTGTGAAGAGAGGTTTAATGCATGTGCATAAAGTGCCGTCCCAGATGGGCCGCTCTCTGTGAAGAGAGGCTTAATGCATGTGCATAATGTGCCGTCCCAGATGGGCCGCTCTCTGTGAAGAGAGGCTTAATGCATGTGCATAAAGTGCCGTCCCAGATGGGCCGCTCTCTGTGAAGAGAGGCTTAATGCATGTGCATAAAGTGCCGTCCCAGATGGGCCGCTCTCTGTGAAGAGAGGCTTAATGCATGTGCATAAAGTGCCTCCCAGATGAGTCCTCACAGACTTATCAGGGATGACACTTTATGCCTAAACTAGATTATTGCTAAGAAGAGACTTTCTTTAACCGAAAAATATCATTTAAGTGGAAAGTGTTGTCCCTGATTAGCCTGTGCACACTTGACAGGCTAATCTTGCTCAACACTTTACGCACATGCATTAAACCCACTTTTCACATCGCGAGGCTCACTAAAGTTGTCACTCAATATTAATTCTCTTCTTCAAAGTATACACCCATAGTGCATCTATCCTTCCTTGTCATGTATTGTTGGACGACATATGTTGTACCAGTACCACTGTTGTATCTTGTTTTAATAAAGAATTAAATAGCATTTTTCTGCATTTTATCTGTGTATGAACTGTCGGAACAAATGCGGACGCTTTTATGCATAAATTAGGTTATTTTTCCTGCCAGGTCATGCACCGATGAAATGCAGAAAAATGCTATTCAATTTTTATGATTACAACACAAAATGATCTTAAAGCTGAAATTCTATCGTGGTAAGGGTCATAAAAGTCCTTTTTAATCTTGCGTACGAATCTATTTTTAGTACTTTCTGTTTCCGGCTTTGCATGCTCTGTCCATAGTTTAAATTACATGTCCCTTTTGGAGAAAAATTCCTAACATTGGAGGGCTACCAGTCAAATATTACAGGAAAACAAAATAACGTCCCATCCATTTTGAACAACTGTCTTGAACAGAAACTTTGCTATGTTCAATATTTTTATTCCATTGACTCTTCTGTGTATGTCTGGTCTTCTTTAAGAACAGTTGTTTCGGTTTGTTTATGTGCGGCAAGCTAGTAAGAACGTATCTTAGAAAAATGGCAATTAACAGTTTAGCTGGCCCAGTTGGTCAAGCACTTGACTACAAATCGTAAGATTTCAGGAATATAATTACTTCTACAGCCATTATCTACCTATATCCCTACAGCCATTATCTACCTATATCCTATTTAATCCCTTACCACTGAGATACATATTTTGTCCTATTTATAGTCACTAAGACAGTTAAATTTAATTAAAGACATTTTTTACTAGATTAAAGTTTTTAGGCTTCATTTCTAACCCTTAGGTCCTGATAAGCAGCATACAGCATAATACCTGAACAGACTGTGAGTTTCTCTCAGGCTGTTCTGGCTTTATGCTGTTTTTCACATAGCCATTTTCACTTTGCTTGCTTTCACTTTGAGTGGGAAAGGGGTTAAATAGGGCAGTTGTAAATTTATGACATAAGTATGTGTGTTGAAAGGTGGTAAACCTGCTCTCAGGAATGTGTGAGTAGGTAAACTAGATGTGAGAAATATCACTGTCATTTAATGATATCTTTTATAGACCCCAAACCCATGGAGTATTTGCCTCTCTCAGTCTGACTACCGTTTGTTTTAAAGATGTTTGCTTTGTAAAATGTTGCTTGCTTATTCCTGCCTATGTCATCATTGTCTGTTGCATGCTGTGGCCCTTCTTACTCACCAGAGCCCTGTTGTACCAAAGATCTTATGAAATATTTAATTAGTCCCCTACTGGTTTCACCGGAGGGGGACTTATGGTTTTGTTTCCGTCCGTCCGTCACACTTTTCTGGATCCTGCGATTACTTTAAAAGTTCTTAATATTTTTTCATGAAACTTGGAACATGGATAGATGGCAATATGGACATTATGCACGTCATTTCATTTCGTTCCTACGTCAAATATTATGGTTGCTATGGCAACAAATAGACTAGAAATACTGCTGAAAATGGTGGTTTTTCTGGATCCTGCGATAACTTTTAAAGTTCTAGAAACATGGATAGATGGCAATATGGACATTATGCACGTCATTTCATTTTGTTCCGATGTAAAAAATTCTGGTTACTATGGCAACAAATAGACTAGACATACTGCTGAAAATGGTGGTTCTCTGGATCCTGCGATAACTTTTAAAGTTCTTAATATTTTTTCATGTAACTTGAAACATGGATAGATGGCAATATGGACATTATGCATGTCATTTTATTTCGTTCCGACATCAAAAATTCTGGTTGCTATGGCAACAAATAGACTAGAAATACTGCTGAAAATGGTGGTTTTCTGGATCCTGCAATAACTTTTAAAGTTCTTAATAATTTTTCATGAAACTTTAAACATGGATAGATGGCACTATGGACATTATGCACGTCATTTCATTTTTTTCCTAAATAAAAATTTTGGTTGCTATGGCAACAAATATATATAAAAAAATCTGGAATTTCTGACAATGGTGGAGCCGGTAGGGGACTTATATTGCTTGACAATAGTCTTGTTTATGATGCAGTTTTTGAAGAAGTATTTGTGTTAAGCACAAACCACTATGATCAGATAATTTCAGCAACTTATTTATTTAATCATCCACATGGAATTTATGGTAGTAACATATTGCTAATTGATGTCTGTTTGATATGAGCTGCAATGTCAATTATAACTTAAATTTGTTTTATTTTTCCTGAGACTTGGTCCAAATCTTAACTGCCAGTTAAAACATACTGGTGCAATTATTTTTTGTTCAGGTATATTGCTATGTTATCTTGTTCCAACCAAGCAATTAATACAACATTTTAAAGACTACTGTCAACATTTATATCTTTATATGGGAAAATATACCTGTATATTGTGTCAAATTGATAGCTGTTGTTTTGCTTTTAGGTCACTGAGTGTTGTTATCAAGACATTCCACATTGATTTGTTCAATGAGATTAAGGGGGATCACCAAGAAATATCGTGTACTCTTTTAATTGAAGGTAAGTGATTAAATATTAAAAGCAGCGCAATACACCAAAGTTTAGGATGTGGATCTGAATTCTAACTGCACTGATTATGCAAGCAGCTGCTTTCAAACAAAACGTGATATGAATATTTTTACTGGAAAAAAATATATGCAGCATCATATTTTGTATTTCACAATGCATGATATGCTATTTCTGATGTTGCCTTTTAAAAACAAACATCTGTATGCCTTCTCCGGCATGAAGCTTACACATATGTATTTTTGTTCACCTCAAAGCTTGTGTCTTGAACTTGTTTTAAACATAATGTACAACTTTCTGCATTAAACCATTCATTGCTTGTGAAGTAACAGAAATAGAGTGTCTTAAATTGTCAGTTAGGTGTATGTATTACTTATTTTTTGTGTTTAAACGTTTTTACAAAATTTAATCTGAAATCAACAAAGGTAACAGTAATGTATTTGTGTTAGATTGTGTGTGTCCTCAGTATCCACAGATGCCGATATGCACATAGTGATTGGTCTGAATGTTTGTTCTTCTGTCTGTCTGTCTGTACGAGGTTATCTCACTGTGACATAATTACATCAATAGTGCTTCCTACAAAGCTCTCATACTAACATGAATGATGTCTTTGAACACTATCCACACACCCACATCACTTGAACTCATTTTGATCTTGACATTCACCCTGTTTTGGACTAAGACTAACCCTTTGCATGCTGGGAAATTTGTCGTCTGCTAAATTGTCGTCTGCTGAAGTTCTAAAATTAGCATTTTTTAATTTTTGTTTCCAAGAATACTATCAGAATAGCAAACAGTTTGGATCCTGATGAGACGCCACGTTCTGTGGCATCTCATCTGGATCCAAACTGTTTGCAAAGGCCTTTAAAATTCGGTTCCCGCACTGAAAGGGCTAATTCAGAAGGACCAAATTCTTCGTTTAGCCATAAGGATGTGTTTAGTCTAACATAAATAACGCTTAATTTCAAAGCTTGAATGCTTGCATGAATGTTATATATGACCACTGTCAATAAACCCACATCACCTGATCTTATTTTGACACTGACCTAGGCCTACTTTTGGACGTAAAATTAACATTACTTTCGACAGTAATGGACAAGTGAAACAATATTAACAAGACTTTCACTAGAGGACATGTTTTTATTGAATGCAGCATATTATTTTTCTAGCAAGTTTGAAATGCTGTTAAAAATTGTTTAATATATTTTTGTTTAAGATTTTAGCACAAAATCTCAGCAGGCCAGATTTGCTGAACTTTTGAAATGGGAAATAAAATCTATGGTATGTTTAATTCATTATTAAACACTTTTTCACAATAAGCGTGTTTACATATAGAGTAACACCAACATATAAAGTAAAAGAGAGTTATTCTAATGATATTTACATCACAGTGATTCAAGATGAACAAATCATTATCACTTCAAAGCAATTTGGAAATGAAAATCATTATTTTGACTGTTGTGTTCACCTGATGTCTGTCACACAAACTTATTTCCAGGTCAAATGACATGAGTGGAAGAATCACAATAGACACATGTCTTGTCAGCTTTGGCAAGAAACTTACAATTAGCAGACCAAAAAAACATTAATGTAACACTTATTTGTATGCCTGAATGTATAAAATAACCGTTGTAATCGATACCTCTACCAATGTGACACTAGTTAAATGGATGTTACCTTCTTGCACAGAAAATAATTTAATTTACTTGATAATATTTACCAGGTGAACCAGACCGAGGTTCGGGCGCGATGCCATATAGATGGCGCCTACTTCCACTATCACCATGACGAGGTGCAGTACTGGCTGCTGGTAATTTCCCAGTTCACCCAGCAGGGTCACAGGGGTCAGCCAGAGTTAATCCAGCAGGGTCACAGGGGTGAGGCAGGGAGCAGCAACAGCCTCGCTTATCTTGGCCCCTCCACCACCCTACAGAGGCAGCAGAGCACGTAGGGGATTCTTTTATTTTGTACCTGGGTTCATATTTACCAATACATTTTTAAATGCAAGGATAATGTATAGAATTAACAGTAAGAATAATGTGTCTAGTGTTTAAATATATACAGGCTACTGCTTGGACATTAGATGACCCCTATTGAAATTGGGGTCACTAGGTCAGGGTGAAGGTCACTGTAACACCAAGTGTGAAATAGCTTCCGATCAATAACTCGTCAACTGATTAACCCATTGGCTTGATACTTCCCTTGTGCATTGGCCATGGACAGTAGATGACCCCTATTGAAGTTGGGGTCACTAGGTCAGAGATCAAGTGTGAAATCGTTTCCGATCAATAACTCGTCAACTGATTCACCGATTGGATTGATACTTCTCATGTGCATTTGCCTTGGACAGAAGATGACACCTATTCACTAGTTCAAAGGTCATGGTTACTGTATTAATAATTGAGAAAATCGTTCCTGATCAATAACTCCTCAACGAATCGACCGATTGGCTTGATACTTTCCATGTGCATTGGCCTTGGACAGTAGATGATCCCTATTGAAATTGTGGTCACTAGGTCAAACATCAAGGTCACTGTCACAATAAGTGTGAAAGTTGTTTCGGATCAATAACTCGTCAACGAATTTACCGATTGGCTTGATACTTCACATGCGCATTGGCCTTGGACATTAGATGACCCCTGTTGAAATTGGGGTCACTAGTTCAAAGCCCTGTTTAGGGGGGGTTGGTGGGCATATGTTTCCGACTACAGAACTCTAGTTTACAACACGTTCTACGTATTAAAGATGAAAATAAAGGTGGATAATGACCACTTCAACTCAAAAGTTAAGCAAATCTTGAATATTCCGTTTCACAGAATATTCTTTACTCCTTGACTGAGTTCTCAGAATCGTTCCCTGAGCTGGGAACATAACTTGCCTGTTGATCATACAATTATTTCAACAGCCATGCTCCCCTTACCTCTGTCTGATTTCATAAGGGCAGTTATTGTCATAAGATCCAAGCAAACAAAATCATAATTTGTCCATATTTTTGTCAGCGGTTTGCGCCACTTAGTCAAGACGCGTTTGGTAATAGCAGACGTGGAGCTCTCAGACATCTCCACCTCTTTCTCCACTGCATCCTGCCCTGGACTGGTACTCGGCGTCTGTAAAGTTATCATGCATATCATTATTAAACCAGGAACCAGACATATAGGTTTGTATGTAAAATGGGGAATAAAAATATCAGTCTGGAGTAATTTTCTTTTGTTGTATGATTTATTTGATAAGATATTCTGCTACAGTCTTGTGCAGATATGTACGTTTTAACTGCAACTGCTTTTTATATAGTTTCAAGACTTAAATAAAGAAATGAAGGCTACATCCCCTTAGAAAATTTATTTGAATTCATGAAGTTTTCTACCAAACATTGAAAGTTATCCCTAGATAGGTCAGTCACTTATACTAAAATCACTTGAAAGTGAACCTCAAATGTGTTTTTATGTGATATTATTTTTATGCCCCCGGATCGAAAGATCGGGGGTATATTGTTTTTGGCATGTCTGTCTGTCATTGTGTCAGTCATTGTATGTGTGTGTGTCACAAAACTTTAACCTTGGTTAAAGTTTTATAACTTTTGCAATATTGAAGATAGCAATTTCATATTTGGCATGCACGTGTATCTCATGGAGCTGCACATTTTGAGTGGTGAAAAGTTCAAGGTCATCCTTCAAGGTCAAAGGTCAAATATCATTGTATTTTTCGTCCCTAAAACTTGGTCATAACTTTTTGAATATTGAAGATAGCAACTTGATATTTGGCATGCATGTGTATCTCATGGAGCTGCACATTTTGATTGTCTAAAGGTCAAGGTCATCGTTCAAGGTCAAAGGTCAAATTTATGGCTTCAAAGCGGCGCAATAGGGGGTATTGTGTTTCTGACAAACACATCTCTTGTTTCCCCATGGTTTTAGACTAAGTCTGCTGTCTTAGGAAAATGGTGACAAAATTGCAGAAATGATGACTGTTTTTCAAAATTAGCAATTCTTTCAAAAGACATTTTATTTGGGTAATTTTTACTAACAAAAGAAGCTATATTGCGTAGTCAGTTTATGGCAGTCATTTACTGGAGCAGAATGAGCTAGTGCAAACATGCCCCAAGGCCTTTATTTATCAGATTATTGATAAGCCTATTGTTGCAGTAGAAAGCAGACCTGAAACTGAGGGCTTAATCTCTGATGTCACAGCATCAGTTTTCTGCTTGGTTACGCTCTACTACTCTCAATTGAAATCTTAATTAACTATATAATTTTTAGCTCGTCTGTTTTTTCGGAGAAATCCCAAAGGTATTGTCATAGCCAGCTCGTTGTCCGGTGTCCGCCGTCTGCGTCGTGCTAAAACCTTGACATTTGTCTTTAAAATCAAAGTGCTTCCACATACAACTTTGAATCTTTATATGTAGCTGCACCTTGATGAGTTCTACACGCCACACCCATTTTAGGGTCACTAGGTCAAAGGTCAAGGTCACTGTGACCTCTCAAAAAAATAAATAGATAAATTCTGACAATATTTCATTTATTCAAAACTGCACCCGCAGCCGAGCGTTTGCACCCGATTTGCGGTGCTCTTGTTTTTATTTTTATGCTCCCCCAAAATTTATTTTGGGGGGAGCATATAGTCGCCGCTTCGTCTGTCCGTGTGTGCGTCTGTCTGTCTGTCCGTCCTGGCACAATTTTTGTCCAGGCTATTTCTCAGCAACTAATGACCGGAATTCAATGAAACTTTATGGGAAGCTTCACTACCAAGAGGAGATGTGCAAAATATCAGCGGGTTCTGGTCGGATGATTTTTCACAGAGTAATGGCCCTTTGAAATTTTCTATAAAAAAATTCTTGTCCCCCCAACTACTGTGCCCTCAAGACGTTTCCTTTTATCTGAATATATAGTGCAATATTGTGACAAAAAAAAACTTTGGGGAGCATCACCCGTCTCGGACGGTTTCTTGTCTTGACTAGTTATTATAGTGTCATTGTTTGTTTGCAACAGGTAATGTTCTAATTCAAAATAACAAAAAATAGCATGAACAAGCATGTGTTTGACTTTAATTGCATTTATTTGGATTTATTTGAGGCAGGAGGCAGCAACAGCCTCGCTAATCTCAGCCCATACAATCGCCGTGGTGTAATGGATAAGGTGTCTGCCTAGCAATCGGGAGGTAATGGGTTCGATCCCCACTTGGGGAGCGTTCTCTAGATCTTCCCAAAGACATCAAGTACTGGTTATAGGCCCAGGAAACGGACTCAAGTGTGTTTCTGTAAGCCTTAGGCTTTTGATGCAATCGTGCTTAAATAAATAGGTTTAAACTAAAGGGTTAAATAAAATCCCTGAAATCCTATCGCAGATGTAGACCAGAGCATGCTGAAGTCGCACAGTGCCTCTGTGGATTTGGAGTTGAACACGCTCTACTGCACAAACGCAGAGACTAAGACACCCATAGCTGACCTGGCAGCCAACAAACACTACTGGAAACATGTGGCTTACCTCACCAGGCTCGTGTTGGAAGTAAGTAGTGTTACTGTTGTATTTATCTCCTGCAAAAGGTGAATGGATATAGAATCAAGTTGTCCATCTGTCAGTCCAGCCGTCTGTCACAAACTTCTTAGGGCTATGTCTCAGTAACTAGATAAGATTTCAACATTTAACTTCATGAGTGTCTAGATACCGATGAGGAGATTTGCCATGCACAAGAACCATAACCTTACCCTTCCTAAAAGAAGAGTTATTGCTTTTGCTGTTTTTCTTATTTTTTTTGGTAACTTTTCAGGGCTATATCTCAGATATGATGCAAGCTTTCAACATTAAACTTCATTTTTGTATTGATGTCAATGAGGAGAAGTGTCATGCACATGAACCGTAACTGTACATCTTTTTAAATAAGAGATATTGGCCTTTGCTTTTTTTTGTATGATGTAACTTTTTAGGGCTATATCTCAGATATTATATTTTTTACATGGGTGTGTAGATATCAATGAAGATGCATTATTTTGTAAGTATTCTACAATACTTCAAGGGATTTGCACCCATCCATAAACAAAATTATATTCTACGAGTGATATCAATTCAACGAATTAGCATGTTCTGTATGAATATGATTAGCCTTTCCTTTTTTAATCCCATCATGCTGACAAACATGAACCTTCACTTGAAAGCCGCATCTTACCAAAAAAGGAGTTTTTAAGGCTTTCATTGCAAATGAGCCTGAATAAATACATCCAATCTTTTTAGCTCACCTGATTGCTCAGGTGAGCTTTTGTGACCAGTCTTTGTCCGTCGTATGTCCGTCCGTCTGTAGACATTTGCTCGTAAACACTCTAGAGGCCACATTTCTTGTCCCATCTTCATGAAACTTGGTCAGAAGCTTTGTCCCAATGAAATCTCGGCTGAGTTCGAAACTGGGTTGTGCCGGGTCAAAAACTAGGTCACTAGGTAAAAAAAAAGAAAAACCTTGAAAACACTGTAGAAGTCACATTTCATGTCCAATCTTCATGTAACTTTGTCAAAATGTTTGTCTTAATGATATCTTGATTGAGTTTAAAAGTAGTTCCGATCCGTTGAAAAACATGGCTGCCAGTGGGCGGGGCAGTTTTCCTTATTTGGCTATAGAGAAACCTTGTAAACACTCTAGAAGTCACACTTTTTGCCCAATCATCATGAAAGTTGGTCAAAACATTGGTTCAATTGATGTCTCGGATGAGTTCGAAAACGGTCGAGATCGGTGAAAAAACATGGTCGCCAGTGGGCGGGGCATTTTTCTCTATATGTATATAGTGTTAGTTTTCGCTATTTGGCTATAGAGAAAGCTTGTAAACACTCTAGAAGTCACAATTTTTTCCCAATCATCATGAAAGTTGGTCAAAACATTGGTTTTATTGATATCTCGGACGAATTTGAAAATGGTCGGGATTGGTGAAAAAACATGGCTGCCAGTTGGCGGGGCATTTTTCTCTATATGTATATAGTGAAAACATGTGAACACAGTAGAAGTCACATTTTTGGCCCAATTTTCATGAAATTTGATCAGAATACTTGTTTCCTTGATACGAGAGTTGAGTTCAAAAATGGTTCCGGTCAGTTGAATAACATGGCTGCTGGGAGGGGGGCAGTTTTCTCATTATGCCCCCCCCCCCCCTTTCGAAGAAGAGGGGGTATATTGTTTTGCTCATGTCGGTCCGTCCGTCCACCAGATGGTTTCTGGATGATAACTCAAGAGCGCTTATGCCAAGTATCATGAAACTTCATAGGTACATTGATCATGACTCGCAGATGACTCCCATTGATTTTTAGGTCACTAGGTCAAAGGTCAAGGTCACGATGACCCGAAATAGTAAAATGGTTTTCTGATGATAACTAGAGAACACTAATGCCTAGGATCATGAAACTTCATAGATACATTGATCATAACTCGCATATGACCCCTATTGATTTTCAGGTCACTAGGTCAAAGGTCAAGGTCACGGTGACCCAAAGCAGTAAAATGGTTTCCGGATGATAACTCAAGAATGCTTATGCCTAGGATCATGAAACTTCATAGGTATATTGATCATGACTCGCAGATAACCCTTATTGATTTTCAGGTCACTAGGTCAAAGGTCAAGGTCACGATGACCCGAAATAATAAAATGGTTTCCGGATGATAACTCAAGAATGCTTAGGCCTAGGATCATGACACTTCATAGGTACATTGATCATAACTGTAGATGACCCCTGTTGATTTTCAGGTCACAAGGTCAAAGGTCAAGGTCACAGTGACCAGAAATAGTTATATGGTTTCAAGATGATAACTCAAGAACGCTATGCCTAGGATCATGAAACTTCATAGGTGCATTGATCATGACTTGAAGATGACCCCTATTGATTTTCAGGTCACTAGGTCAAAGGTCAAGGTCACGGTGACCAGAAATAATAAAATGGTTTCTGGATGATAACTCAAGAACGCTTATGCCTAGGATCATGAAACTTCAAAGGTACAATGATCATGACTCGCAGATGACCCCTATTGATTTTCAGGTCACTAGGTCAAAGGTTAAGGTCACAGTGACCTGAAATAGTAAAATGGTTTCTGGATGATAACTCAAGAACGCTTATGCCTAGGTTCATGAAACTTCATAGGTATATTGATCATGACTCGCAGATGGCCCCTATTGATTATCAGGTCACTAGGTTAAAGGTCAAGGTCACAGTGCCAAAAAACGTATTCACACAATGGCTGTCAAGGTCATGGTGACTCAACTTAGAAAAATGGTTTCCGGATGATAACTCAAGAACGCTTATGCCTAGGATCATGAAACTTCAAAGGTACAATGATCATGACTCGCAGATGACCCCTATTGATTTTCAGGTCACTAGGTCAAAGGTTAAGGTCACAGTGACCTGAAATAGTAAAATGGTTTCTGGATGATAACTCAAGAACGCTTATGCCTAGGTTCATGAAACTTCATAGGTATATTGATCATGACTCGCAGATGGCCCCTATTGATTATCAGGTCACTAGGTTAAAGGTCAAGGTCACAGTGCCAAAAAACGTATTCACACAATGGCTGTCAAGGTCATGGTGACTCAACTTAGAAAAATGGTTTCCGGATGATAACTCAAGAATGCTTATGCCTAGGATCATGGAACTTCATAGGTACATTGATCATGACTCGCAGATGAAATAATGATGAAACTTGACCAGGATGTTTGTCTGGACAATATCTAGGTCAAGTTTGACATTTGGTAAAGGTTGAATGAACCGACTCCTCTCAGGTGAGCAAACTAGGGCCATCTTGGCCCTCTTGTTTTGATATTTTCACCTAATTTTCAGGTGCACAAAGTAGGTGACGAGTTACGTGTCCAGGGTGAGTCAGACCATCTGCATCTTGAGTGGTCCACGGAAACGGTAAACATCATCATTGCCTTGGTGACTGCACTCTCCAAGGCAAAAATCTCAGCGCCCCGGAAATTCTCAGAAAGTGCCATCTTCCTTCATCGAAAGGAGGCAATGAATATACCTGTAGGGGATACAAGTCAGCTCAGCAACTTATCCTTAGTGTTGAAACTGGATGTCACCAACATGAACTTATTCTTGTGCAATAATTATAATGGTAAGATTTAGTTGTTGCTGATTTAAGGATATTCAGACTCAACTTGAATCAAAATAATGTGTTGAGAGATTTGTCATCTTGTTGCACCTATGATCAACTTGATTCACCACACACTTATAGGTATCAATAAGCATTATTTTGTTCTTTCAATGCAAAAGGTTTTAAAAGCCTTGTTAGCGACCACAATTATTTATTTTTTTTGGCTGGGGAAAGAGATTGATCATGTTGTTTGAAGGCTAATCAGGCTTTACACATTCTGCACAGGCTAATCAGGCTTTACAACACAGTATGCACAGGCTAATCAGGCTTTACACATTCTGCACAGGCTAATCAGGCTTTACAACACAGTATGCACAGGCTAATCAGGCTTTACACATTCTGCACAGGCTAATCAGGCTTTACAACACAGTATGCACAGGCTAATCAGGCTTTACACATTCTGCACAGGCTAATCAGGCTTTACACATTCTGCACAGGCTAATCAGGCTTTACAACACAGTATGCACAGGCTAATCAGGCTTTACACATTCTGCACAGGCTAATCAGGCTTTACAACACAGTATGCACAGGCTAATCAGGCTTTACACATTCTGCACAGGCTAATCAGGCTTTACAACACAGTATGCACAGGCTAATCAGGCTTTACACTTTTTGCCTAAACTTGATTTTTGCGAAGAAGAGACCTCCTTTTTATGAAAAATACAAGCCGAGCAGAAAGTAACATCCTAGATAAGTTATTTGTGGTTATGGTGTGTCCCTTGTTCTGGGTAAGTCTCATGTTTGATCCCCACTCAAGGAGCATTCTCAGTTTATTATCATATACACCAATTACAGGTTCTACCTTGCAAAAATACTCAAGTGCATATTCATTAGCATAAGGCTTTAAATGCAATTGAGCTTATACAACTAAATACCAATTGAAATGAAGTTAAAAAAAAAAACTATTCAAGACTGCTGTGTATGTAACTATATTTTTATTGTGTCCAACATTCTTCAGTGTGCCTGATGCTCCGTCTGGATGCCTCCAGTGTTAAGTATCGTCATCAGCAGGCCGATGTCACCATTGAAGGTACCAAGCTGAAGTACCTTCCCATGGAAAATCAGGTGAGATCTTCTTAAAGGCACTTTTTCACTGAATGTCGTATTTCCATGTGGAAAAATGTATCTGCTGTACCCAAAAGAGTCAACATATGAAAAGCCAGCTGTAATACGTTTCACATATGGATGCCATGATTTGTGGATAAACAATAAAAAAAATTAAGAGCCCATAGCTTTGTGTGATTGTTCAAAGACTGCATTGCTTTTTTTAGATTTTCAAAGAACCGATTGCTTTTGTGTGATTGTTCCAAGACCCCATTGCTTTTGTGTGATTTTTCAAAGACCCCAGAACGTTTGTGTTATTGTTCAAAGACCCCAAAGCTTTTTTATGATTGTTCAAAGACACCATTGCTTTTGTTTGATTGTTCAAAGACCCCATCGCTAAGTGTGATTTTTTAAAGACTCCATTGCTTTTGTATGTTTGCTTAAAGACCCCATTGCTTTTGTGTGATTGTTCAAAGACCCGATTGCTTTTGTGTGATTTTTCAAAGACCCGATTGCTTTTGTGTGATTGATCAAAGACACTATTGCTTAGTGTGATTGTTCAAAGACCCAATTGATTCTGTGTGATTGCTAAAAGACCCCATTGCTTTTGTGTGATTGTTTAAAGACCCAAATGCTTTTGTGCGGTTGTTTATGAAATATATTGCTTTTGTGTGATTATAATTCAATCTGAAAAGGGATCATGCTCTTGCGGCTTTATCTGTCTTTCAGAATTCTAAGTTTTGAAAAAAGCCAGTTGCTTTTTTTTGAGTATTCAAATGGCTCATGGCTGTTTTGTGATTTTGGAAAGAGGACATATTTTTTGTATGTACATGTTTTTTATGCCCCCTTGCAGAAGATGGGGTATATTGTTTTGCTAAATGTCGGTTGGTCTGTCTGTCGGTAGACCATTTCGTTTCCGATCAGTAACTCATCAACAAATTGGCAGATTGGCTAGATACTTAGCAAGTGCACTGGCCTTGGACAGTAGATGACCCCTACTGAAATTGGGGTCACAAGGTCAAAGGTCGCTGTCACAATAATTGTGAAAATCGTTTCTGATCAATAACCCATCCACGAATTGACTGATCGGCTTGATAGCCACAATAAGTGGGAAATTTTTTTCTGATCAATAACTTGTCAATGAATAAACCGATTGGCATGATACTTTCCATGTGGATTGGCCCTGGACAGTAGATGACCCCTATTGAAATTGGTGTCACTAGGTCAAAGGTCCAGTTCACTGTCACAATAAGTGTGAAAATTGTTTCCGATCAATAATTCGTCAATAAATTGACTGATTGGCTTAATACTTCACATGTGCATTGGCCTTGGACAGAAGATGACCCCTATTGAAATTCGGGTCACTAGTTCAAAGCTCTCTTTAGGGGGCATATGTGTCCAACCGCAGAACTCTTGTTATGATTTTTCAAGGATAATCTGTAAATGTTTATGATTTTTAATGAAATAAACAAAACCCTTAAACAATTGCTGGTTAAGAGGTAAAACTATTCATGGCAAGAGTTTTTCCCCTTCTGTGTTTTTGCAGTCACTAATGCTGTCAAGATCGGACAACCTGGACCATCCCGCTGCAAGCCTGAAAGAGATCCGTATCAAGTTCAATGCCTCTGCGCGAGAGGGATCAGTTCAGTTGGCCAAGGAGCTTGTTGTTGATTGGACGACAGCATGCCACATGTGCATTATTCAAGCAATAGAAGATGTCACAGAGCTGAAGAATAAACTTTGTAAGATTTGTATTGATCATTAATCATTTGAATTTAATACATAAACAGTCACTGAGAATGTCTTTTAAGTATCAATATTTATTCATTTAGCTGTAGAAAGGGTTTTATAATGTGTAGGGGGGCTAGAGATATTGATACAACTTATTATTATTATAGCAAAGAGACTAATTTGTTGATTTAATGATACAAATCATTCAAGAACATTCATTAAAAAAGGTATTTGAAATGCTTTAAAAGCTGTTATCCAATTTTAAAGTATCATTTATTTTATAGGAAACACAACTTAATTTCTTACAAGCACTAAAGTTAATTTCGGCTAAAAGCATTTTGTTATGTTTATGTTTTTAAGTGTTTGATGCTTATGGAACATATACCGAACTGGTTTTTTATTGATCAAAGTGACCTTATTTTATTTAACGATATTTATTGTGTGTATACAAGATGCTCATTCATGACCAAATCATTTTTGTTTCACTGATAAATTAGTTTTACTGTGATTTGGCCAATAAGCGGTCCATTGGAAACAATTTCTGCAAAGTTTAATTTTTAAGTATCTTTGGTCTGACGCTAAAACAGACACTCCATTATCTTTACCTATTTATTGTCCACAGGGGGTGAGGAAGTGTCTACAATCAACACCCCTCCTCCACCAGAACCGCCCAGACAGACGAGGGGCGTGTCAATGTCATTGATGATCAACACAGAGGTCAAGGTCACCATCCATCTTTCCTCACAGCACAGGTAATAACGGCTTGAGAACTGAGGTAAAAATATTTGTGATGCCTGTCAGCCGATATACGTGGAAAAAAAACAGGGTGTGATCCTAGAACTAAATATATTTAGTGCTCACCAAAACACAACTTCTGGTCAAGAAGTCACATTTATTAGTCCCCTACCAGTAAAACTGTAGGGACTTACGGTTTGCGCTCTGTGTGTCCGTCAGTCTGTGAGTCTGTCAGTCTGTCACACTTTTCTGGATCCTGCAATAACTTTAAAAGTTCTTTATATTTTTTCATGAAACTTGAAACCTGGACAGATGGCAATATTGAAATTATGCACGTCATTTCAATTTGTTCCTACGTCAAGAATTCTGGTGGCTATGGCAACAAATATATTTATAAAAAAAATCTGAAAATGCTGGAGTTTTACCGGTAGGGGACTTTAATTGCTTGGCAATAGTCTTGTTCATTGATGTTTTGTACAATCTCTCTGGAACTAGATAAGAACATTTTGTCCCAATTATATCAAGGCCAATTTTAAAACTTGTTCATGTGGGATCAAAAACAAGTTCACTGAGATAATTGGAGAAACTGCTGTACACTGTACAATTCATTTTTGTTTTAATTCTTGTTAAACTTGGTCAGAACGTTTGTCCAAAAGATACATCTCAGATGAATTCAAATTTGGCATGTGGGGTTAAAAACTAGTAACTTTGTCAAATTGAAAAAAAATGTGTTATCACCCCAGATCTTCTTTCAATCTTCATGAAACTTGGTCAAACAATTTGCACTGCTTAACACATGTCGCTCACTGAAAGGTCAAATTCACATGGAACACCTAAGTGTGCGAAAATCCACGTTTGTTTTTGTTATCACACATTACAAAATAAATGTGCACAAATGATTGTTATATCAAAACAAAATGTTGGATTCAAAACAATGTTGTTTTGTTAAGGTCAAGTTCACCTTGGGTGCTTGAATGTTGTGTCCATCTGCCATTTGTCATTAATCATGAAACCCTGCAGCATGTATGTTGCTTGTTCAATAGTCAAGGTTACAATTAGGGACAAGGCATGATTATTTACAAAACTTGTAAAGATACATAGATTATTTGTAGTTCTTTGTTATGTCACACAACACTTCATTTTGATGTTCAGTGACATCTTGCAGGCTCGTCCATTTCCTATTGACCCATTTTGAGTTCTGTTTGCCCTGCATAGCTCACTGTTGCTCTAGAATTATTTGTTTCATGTTACTGCAAGAAAATTATATTATATTATAACTTAATATCTTATGCTGCTTAGACACATAATTATACAGTACTTCCTGGCATTTTGTCACTAAAACCATGACAAATCAATCAAAGCCATGACAAATAATCCGTGAATGATTTTCGGCCTAATTGCTGTAAATATGGCCTGTATATGTTTGAAAGTTCTCCTTACAGTGTTACATTGAGGACTGACAATATTCTGATGTCTTTGAGTCCACAGGAGCTTGTGACAGAGATCAACTCGCTCTCCATCTTCTGTGACGAGGAGAGGATCTTCCTCTTTGGGGTAGGTTTTGTTGCCATGGAAACATTCCATTTGCATAGTCCGTTTGCGCTACAAAGCAGAAATATGCGGATTAAATAATGACCTGGTCACATAACTCATGATTGGTCTGATTCAAGTAGGGTATTTACCAGTATCTTTACTTACTACTTGTATTTTACTTACTTACATAATATTCTTAAAATACTGTTGTATACAATAATACAAACAAATTACAGTAATTTCTCTTTTAATATAGGTTTTCAGACATTTTCAAATAATAAAAAAGTAAAAGTACACCAAAAATCTCCAATAGTAGGAGTCAGAAAATTAAGTAACAAAATGAGAATGTTTGCCAAATAATAATGATTAATGAAATACCATAACATAAACATTGTTTAATTTTAATGTCATAAATACTGACCTGTTATCGTATGCTTATACTTTCCAAGGGGAAATAACTCATCCGGAATTTTAACTTGGAATCCGCCACCTCAATACCGTAATACAGGCCAGGTTAAACTTAGTGCAATGCAACCTAGCCAAAAATCGGTAACCAATCCTCAATATTCTTTCCGGATCAACCAGCAGTGTATACGTGTCTTTTACGGCTCTGAATTAAAATATTGTTTTTCACTTAGTTGATTGGGGTTTTGAATAGATAAATTGTGTTATTTATCTTTTTATTTCTCATTCGGATTAATTTGTGTGGATTTAATTGATTTTTTTTCATTTGTAAAAGGTAAGCCATGCTTGTTTTTATCGAACAATGGTTTATTTCTACCATGCTGGGTGTTTTCAGGCGCGAACGACCACGTGCAAAACGTGCTCTTCTAATACATTGCTAGAACGTGCAAAGCATGTTCTTCTAATGTGTTACGAGATCGTGCAAAGCGTGTTCTTCTATTGACAGATTGTTTATCATTTGCCATTGTGTGCAATAATGATTTTAACGTTCCGTATGACAATCTAATTGATCGTCATTTTATTTTTCATCTGTTTTGAATTAAACTTTTGTTTAATTTATGATCTACGGCAGTATTATTTTAATTTTCATTATGGTCAAATAATGATTTTATGTGCCGTATGATAATCTGGTCTGTGACCAGTTTATGGTTTTTATATGCTTTGCTCTTGTTTTTAGCTCACCTGAGCGATAGCTCGGGGTGAGCTATTGTGATCACTCAGCGTCCGGCGTCCGTCCGTCCGTCTGTCTGTAAACAATTTGTAAACATCTTCTTCTACTAAACCATTGAGCCAATTTCAACTAAATTTCATGTGGAGCATCCCTAGGTCATGGGACAAAAGAATTGTTAAAAAAAATTTGATCACATAACCAAGATGGCCGCCATGACCATATATGGTAAAAACCTTAAAAAATCTTCTTGTCAGAAACCGCTCATCAGATTTTCAAATAATTTCACAGGGATGACCTTTGAAGGCTCCCCTGAAAAAGTTGTTCAAAGAAATTTGATTCGTCAAAAAACATGGCCGCAGGAGCTCGTTGAACTTTGCTTGTTTATTCGTTTTTGCCTATTTTGTGAAAACTTTCAAAAATCTTCCACATTTTTTGTCCGATCCTTTCCAAATTTGCACAGTGTCTTTATATCAATGAGGACACGAACTCTACAAAAAATGAGCATTATTGGTCCATGAAGTACAGAATTACCTCCCCTTGAATTGAGAAAATGGTGTTTATGCAATAAAGTCCAAATTTTTCATCCAATTCTTTCCAAACTTGTAAGGATTTAGCATGGTTCAAACAAGGGAAACAACTACAGTTTATGCATGTTCTTTTTATTACAGATTTGCCTCCCTTTAATTCATTCAAAATCTCATTTTACAGCAGAGATTCCATATCTGACCTGTAAATGAGCCCCATATTTACTGCCAGTGCTAGGTTACCTTTTCCCATTTGATCATTCTTAAGTATTGGTCTTGTAATGCTGCTACTGCTTCTGCTACTGCTACTACTACTACTACTACTACTACTACTACTACTACTACTACACCACCACCACCACCACCACCACCACCACCATTCACAGTGACAAAAAACGTATTCACACAATGGCTGCTACTACAACTTATAGCCCATATAGGGGGGCATGCATGTTTTACAAACAGCCCTTTTTTCTATGGGATTTTAACCACAACTGTTCATGTTTATCTCCGACACATATTTTTAGGTCACCTGTCATGAAGTGACACGGTGAGCTTATGTGATCGTGTGATGTCCGGCGTCCGTTGTGCGTGCCTGCGTGTGTCCGTGTGTCCGTCCGTCAACAATTTGTTTGTGTAGACAGTAGAGGTCACAGTTTGCATCCAATCTTGATGAAATTTGGTCAAAATGTTTATCTTGATGAAATCCGGTTTTGGATTGTATTTGGGTCATCTGCGGTCAAAAACAAGGTCACTAGGTCAAATAATAGAACAACCTTCTGTAGACAATAGAGGTCACAGTTTTCATCCAATCTTTATGAAATTTGGTCAGAATGTTTATCTTGATGAAATCTGGGTTGGGATTTTATTTGGGTCATCTGGGGTCAAAAACTAGGTCACTAGGTCAAATAATAGAAAAACCTTGTGTAGACATTAGAGATCACAGTTTTCATCCAACCTTTATGAAATTTGGTCAGAATTCTTGATGAAATCTGGGTGGGATTGTATTTGGGTCATCTGGGGTAAAAATCTAGGTCAAATAAATAGAAAAACCTTGTGTTGACAATAGAGGTCACAGTTTTCATCCAATATTTATGAACTGTGGTCAGAATGTTTATCTTGATGAAATCTGGATTGGGATTGTATTTGGGTCATCTAGAGTCAGGAACTAGGTTACTAGGTCAAATCATAGAAAAACATTGTGTAGACAATAGAGGTCATAGTTTTCATCTGATCTTAATGAGTCAGGTGAGCGATTCAGGGCCATCATGGCCCTCTTGTTCATATATTCGACTACATGATGGTCGCAGAAACAAGAGTGGATAAATACCCGGTGACTTCGCAGATCATGGATGATAGTTGCAGTATCAGTCACCGGGTATCGGGCACGATCGCGACCGTACTATGCTAAGTCTCTTATACAGTCGGTCAACATCAGACCATATGGCGACACCCGTCAGCCGGTCTTTGCCCGATGGCATTGGTCAAGGACATCGACCAATGCCGGACCATTTGGCATCCGCCATACGGTCATTATCCGGTGACAACACTGGTCATGATATGACCGGTACATCACCGTACGTTGATCATGGACCATTGATCGACGTCTGACCGGCCGGTCCGATCACTGGTCATGTCACCGGTCCGGTCATTGATCATCGGTCCGGTCCGGTCACCGGTCATGTCACCGGTCCGGTCACCGGTCATGTCACCGGTCATGTCACCGGACACCGGTCCGGTCATCGGTCATCTCACCGGTCCGGTCCGGTCATTGATCACCGGTCCGGTCACCGGTCATGTCACGGGTCCGGTCATTGATCACCGGTCCGGTCAACAGTCATCAGTTAGGCCTGCCACCGATAACACCAGTCAACGGTCAAGAAGAAGAACTCGGTCTTCTTCATTGAATTATTCTCCTATTCGTCGTCGAATACATCGTCTTCATCAAGGATTAGACATCGGACACGCTCTTCTTCGTCGAGCAGTTCTCATCGTCGCGGCTCTCGTAAGCGATCACGTCGTCACTCACGGAGACGTTATTCTAGAAGATCTCGGTCTCATCGCAGCCGATCCACATCTCGGCCGATCCAGATCTCGACATCGCAGGAAACGAGGACGTCGTCAACCTTCACGTAGACATCAGTGGACTTCATTGAGCACAACAGGATAGTTATCGAACATACCTCTCCTTCATTGAGCAGTTCTCGGCGTTGATACGATGTAAGCGATCACGTCAATGCTCACGGAGACAATATTGTAGAAGACAATATTTCCAGCGTAGCCGAACAATATTTCGGCATCGCAGTTATATGGATGTCGCCACTTCTCACGTAGGCGTTAATGAACCTACTGGTCATATCGACGTTCTCCATTTTATTCCTTTAGGAATATCATGTCTCCATTCCACGTGTGATGGTTTTTCTTATGGCATCCACACATGTGGCAGTCACCGAGCCGTAGTTGTATACGAACACTAGTTCGTTTAACTTTCAGGCTTCGGGATAAGCTGTTCTTTTCTCCACTACGACTACATGTACAAGGACACTTATGCCTATTAATACTGATAATCTACTGTTGTTTTCCGGTTAACATTATCAGATGACTTTGTGGATGGTCATTCTTATGCACCAGATATTTCCATTCTGACGCAGTTATATTATACCGGTCCCGATCACCGGACATCAGTCACCATTCATCGGTCATATCACCGATCACTGATCACTGGTCAGAATAAGTGATGTCTCATCGCCATCGGATTGGATTTTTGGCACGATCTTCTTTTCCGAGCAGTGCTTGACATTGATATCAGACCATATGGATTCCACCATTTTTCGGTCTTTAACTGGTAATGTCACCGGTCATATTATGACTGGTCCGTTCACCTGGCTACAGTTACCGGTCATTGACCGGTCCGGTTCGGTCACCAGTTACCAATTACCGGTATTCCACTGTGTTTTCATCAGTCAATTTTTAGTATCACGGGTATCGTCTACATTACCTAGTTGTATACACCTGGCTATGATTGTATTGAATACTATATTTTATGGATTCAACAATCTACATGACTTTTTGTGTTTTTCAATACTGATGTTCTACTGGCGACGGTTACCAAATCATGCTATATCTGTTATTTGTACTTCTATCTCAACCGGCTACATGCAGACTTCTGGTCTTGCAGATAGATCGGTTGAAGTGGGCTCGGAGACTAGCATTGAGGTCGAACATTACTATTTGACCTCTATTAATTTATGTTCGAGACCCGAAGGATGAATTGTTTTAACCGCCATTACGGCTACAGACTTTGCAGTCAGTGTCACGGAACAGTTGGGACACATTAATGACGCTAGCAGGATTAGCAAGACGACATTTTGTATCGACTTCTGCTTTTCTATTGCTCCTACGACAGTGCATATTTTCAAGCTACTGGAATCAACAAGAGTTCTGATACATAGGATTGCCTATCAGATTGACCGCATGGCGGCTACAGTCTTGTAGATGGCTTGGGTAGATAGATAGACTATAACTGGTCGTATTCCTTTCGGAATTCGTCCCGGTTAGGAGTCTTGAAGTAAATGGATTAATCAAGTCAGAATTTAAGACTTCCATGCATTCTACCGGCAAGCGTGGACCCCCTTAAGGTTACTCCTAGGGTTTTCACCTTTTTCTGCCATCACACCTCCGATTCCGGAGGTACCACTGTCAATCATATTTCCGTACTTCGCAAATCGATGACTTCACGACCTGTATTATCCAGAATTTTAAAGGCGCCTGTTATTGGTTCAAGAAGAGGCTATATTCTGTAGATAGGTCATAAACTTACAAGTGTTTAACACTGTCCTATTCTACCAATTTTCAAGTGTGTTTGGAGTGGGAAAGTTCGGCTTGCCGTGGTTTCTTTGCCCACACATCCTTGACAAATGGTTCCGGTCACCGGTCCGGTCACCGGTCTTTCTGCTGAGACGTCTTTTCTTACGTCCGTTTCAGCTTTATTTTTAAGTTAATTGTATTAATCTCGGGATTATTCAATGACACAGATTCTCATCTTTTTGTCATTATTTACCACTATTCAGTGGTGTCTAGACTAGAAGATTATCTTGGCAAGAATATAGTTTATTCTACCACAACCTTCCTTACATTTTATACAGATGTGAGCAGAGAAGGTTATGGACGATCACATAGAACAAGGTATCTTGATTTTCTCAATTATGTGGTATCCTAATGAATATCACCTGCACATCTACATCTTGAAAAGCGAAAATTCTTTTTAGCTGTTTTTCATTTACAACACATTTTCACGATTCCTTTGTGATGGTTTCAACTATCACACATCGGTCGTGGTTTACTTACAGACACGGAGGTGATCATATTATCACTCCTTGTAACTGGAAATCAGGAACTTATTCGTTCTTTGCAAGAACTACAAATTTTCTCTATCGTCTTACTCATACCAGGTCATCTCAACGCCCTGTTGGACGTTTTGTCCTGTAGTTCTTTCTTTCGAATTATTTTTCCGTTGGGTTCAAATAATGTAATTGCGCATGCGCGGCAGTGAGTTTGCATATTGAAGAATGTTGTTTATCATCAAACGCTAGTAATTAGCGTTATGCGATCTTAGATCGCAGTATATACCGGTATGCTGAACAACGTCAATAATGCAGTTCACAGTGATCGATCCAGCAGGGTGTGCGATTGTTATACATTCGTCCATTGACATAAACTGGAATGGAATATCTTGCCTTCTTGGTGAGTTTTTGCAATAACTGAGTTTTTGCCATAATTTCATGCAATATACTTAATGAACCATGGGATTATGGTTCTACGACCTTTTAAGTCTCCTGTACATTTTTTTTCAGGAAACTTCTTCACAGGTCAAATATCATATCTCAGAGAGACATATTTTTACTGATCCAAACATGTGCCACTATATGTCTGGCCATTATTTACTTTTAGTTATCTCTACAGAAGAATGTTTTTCTGTTAGATTTTCAATCCTTGTTACTTGTGCGTGGATAATTCCATCAGAACTGTATAAAGGTTCTATGGAAATTCATTTTTGACTGGGTATTCCAGAGCATAGTTATTACCTTAATCACTCTGCTAGATACATAGAGGTTTTACTCATATTTTTCTTGATGATAAGAAATTTGTTCTTTTCTTCATCAAAGGATAGAGATTATGCTTTCGTATATTTTGGAACTGATCCAAACTATGGAACGTCAACACTATGTTTTTCGTTCCTTTACCTTCTTAAGCGGTTTTGACTTGTGTTACATGTTGGGATGCTTAATGAGCTTCCTATGAACCTTTTTCATCAGGCTTATTAACAGTTCCAATATAATTTTAAGACGGTTTTCCTTCTTATTATGGCTTTTACCATACCGAGAAGTGAAATTCATGCTTTTTCTGTTGAATACGACCAATTCCAGTTGGATCTAATGTCGTTTTCACTTTGTTAGGTCAGCCAGGATTCCTTGCTTAATATCAAGTCCTCTATAATATGGCTTCTACCTTCAAGTTTCCAAGTTTTTCTTAAACTGGTAGTCATGAAGGTGAGGATAAACTTCTATGGGCAATCAGGGCTTTGAAGTTCTATCTCAGCAGTGTTAGTCGGAAGTCCATTCGAGGTTCTCAAAAGACACTCTTCATTTCCCAAAAAAGGGGGGGAGATGTGTCTACGGCTTCTATTTCTCGGGGTTAGACCTTGACTAAGGAAAGTTACTCTTATCCTATCTAAGGATTCATTCCTTTTTAGGATCTGACCGCATGAATTAAGAGCTCTGTCTGTTTTGTGGGCATATATTAATCACACCCCACTTTTTGACGTGCTCTAAGCTGTTTTCTGGAGGAATCCGACCACCTTTGTCATCTTTTTATCTTCATTTTCTGAAGTGCCAACAATACAATTTGTATATGTTTGGGCTTGTTGTGGTTTCACTAACGGTAGTGTCTTCTTTACTTAGACATATTACTCTGTCCGAGAAGTCATAATTAATACCGTTTTAACGAAGATTACTTGATAACCCTTGTTGAGGGTTTTGCTATCATTAGCTGATAACCCTGTTTATGGGTTCTACTGTGTTGGGAAAATATATACGAACCTTCCCACCGCAGCTGCAAAATCAGCATACGATAACAGGTCAGTATTTATGACATTAAAACAAATTTTTAAAATAAAATTCATTTTAATTATTAAATACTTACCTGTTATCGGTAAGTCCCACCTCCCACCCCGCTATTCGATTAATATTTTTGTATATATATATTGAAAGAATATTGAGGATTGGTTACCGATTTTTGGCTAGGTTGCATTGCACTAAGTTTAACCTGGCCTGTATTACGGTAGTGAGGTGGCGGATTCCCAGTTAAAATTCCGGATGAGTTATTTCCCCTTGGAAAGTATAAGCATACGATCACAGGTAAGTATTTAATAATTAAAATGAATTTTATTTTAAAAATTTGTTTTAATAATTCTTGCAATTAATTTTAAATCATTTCATATGTTTGAATTTATTTTGCACAAAACTGCGCCAAGAATATATTTTGATCACCGTGTTCAGTACAGCTCACTGGTATTAAAGTGATTATTGGTCGCATAAACACAATGCAAAGTGTCAACAGATTTAAACAAACAGGTTATTATCATTATAAAATCATTTTAAAATTTCTAAAACTTTAGAGTCTTTACATATAGGAAAAAATATTGATGTCTGAACAAACAATAATTATTTGGGCAAAAAATTATTTAGTGTACAAATGAGTGTCCATAAGCTTGCAGTTATTAATGTATTAACAACCAAGCAATTTGCATTGCACATAAAAAGTGATGTTTTTTAGAATTATATGTTTTCCCAAAGAAAAAATATATCCATTAGTAATTATGGGCTTAAACTGTAATAAGAATCTAATCCTCTGTGTAAAATCAGATAACTTTCTAACTAATGATTTTATTGAATAATTTCTAAAAAAAACGTTTTCAAGCGTTGGTTTATGAGTATGCCGTACTTGTAGGGTTTACTGTTTGGAACACTGCCAGACGTTCAATTAAGGCAGGAGAGGAAGAACTTCAAAAATCTCATTCTCAACACCAATAGAGCGTGGTAAGTCTTTCATTTAATTACAAATGTATGCATGCTATTTGATGCATGGTGAAATGTTTTAATAAAACTTTGCTAGGTCTCAATAGGAACTGTTTGGGGCATGAAACTTAGTGTATACAAATGGATGAAAGCATTTATTTGGGAATACCCTGTAACTGCCATGATAACTGCATTTCTTCATTGGCAGTAATTAATAGACTGTCATGTGCATGCAAAAATTAAATCCGTAAAATTAAAAAAAGGTTTGCATACTTTCCAGCTTTGGTAACTTTGTAATTCTTTCTTTCAACCTAGGAATATCTCCATGGAGACATTGGATATCATATTTCCTCACAGCTTTGACTTTGCAGAATGCTTTGAAGAGGTATTTGTATTGTTTCTTGCATTCCTAATTCAACAATTCAAATAACAATATATTGACTATGTTTTGTTGAAGATAAAAAAAATAATATCTAGTACAGAAAAGTCATTTCTCTTTGATGAAATGTAAATGCCAACTGTAGTATAATATTTTGCTGTAAAAAAATAAAAAATAAAAATGGAGTAACATTTACCACGTCTATTACACATAATTATTGTTAATTGTTAATGATTTATGGGATGAGAAATACAAATTAAAATAATTAAAAAAATAAAATATATATAATAGGTCATTGTGTAACAAATCCGTGGCATGTTGATGGGTTAGGTGCATATTATTATGTCAAAATTCTTTAACTTGATACAAAGTACATTTTAAATGATAGTCAATGGATAGGTTTTGTAGCCACTAGCTAGATTTTATGTATTTACTTTTCAGTTTATCAACTTCCAAAAGTGGCTGAAGCAGGTTCACCATTTGAAGAAGAAACCCTTTACTGTGGACAGCAAACTGCCCCCTGATCTCCTCATCAAGGTGAAGGTCTGTACAAAAACCCATTTGCTCATGTGTCATGGAATTTATTTATTTGTCCTTTGCCCCGTTATAATGTCTTACTTGTCCAGTTTGTATGCCCCCGGATCGAATGATCGGGGGTATATTGTTTTTGGCCTGTCTGTCTGTCATTCTGTCCCAAAACTTTAATCTTGGTAAAAGTTTTGCGATAACTTTTGCAATATTGAAGATAGCAACTTGATATTTAGCATGCTTGTGTATCTCATGGAGCTGCACATTTTGAGTGGTGAAAGGTCAAGGTCATCCTTCAAGGTCAAAGGTAAAAAAAATCAAAGCAGCGCAATAGGCATTAGGGGGCATTGTGTTTCTGACAAACACATCTCTTGTTTTCACTTAATGTAAAAGTTATCTTGCGACATATTTATTAGGAGTTTGTTTTTCTGGATGAGTTTTTGTGTGTGTGTGTGTGTGTGTGGATGTTTCAGTAGCAATATATATGGGCAATGCTCTGTGAAAAAGAGGTTTAATGTATGTGCATAAAGTGTCATCCCAGATTAGCCTGTGCAGTCCACTAATCAGGCTAGTCAGGCTAAACACTGCTTTTATGGGATTTTTCGTTTACAGAAAGCCTCTTTGTAGCAAAAATCAAGTTAAGGACTGCACAGGCTAATCTGGGATGACACTTTATGCAATTGCATTATAACCCCTTTTCACAGAGTTCAGAATGTGATTTTATACCAAGATTTTTCAAATCATTTCCATGGGTTTGAAACTGACCAGGCCCCATCTTGGGCTATTGTATCTATTGTGTTTTGTTGTTGGTCCTCTTTGAGGATTATCCCTGTACCAGTAACAAGTTTGTGTGGGGTGAGAGCACTTTGGTTCCATAAACTCTGGCTAAAGATTTAAGTGCAAAAATAGGTGAAAAACACCTGTTGACAACCTGATGAAGCAATATACAACTGAATTTTCAGCAGGTGTCTAAGTCTAGAATTCACGTTTTAAAATTTATGCCTGAGATATAATTTCATATTGGTTCAAAACCAGAACTCAATAAAGCAGCAGATTAGTTACATTACTGTAGGTTTGACACAAACAGCTTTGCTATGTGTTATAGAATTTCCGCCTGGAGATTGGAGACAACCCATTTGAGGTGAAACTGGGAGACAACTATGAGCTAATGAAGGACGAGTACTTAGAGTGTGAGAAACGCAGGAATGTGCTCGATCAGAAAGTGCAGACCCTCAAGAAGGGCTATGGCATCATACCAGGTACGCATGGGAAGGCTTGTGGTTTAGGCCTCTCATGGGAAATTATGAATAATGCATGGCTGTAAATATAACGGATAATGCATGTGCTTCTATATTATACAAAAAATGGATATAAGGGATAATGCATCTGCTTCTATGTAAAACAAAAAGGGATATATGGGATAAAGCATCTGCTTCTATATTAAACAAAAAAAGATATAATGGATAAAGCATCTGCTTCTATGTTAAATCATACAAGGGATATAAGGGATACTGCATTTGCTTCTATGTAAAACCAAACAAGGGATATAAGGGATAAGCATCTGATTCTATGTAAAACCAAACAAGGGATATAAGGGATAAAGCATCTGCTTCTATGTAAAACCATACAAGGATATAAGGGATAAAGCATCTGCTTCTATGTAAAACCATACAAGGATATAAGGGATAAAGCATCTGTTTCTATGTAAAACAAAAAGGGATATAAGGGATAATGCATCTGCTTCTATGTAAAGCAAAATGGGATATAAGGGGTAAGGCATCTGTTTCTATGTAAAACCATACAAGGGATATAGAGAATACATGGTTGGTGCCGAGATGGAGAAAGTTTATCCGGTTCAGCGAGCCCTATTTTCTTTTTCGGGCCGAACCGGATAATTTTTCTCCACATCGGCACAAACCATGTATTCTATTTATCCTGCTTCATGCCGTTGACATATTTTATAAAAAAAAAAGATAAATTGACATAACAATATAATTATTCTTGTTGAGCCTCCTACATGTCCACAACATTCCAGACAACAGAATAACTACCAATTGTGTCAAGTAAAAAATAGTTCCACTTTAAACTTTTCATTTTAATTCTTTCCTATTGAAAATATGAGAAGAAATTAAAAAACGAATTGAGAATGTGATATTTTTCTTGGTTAATTATTTTTTTTAAATGCAGCAGCGAAACAAAAACTAAATTTTATTTACCTTAATTACAACTTTAATCCATTGCTTATAACAATAAAGTTACTACGATATACACATCCATTTTCTGTTCTTCCATCCCTTTGTCAAAATACATTTTCTGTTTTCCCATCCCTATTTAATATCGAAATGTTTTTTAAACCACACTATTTTTTTGATAGCGTTTGTATCGAATGCTGACCACTCTGACCCAAAATCCGATTTACGAAATGGTAATCCTGCCTAAAAAATTATTTTATTTCTATAGAAGTTAACAATTATTAACGACAAACACACAATCCGAAATACGCTCATGTTTCGTTCGATGCTTTAAAAATATTTTACAAAAATACTGTTAAAACCACCACGTCAAAATTGTTGTCCCTAAAATCCTGAGAGAAACTAAATAGTATGTTTCTTCTGAGAAATGCCGTCAAACTAGATACGTCATAAATTGCGTTATCAAGTAAATGAAAATGATAAAAACGGAAAGCTGGTTCAGTAATATATTTTAAAGAAGAGAAAAAGGATGATATTTAATATAACGATAACAGTCATGATGCATCCCAATACATATCAAGGGTCAAATATAAGAACATGTTAATCGTCACAGCGTGCGTAAGAATATACTACTTCCTGTTGACCGGAGATAGGAAAATTTATTCGACCCTGCTTTATTTGGTCAATGTTTGTAACAGAGGCAGGATAAATAAGGAATAAGGCATCTGTTTCTATGTTAAACAAAAAAGGGATATTAGGGATAATTCATCTGCTTCTATGTAAAACATAAACGGGATATAAGGGATAAGGCATCTGCTTCTATATAAAACAGAAAAGGGATATAAGGGATAATGTATATGCTTTTATGTTAAACAAAATGGGATATAAGGATAATACTTCTGCTTCTAACTAAAACAAAAAAGGGATATAAGGGATAATTCATCTTCTATGTAAAACAAAAAAAAACTATTCCATGCTTTATGAATAAATTAGAAATTTAATATCATCAGTACAAAATAAAAAATAAAGAGACACAAATTGCCTCATTGGTGCTGATAGATACCATGTGCCTTCTATTTTCAATGTTACATGGTACCTTTTGCACCAATTGGGCGAAATATGACAAAAATGTTACTTTAGTGTGTAACACTATGAATATATACAAACATATTTAGTAATAATCAAAACACCATTTAAATTTGCGGTGGCGTAATGGATATGGTGTCTCCCCCAAAGACACAGAGTACTGGTTCTAGGCCCAGGAAACAGACTATAGACCGTTTCAATAAGCCTGAGGCTTTTGATGCAATCAAGCTTAAATAAATAGTTTTAAACTAAAATGAGAACAAGATAAGAGGTCTAAGTGAGTGTTAGAACATTGATAAGCCTCCCTGGTGTAGAGGCTACGGTAGAGCGTTAACTGTTGCGACAAGAAGTCCCAGGTTTGCTGCGACTACTGGGTTTTAAGGTTAGAAGGAAAAGTAAGCTCTAACAACTGGCCTATTGCATTCTGGGACTCTCTGACCCCAAGGGAGACTATTCCAAATAATGCAGTGTTGTAAATACATTTAATAGCATTTTAATGAAATAAGAAAAAAAATTTAGTCTATTTATTTCAGCAGTCAAAATGTTCCCTATATTTTACATTAAAGAATTGTATTACAGGGGTTGGTGTATAAAATTCTGATTTTGTCTCTTTTTTTTTTTAAAGTGTATTGGACATTAACCTTATTTTTGGTCTGTGAGGTACCTATATGACTTACAGATCAAGCTCTAATTTTGTTGCAATCCTTTAATTTGTGATGAAGTTTTGAGTCTTCATTAAAAACACAGCTTTTTGTCCCCTACTGGTGAAACTGGAGGGGACTTATGGTTTGCGCTCAGTGTGTCAGTCAGTCTGTCAGTCCGTCACACTTTTCTGGATCCTGCGATCACTTTAAAAGTTCATCATATTTTTTCATGAAACTTAAAACATGGATAGATGGCAATATGGACAGTATGCACGTCATTTCATTTTGTTCCTACGTCAAGAATTCTGGTTGCTATGGCAACAAATATTAAAAAAAAATAATTTTTTACTGACAATGGTGGAGTTTCACTGGTAGGGGACAATATTGCTTGGCAATCTCTTGTTTAAATCATCCTTTTGAAAAACTAAAGTCATTTTAACTCTGAAGGACTTAAGTAAAAGCTTGAAAAAAGTAAAGTTTGACATTGGTGTAGAATTTCTATTTTGTTTTACACAAAAGTATGTTGCTGGTATTTGAATATTAAATTTAAAGGGATCGTTTCATGTTTTGGTAAATTGACAAAATTTTAAAAAATAGTTTCAGATTTGCAGTTATGATATATATGAGGAAACAGTAATACTGAACATTTACCACGCTCTTATATGCATGTTTTGACGATTAAAAACCTGAAAATTATAAAGCGTTGCAACGCGAAGCGATTCAATAATTGAGAGTTTTGTAGTTGTTGTTAAATTTTGTGACACTACAAGAATTTCTTACATAAATTATAAAATACAACAATCATAGTTTGAGCACAAATGGCTGAGTGGTCTAAGCGACAGACTTTTACTCCAGAGTTCAGTGGTTGGAGCCCAGTTGAAGGTAACTTTGTATCCCCCGGATCGAATGATAGGGGGTATATTGTTTTTTGCCTGTCATTGTATGTGTGTGTCTGTGCCAAAACTTTAACCTTGGTCATAACTTTTGCAATATTGAAGATAGCAACTTGATATTTGGCATGCATGTGTATCTCATGGAGCTGCACATTTTGAGTGGTGAAAGGTCAAGGTCATCCTTCAAGGTCAAAGGTCATATGTATGGCTTCAAAGTGGCGCAGTAGGGGGCATTGTGTTTCATGAACACAGGTCCTGTTTTTCTTAAATTTTATGAGTGTTTTTTACTGGAGCGTTTAAGATCCAAGGTTTTTTGCATTTTTCAATATAAAGCATTTAATGACAAACTTAAATACATGCCAAAATCTGTGAAAAGGCCCCTTTAACACTGACATGCCATTACACTGCAACCCCAATATATCACGATCCGTTATATCGCGTTGTCCAATATATCGCGAATCGGCTATGGCTTTCAAAAATCTGACAAGCATAATCCCTAAATAACATGTTTTAAAATCTGAGAATTTGCTGAGATAAAATCCATTTCAAAGTTGTATTTTACCTTTTTTTTCTTCCACTTTAATTTCTGTTTAATCCGACATTCATAATCCAGTTTTAACCAGATTGTTTGCCTTTATTGTACACCACTATAGCACCGGTGTACTGCGATAAACAATAAACCAACTTGTCAAACATCACAGGTCATTTTGGGTGTTATCATTCTCTATTGAATTTGCTTTGAACTGCCGAAACGCATCAGTTTACACATGAAGGTGTATACAATTATAACTGTAAATGTCACGTGTCAATACTGACCTATCTCAACAATCTTTGCGCATTAGAAACAGTGTAAATTTCTTGCTTTTAATAGAGAGGTAAATCATGTCCCTCAGTTTGTCAAAGTGCACCACTATTAAAGCCTATGCTTTCCATGAGGTGAATGACGTCATTTTGTACATGGGTCTAATGTGTTCATGCTTTCTTGAACAATAATATTTTGGCAATGGTTTTCGGATTACAAATTTAATTATATGCATTTGAAAATACTTACATGGAATGATGTTTTGTGTTATACCAATGAATAACATATGGATATAACACATAATTAAATATGGTAAGTAAATAGTGTGTTTTGAGATTGCCAAACTATGCTAATGCATACATATACATGCATGAATAACTTGAAAATTTATATTGCGCGCCGGATATATCACGGTCGCGATCTTTGGATCCCTTCAACCCCGATATATTGGAGTTGCAGTGTACTAAGTTTTCTTAGTTCTTTAATGTTATAAAAAAGAACAATACACATGATACAGTATGGAATGAGTGATATATTGACGTCATCATTTGATGACGTTCAATTGAACGAATGATAATGGCGACTAAAATTCGTTAAGGTCCAGCGTATAGCAGCGATTTGATCCTCTAGGAAACTGGCCAAACACGTTTGCTGAAATTTGACATGTATATGGACCAGAACGCGATCTACTCGATGGCATGTATGTCATTTTTGGGAAAAATCTAGTTTTTGATAAAATGATGAAAAAGTGGTGTTTTTTATTGCGCAATCGCTATAAACACGTGGCTTGGCCGGAAGTACCCAAATTTTTTTGTTCCAAATTTTTTTCGTACCCAATTTATTTTTCGTACTCATTTTTTTTTGTACCCAAATTTTTTTCGTACCCATTTTTTTCATACCCAAATTTTTTTGTACCCAAATTTTTTTTCGTACCCATTTTTTTGTATCAATGTTTTTTTTCGTACCGTACCCAAATTTGTTCGTACCCAAAAAAAATTCGTACCCATTTTTTTCGTGACCAAATTTTGTTTGAACCCATTTTTTTCATAACCAAATTTTTTCGTACCCAAATTTTATGGTACCCAACTTTTTTTTCGTACCCATTTTTTTTAGTACCCAAATGTTTTTCGTACCCAATTTTTTTTTGTACCCATTTTTCTTTGTACCCAATTTTTTTTTCGTACCCATTTTTTTCGTACCCAAATTTTGTTCGTATCCAAATTTGTTCGTACCCATTTTTTTTCGTACCCATTTTTTTCGTACCAAAATTGTTGTTCGTATCCTAATTTTTTTCGTACACTAGTTATTTTTTTTTACTCAAATTTGCTTTCGTTCCCAAATTTGTTTTTTTTTCCTACCCACATTTTTTTCCTACCCATTTTTTGTTCGTACCCACATTTTTTTCGAAATAATCGGTTTTCAATTTGATTTGATCCTCCCACTCATTCCATTCCGCGAAACCCTTAAGGTGTCGCAACTCTAGTTAAGAAAATGTGAACAAGAGCAGGAAAAGTGTTAACTTTTAACAAGATTTAATTACTTCAAAAGCTTTGAAGTATGCATTTATGTATCCTTCAGTAACAGCCTACTGTAAAAACACTTAAAAACACATGTCAAGCACGAACCAAACATTTATGCGTTAGTTTCCAGAGGCGTATTTAGAGTGGGCACAGAAAGAGTTATCAACATGACATAAGTCTGTAAGCCCTGTTTTTATTGAAAAGGCGTTATATATATCAAAAAGATGACTTCTAACCCATACACAAAATAATGCTCTGTTCCACAAATCTTTCTTTTAAAGCAACACAACTTGAAATGAAAAACATGTTAATCATATAGATGCAATTTGAAAGTTGCAAAATTTACATTAAATCTTTAGCCTAGTTAGCAAGTAATTTATTTCTTTAAATTTTAAAACCGAAAGTAGGATTTCTATACGTATTCATGTACGTCCATTTCGACAAAGGCGATTATTTTTAAGTTTTAAAGCGCAAAAAGACGGATTTCTACTAGATATATTCTAATTGGCACAGAAAAAAATTAAATCTATAGCCTAGTTAGCATAATAATAATAAACCGGAGGGGACTTATAGTTTGCTCTGTGTGTGGCAGTCAGTCGTCTGTCTGTCACACTTTTCTGGATCCTTAAAAAGTTCTTCATATTTTTTCCTGAAACTTGAAACATGGATAGATGGCAATATAGAGATTATGCACGTCATTTCATTTTGTTCCTACATCAAGAATTCTGGTTACTATGACAACAAATAGACTAGAAATATTGCTTAAAATGCTAGATCCTGCGATAACTTTAAAAGTTCTTCATATTTTTTCATGAAACTTGAAACATGGACAGATGGCAATATATGGAGATTATGCACGTCATTTCATTTTGTTCCTACGCCAAGAATTATGGTTGTTATGGCAAGAAATAGACTAGCTTATATTGCTGAAAATAGTGGAGTTTCACCAATAGGGGACCATATTGCTTGGCAATGGTCTTGTTTATTATTTTTTTAAATTTTAAAACCAAAAGTAGTATTTCTATACGTATTTGTGCATTTCGACAGACGCGTTTATTTAAAGCTAAAAAAAAGACGGATTTCTACCTTGTTACCACCAGATATATTTTAATTGGCAGGGATAAAATTAAATCTACAGCCTAGTATGCAAGTAATATTATTTTTTATATCGCTTTTAAAACCAAAAGTATGATTTCTAGACGTATATGTCCATTTTGACAAACGAGAGAATTTTTAAGTTTTAAAGCGCAAAAAAGACGGATTTCTACCTTGTAACCACCAGATATATTCTAATTGGCATATATAAAATATGTTTCTTATTTATACTTAAATTTACTATGCCAAATAAGGTGTGTGACTTTAAGTTCAATTTTTAAAGAATATGAGACTTGCTATCGGAAAAAAGGATTTAATCAGGAACAACAGTTTCCACTTTAACTGGATTTTTGTTAATTTGATACTTCCTTTAAACACAAAATTCCATATAAGTGCAAATGTTCATCCTTGAAAAGCCTGTGCTGGCTACACAGGCTAATCTGGGACATAACTTTATGCACATTCAATAAGCCCTGTTTTCATAGATTGAGGCTTAAATGTTTGTATCCAGCAACATACTGCTCAACCCCTGACACTGCTCTACAATGATACAGTATGCACTATGGTGTATGCAACCTTACAGCACTGAACTGCTCTACATTGTTCAATTTGCACCATGGCGTGAGTAACCTGATTGCACTGAACTGCACATTGATCAGTTTCCACTCTGGTGGAATTACTCTGACTGAACTTACCTGCACCAAACTGCACTGAACTGCAAAACATTTGGAAGTAGGAGAGAAAATGGGTCGGTCTGGGTCAGAGGAGAACAAAATGGAACTGCTGAGTTCATAACCTGTTTAGTACAGGCTGGTGACTGGCAGGTCTGTGTGACTTTGTCTTACAGGGATGGTAAGGATAAAATAAATCAACTTTGATACAAACCCAGTGTTTTAAAGAGGAATACATTGTAAAGATGGATACTTTGGATTAAATTGGTGCTCGTGTTATATTTTATTTAACAGCAGTTGACTTAACAAATTTTATGCATTTTTGTGTGTGTTGAAAGTGTTCAATTATTGGAAAATTAATCTTTGAAGTAATTTATTGCAAACGTTTTACAGAAATTTGAAGGGTCTGATTTTGAGTTGGTTGTAAAATTTAATAAAAATAAGAAAAAATTGTGCAATCAAGAAATGTATTGAGGAGCATTCTTTGACTATGTCATTTTACTTCAATATTTTGACAAAATGGACACTTTTAGCAATTTTAACCAAATTTTTAAGTGAAAACCTGAATCACATGTACATGTGTGTAGTTCAAAATCGGTATTTAAAACGCTTGATCTTGCAGTATGGTACAATTATCATTAATGAAATCAACAAGCATCTCATTCTGTTCACAGTAGTTTCATTAACAAAAATAATACATTAGGCTTAAACATGACTTATAATATTGAGCCTGGTTCTGGGAAAACAGGGCTTATCCTTTGAAAAATTAGGTTTAATCGAAAAACACAATGATTATTATACAAGTTCAGTATCTGTAATGGTGCTGCTTTCTAGGGCAACCAGGCTTAATGTGTATTAATTGTCGTCCACAGTCTTGTCAGAGATGACACTTTCCTGTTTTATTGGATTTTAATGTCCCCCAGTCTATACTGGGGGACATATTGTTTTTATACCCCCACAAACTAAGTTTAGGGGGGTATATAGAAGTGAGCTTGTCTGTCTGTCGGTCAGTCCGTATTAATGTCCGCTCTCTATTTCAAGTAGTTTTCATCCGATCTTCACCAAACTTGGTCAGAAGTTGTATCTAGATGATGTCTAGGCCAAGTTCGAACATGGGCCTTGCCGGGTCAAAAACTAGGTCAGGGGGTCACTTAGTGCGTTTTAAACATTCAGCATGTTGTCCGCACTCTAATTCAAGTAGTTTTTATCCGATCTTCACCAAACTTAGTCAGAAGTTGTATGTACATGATGTCTAGGCCAAGTTCAAACGTGGGCCTTGCCGGGTCAAAAACTAGGTCACGAGGTCAATTGGTGCGTTTCAAACATTCAGCATGTTGTCCGCTCTCTAATTCAAGTAGTTTTCATCCGATCTTCACCAAACTTGGTCAGAAGTTGTATCTAGATGGTCTTAAGGCCATGTTCGAACATGGGCCTTGCCGGGTCGAAAACTAGGTCACGGGGTCACTTAGTGCGTTTTTTAACATTCAGCATGGTGTCCTCTCTCTTATTCAAGTAGTTTTTATCCGATCTTCACCAAACTTGGTCAGAAGTTTTATCTAGATGATCTGAAGGCCAAGTTCGAACATGGGCCATGCCAGATAAAAACTAGGTCACTGGGTCACTTAGTACGTTTTACACATTGAGCATGGTGTCCGCTCTCTATTTCAAGTAGTTTAAATCAGATCTTCACCACACTTGGTCAGAAGTTGTAACTAGATGATGTGTAGGTCAAGTTCAAACATGGGCCATGCAGGATCAAAAACTAGGTCATGGGGTCACTTAGTGTGTTTTAAACCTCACCATGTTGTCCGCTCTCTAATTCAAGTAGTTTTTATCCAATCTTCACCAAAATTGGTCACAAGTTGTATCTTGATAATGTCTAGGGCAAGTATGAATATGGGTCATGCCGGGTCAAAACAAGGTCACGGGGTCACTTAGTGCGTTTTAAACATCACAATGTTGTCCGCTCTCAAATTCAAGTAGTTTTCATCCAATCTTCACCAAACTTGGTCCGAAGTTGTATCTAGATGTTGTCTAGGTCAAGTTTGAATATGGGTCATGCCGGGTCAAAAACAAGGTCAAGGGGTAACTGAGTGCGTTTTAAACCTCACCATGTTGTCAGCTCTCTAATTCAAGTAGTTTTCATCCAATCCTCACCAAACTTGGTCACACATTTTATCTAAATGATCTCTAGGACAAGTTTGAACATGGGCCATGCCGGGCCTAATACTAGGTCACGGGGTCACTTAGTGCGTTTTTTAACATTCAGCATGGTGTCCGCTCTCTAATTCAAGTAGTTTACATCCAATCTTCACCAAACTTGGTCAGAAGTTTTATGGAGATGATCTTAAGGCCAAGTTAGAACATGGGCCTTTCTGGGTCAAAAACTAGGTCAAGGGGTCACTTTGCGTTTTAAAAATTGAGCATGGTGTCCGCTGTTTTTTGTGAGGACGACATGCAAAATATTATGTGTCAATGCGGCATGTGGGGGTATTCGTCACGTCTGTGACACAGCTCTAGTTGCCCTGTCTGTTTGTTGGTTTGTTTGTTTGCGTCAAACTTTAACATTGGCCATAACTTTTTGCACATCTGGTTGTTTAAGGAGTCTCATTTTAAGGTAAATCAAATTTAGACAGAAAGTTTCACCCCTGGTTGGTCTCACTTTCCTGTGAAATTTTTCACAATATAGGAGAAATGTAGACATCACTTGACATATCTGAACCAGTTTCAGCTCACAAAATAGAAATGTACTCATCACTTGACATACCTGGACTGGTTTCAGCTCACAAGATAGAAGTGTACGCATCACTTGACATATCTGGACTGGTTTCAGCTCACAAGATGGAAGTGTATGCATCACTTGACTTATCTGAACTGGTTTCAGCTCACAAGATAGAAGAAGTGTACGCCTCCCTTGACAAGAGCAGCAGTGACATCTACATTCAGCGTTCCCGTCAGTTGTACCTGATAACTCCGCCGCGCTCAAAGCTGTTCACATGGCTGATGGAGGACGTGGAGATAGTGGCCCTAGCCGACACCTCGATACACGGCAAGGACAATGTGGTCGCTAACATGAGAGATGTAGACCCAGACAGGTGAAACACTGGTTGAATCCAATTGTATTTTAGCTAGGATTGTGTTGAAAGTCTCTTGCTTATGTTCATAAAATACAAAGTTTTAACTGAATTTTTTTTAGAAAGCCTAATACCCATTTAAACTAATTCTTGTTCACTTGAGAGAAGATTTTGAGTGTATCATAGTGACAATCAAATCTGTGACCTCTTTATCACTAGACTGCATATCAGGTATGCCACAGTTGGTTGTTAGTATCCAACAACCATTGTTAAAGTCTTGTTTTCCCAATGGCTTTAAAACTTTAGATCTAATGCTTAGTCTCAACTCAAATTTGGACCAATGAGAATACTTGTTACATTTTAGCTAAGGCTGCAATTTGTTAATTGTTAATTTTGACATGGGGCAAGACAGTAAAAATTCTAATTAAAGCCTTGCAAATAGTAATAGCTTTCCTTAAATGTTACATAATTGTGCATATATTCTTCTATAAATAAACAATATAAAAGGTTTTTGCGCAAACCCACATTTTGCATACAAATATAGGCTTGACCACTACAAGATAAAAACAATTTGATTTTGTAAACTTACTTTGTTTAAATAAATGAGTGTTATATGAAGTCTTAACAACAACATATGAATCTTCAATGTATATGTTGATGTATTTTCAGCCCATATCCTGATGAAGGTCTGGAGTTTGTCACACTTTGGTGTCGGTACGTGAATACCAGTGTGAAATCCTGGACATTTCAGTTCCGTGACTACCCGCAACTACCACTGAAAATTCAGGACATGAACATCTGGGGACGGCTAATAGGATCTGAAGTTGAGGGGGCAAAGAGAGGTTAAGTTTGTGTTAAAACCTATTTGTAATGCAAAATTGAATAGCCTTAGACTTTTTGAAGCTTTCTTGAGCCTGTTTCCTGGTTTGAACCAGCACTTGATTTCTTCAGAGGTAAAAATATGGTTTCAGAGTGGGGATTAAAGCCGGAACTTGATTTGCTTGGTCACCAAATCAATCACACCAACACTACCTCAAAGAGATTAACTGAAATTGCGCCTACACTACTTCAAAGAGATTAACTTAAATCATGCCAACACTACCTCTTTGAGATTTAACTTAATTCACACCAACACTACCTCAAAGAGATTAACTTAAATCATGCCAACACTACCTCAAAGAGATTAACTTAAATCACACCAACACTACATCAAAGAGATTAACTTAAATCACACCAACACTACCTCAAAGAGATTAACTTAAATCACACCAACACTACCTCAAAGAGATTCATTTAAATCACACCAACACTACATCAAAGAGATTTACTTAAATCACACCAACACTTCCTCAAAGAGATTGATTTAAATCACACCAACACTACATCAAAGAGATTCACTTAAATCATACCAACACTACATCAAAGAGATTAACTTAAATCACACCAACACTACCTCAAAGAGATTCATTTAAATCACACTAACACTACCTAAAAAAGATTAACTGTAATCATGCTAACACTACTTCAAAGCAGTTAACTTAAATCACGCTAACACAACCTCAAAAAGACTAACTTTAATCACGCCAACACTACCTCGAAGAGATAAAATTACACTTCATAGTTTCACAGTTAGAAACAAACATTGTAACGAATGTTGCCCTCCCTCATTTTTGAATTACAAATGTTCAGAGGAAGTATGTGTTTTCTCAGACATTCTTGGAACCTACCACTCTTTCTTGAGGCTATTGACAAGGATCCATGCTTATTTTAATCCCTAACTTCTGCATGATTAATTATTTTGGGGCTCAGATTTACCAAGTTCAATATTTTATTAGGGTTGATGGCAAAAATTGTGGCACTTTATTTTACAGTGATTTGTTTTGTTACATGGGCACAATCCACAATGTGTATAAAACAGAGATGAGATATATACTGTTTAACAGCTAAAATAAGTACATAGAACTCTTGTTTTGAAAATAGATTACTTATTAAAGAAATAAAAAGAATATACATGTTAGGTATTGTAACAATGGCCATTTGGAATTAAATGTTATTAATACACATAATTTGCTATAGCTTCATTCAAATTTACAAGCCACCACTTCCAAATTCTATGACCCAGTTCACACGGGCAAGATCTATGCCATGTTACTCAATTTCAATTTCACAGTTTATAGTGCCAGTACTTGTTCACACATTTATCTCATATGAATCCATTTCAAGTCCCCATTTTGAACCCTTTCCCATTCAGAAGCAAAGTGAACAAGAAATGTGTTTGTCAGAAACACTATGTCTTTCACCAATCAAAATGTGCAGCTCCATGAGATACACATGCATGCCAAATATGATGTTGCTATCTTCAATATAGAAAAAGTTATTGCAAATGTTAAAGTTGGCGCAAACAGACAGACAGACCAACAGACAGGGCAAAAACAATATGTCCCCCACTATAGTGGTGGGGTACATGAAAAGGCAACATGCAAACAATATAAAACCAGTACAGCCTGCGTGTAACTGGCAGTCTGTTCATGTTTTATGCTGTTTGCTGCTCATTAGTAACTAATGATTGGAAATGAAGCCTTTAAAACTTAAATTTAGTAAGAAAGGTATTTAATTAAATGAAACTTTCTAAAGGATTGCAAATGCGTTAAAATTCGTATCTAATTTTAAAGGGTTAATCTGCAGTTTTAATCTACATTGCTTGTTTATGCCCCTTGACTCCATGTTATGTCATTCTACTACATTTCAGCCAAGAGGAGCTGTGTTGTAGAGGTGGCTGAACCCTGGGGCAACATGACTGTCCTGAGGAATCTGCCTGCCTTGAAGTTTACACATGACTTTAGTGCTGGTACACCATTGATATTATATTAAGTCATATTAAGTTTTAATTAAGCCTTATCATGCCTGTTGCAAGTTGAAAGTTTCATAATTGTTGTTCATTTGTTGTTTACAACTCATAATTATTGCATTTATGTATTACTTGCAAATGAAACTTTTGCAAAAGTGTATTTATAAAAAAAATGCAAATTCACCAAGAGGAAATGAATGTCATGATATCATAAAGAATATATGTTAATCATTCTCTCAGATATAAAGTTCATTATCACTAATGATTGAATCTAAAGGGAGGAACCCTTGTGCACATGTGGTAATTACCCATGATCCATGTGGCAGATGTGGAGTCATTCGAGATGGCGTACGGGGCCTGTTGGGAACCGGTGACCGCTGAGTACAACCTGGCCCTGGACCTGATCAACAAGCCCTCGGTCGATCCCTCGAGTCCCCTGCCCTGGTGGGACAAGATACGTCTGCTGCTGCATGGGCGCCTTACAATGACAGTGCTGCGTATGAGCTGGCTGTACCATGCCTCACTGGACCCATACAACACGACAGAGCTCATGGACTGGACCTGGTCTGACCTTGTGCTGGACTGGACCAACAGTGAGTAACCTTGTGCTTTAACAATGAGTAAACTCGTGCTTGACCTTACTTAGAGTGAGAGACCTTTTGTAGGATGAAATTCATTTGAGCCTCTCTCTAGACCAATGGGGCTTAATGAATGTATGTAAAGTGTCATCCCAGATAAGCCTGTGCAGAGTGTACTGGCTAATCAGGGACGACTTTTTACGCCTACACAGTATTTTTTCTTGGAAGAGACCTCTTTAGAAAATACCATAAAAGCTAAGTATAGTCCCTGATGAGCCTGTGAAGACTGCACAGGCTATTCTGGGACAACAATTTTCACACATGCATTTAGCCCAGTTTTGACAGAGCTTGGCTTATTCAAGTCAGATGCAGCAAACTGTCCATCTAAAAAGTACATTTTACTGAAAGTCATACAGAAAAAGCAGATAAGCAATAACATGCACAAATTAATTCTTGACTTTAGATAGAACAAAATTGTCTGACTGAGAGTACAAAGTTGTTAGATGTTAGCTGTTTTTAAAGCTTTATATATTCAGATAATATCATGGTTTTGTTTCCAGTGAAGTTTCTTTTGAAGGATGACACTCATATCTACATATTTCAACGAATGTTTTGCTTACAGTGATGTTTCTGTGAAATGCAAGCTAGATTTATGAACATAGGTTAATTGTTTTGTTTCCAGTGAAGTTCTTGATATAATTTGACCAAGCAATGTGCACATAGGTTCATTGTTTTGTTTCCAGTAAAGTTCCTAATGAAATTTGACCAGGCCCTCTTCACATAGGTTAACTGTTTTGTTTCCGGTGAATTTCCTGATGAAATTTGACCAAGCCATCTACACATAGGTTCATTGTTTTGTTTCCACTGAATTTCCTGATGAAGTTCGGCCAGGCCCTCTGCACAAAGGTTCATTGTTTTGTTTCCAGTGAATTTCCTGATGAAATTTGACCAGGCCATCTACAAATAGGTTTATTGTTTTGTTGCCGGTGATTTTCCTGATGAAATTTGACCAGGCCCACTGCACAAAGGTTCATTGTTTTGTTTCCGGTGAATTTCCTAATGAAATTTGACCAAGCCCACTGCACAAAGGTTTATTGTTTTGTTTCCGGTGAATTTCCTGATGAAATTTGACCAGGCCCACTGCACACAGGTTCGTTGTTTTGTTTCCGGTGATTTTCCTGATGAAATTTGACCAGGTCATCTGCACATAGGCTCATTGTTTTGTTTCTCATAAAATTCCTTATAAAATTTGACCAGGCCCTCTGCACATAGGTTTATTGTTTTGTTTCCAGTGAAGTTCCTGTTGAAAGGCAACCTAGATATCTACGCAAGGACGGCCTCCAAGTATGATGACTGCAAACTTCTCCACTTGCCTAACCTTAAGTTCTGGTAAGTGTCCAGAGATATCGATTTGACCCTGAATACATGTATTGGTGTTCTCTTATTATGTTTATTAAAACATGTCTAATTCATAAATATTAATTTGTTTGTTTGATCATAATCTTTTGTTTTCCCTTGTTGATTCACTATATTTGAAGTTTTAAACTAATTCTTAGACAACCTCCTTTTTAATAATATAGTGTGTTTGCCTTGTGTGTCTGTGGTGATATTGTAAGTGTGGTATGGACCAATACTCATGATGTTAAGATATACAAATCAAAGCTCCCTATGCATGTGATAATACTGTCATTATGTTACATTAAAGCAAAAACAGGGTCAGCATTTCTATAACCAACTTATTCATTTAAGCAATAGTTATTGCTTGATTTGATATTTAACACTGTGTTTGAACAATTAATATTTGCAAATAAAATGTTTACGATTTGACATAAATGATTATACAGAATTTTGTCTCATATACTTTGGATTACATTTGAGGCCAGTTGGGTCAAGATCAACTCAGTAAAAAACCTCGTTTTATAACATAAGGAAGGTTAGTTTACAGGTTTCACAGCTTGGGATCACATTTGGGGCAAGTCAGGTCAAGTTGTATGTTACTGTTATTAAAAATAAAAATAAAGTTCCTATCAAAGACTTGAATTTGGAAGAAGATATTGTGCTGAAATTGTGTGTGGAGTTAGCTTTGGATTTCACAGTTAATAATGTTAAAGTAAATTATTTCATAAATCATTGACAATGTGGTTGAGTATTATGGCAATGTTTTTAGCTCCACTGGCCAAAGGCCAGCGGGGCTTATGTCATGGTCCTGTGTCCGTCGTGTGTGCCTCCGTGCGTGCGTCCGTGCGTAAACTTTTTCTTTAAACATCTTCTTCTCCTAAACTACTAGTCCAAATCTGATGAAATTTCTCAGGAATGTTCCTGTATTGAACCTCTTTCAAATTTGTTGAAATTATGCCCCTGGGGTCAAATTTGACCCTGCCCCGGGGATTCAAAAAATTGAAAATTTGCTTATATAAGGCCTATTTTGTGCAAACTTTAAAAATCTTCTTGTCCATAACCATTAGGCCTAGGGCTACCAAATTTGGTATGTATTGACATCTTATAGTCCTCTACCAAGTTTGTTCAAATTATGCCCCTGGGGTCAAATTTGACCCTGCCCCGGGGGGTCAAAACATTGAAAATTTGCTTATATAAGGCCTATTTTGTGCAAACTTTAAAAATCTTCTTGTCCATAACCGTATGGCATAGGGCTACCAAATTTGGTATGTAGTGACATCTTATTGTACTCTACCAAGTTTGTTCAAATTATGCCCCTGGGGTCAAATTTGACCCTGTCCCGGGGGGTTAAAAAATTGAAAATTTGCTTATGTAAGGCCTATTTTCTGCAAACTTTAAAAATCTTCTTGTCCATTGCCATTGGGTCTAGGGCTACCAAATTTGCCATGTAGTGACATCTTATAGTCCTCTACCAAGTTTGTTCAAATTATGCCCCTGGGGTTAAATTTGACCCTGCCCCGGGGGGTTAAAAAATTGAAAATAATTTGCTTATATAAGGCCTATTTTGTGCAAACTTTAAAAATCTTCTTGTCAATAACCAATTGGCCTAGGGCTACCAAATTTGCTATAATGTGACATCTTATAGTCCTCTACCAAGTTTGTTCAAATTATGCCCCTGGGGTCAAATTTGACACTGCCCCGGGGGTTTCAAAAATTAAAAATTTGCTTATATAAGGCCTATTTTGTGCAAACTTTAAAAATCTTCTTGTCCATAACCATTTGGCCTAGGGCTACCAAATTTTGTATGTAGTGACATCTTATAGTCCTATATCAAGTTTGTTCAAATTATGCCCCTGGGGTCAAATTTGACCCTGCACCGGGGGGTGAAAAAATTGAAAATTTGCTTATATAAGGCCTATTTTGTGCAAACTTTAAAAATCTTCTTGTCCGTAACCATTGGGCCTAGGGCTACCAAATTTGCTATGTAGTGACATCTTATAGTCCTCTAACAAGTTTGTTCAAATTATGCCCCTGGGGTCAAATTTGACCCTGCCCTGGGGGGTCAAAAAATTGAAAATTTGCTTATATAAGGCCTATTTTGTGAAAACTTTAAAAATCTTCTCGTCCATTACCATTGGGCCTAGGGCTACCAAATTTGGTATGTAGTGGCATCTAATAGTCCTCTACCAAGTTTGTTCAAAATATGCCCCTGGGGTCAAATTTGACCCTGCCCTGGGGGGTAAAAAAATCAAAAATTTGCTTATATAAGGCCTATTTTGTGCAAACTTTAAAAATCTTGTCCATAACCGTATGGCATAGGGCTACCAAATTTAGTATGTACTGACATCTTATAGTCCTCTACCAAGTTTGTTCAAATTTGACCGTTCCCCAGGGGTCACAAAATTGAACATATGCTTATATCGGGCCCGTTTTGTGCAAACTATAAAAATCTTCTTGTCCATAACCATTGGACCTATTTCTACCAAATTTGGTAGGTAGTGACATCTAATAGTTCTCTACTTAGTTTGTTCAAATTATGCCCCTAGGAACAAATTTGACCTTGTCCCAGGGGTCACAAAAATGAACATATGCTTAAATAAGGCCTTTTTTGTGCAAACTTTCAAAATCTTCTTGTTCTTAATTATAGAGCTTAGGGCTACTAAATTTGGTATGTAGTGATATCTAATAGTCCTCTACCAAATTTGTTCAAATTATTCCCCTGGGCTCAAATTTGACCCGGCCCCGGGGGTCACAAAACTGAACATATGACGTTTACCAGTGGAGATTACTGCGGCTGTTTGGCTGTGACCAACAACAACATCAACATCTTGTAAACATGAGATAAAACCCTGTCATTTAGTGCCATTTTAGGTCAGATGGTGACTGCTTACAAAGGCATTGAAGTAAGAACATGTGTTATGAATGTTTTTCTTATAAACTGAAAAAAGTCGGGTTTTATTTAAATATGTCGAAAGTGACCATATATCCGGATGAAAATATTTTGGATGACATGTTAATTTCATGTCTTTTTTATAGTGTTAAAACCAGTTTAATAATATATTATTGATTTTAAAAACACAGATTCCATGAACATAATTATTTCAAGGAAAGTCAATATATGATACTGCACGGTAAACTCAAACTTTGTATCGAAGAGAAGGTGTTGAAATTAATGAAGTGCAATGTCTTAACTATAGTATATGCTGCTTTTTAATAACTAATGATTCATTGTTCCATTTGTGAATCGTGACTGATCATGAATTGTTGAAATGATTGTCAATTGCTCAACAATCCATATATATTTCTGACCATTTTATAATTTTCTTAATATTAGTTATGAATTGATCTTAGAAGTCAAATGTATTACTTAATTAAATACAATTATAAATATAAAGAAATAATCTTTAGATTACCATAATATTCTCAGGCTTGTTGGTCTTAGGGATGTGAGGGTTGATGAGCAATTTCTCCTTTTATCACAATTATTTCTACCCTACCTGATCATTTCCTTCATATTCCATTTTAATTCAATTGACGTCTGCAACCTCTTTCAAATTGGGAAAGTCCAAAATGTGTTGTTTGGTAAAGGGTTAAGGAATTTTGATTCCTATGGGTCTTGTGAATCTGTTTCAAATCAAATGCGTAGATTTGATCTTCAGCATCTAAAAATATGTGAAATAGAACGACAATATATTTTGGAGAGATAAATGTACCTACGTTATAAGCAAAGGACCTGTGCAACAATTCCCAGGCTTTTTTGTCTGTTTAGTTAACACGGTAGTAACTTTTTCCATATTTTAAAATGCTCATCCTTCCAACTTTAAGCGCCTAGTGGGACGAGGGAAAGAAAGAGAAAGTCACAATTTGCTTGAGTACATTTCAACCCATGCGCATTACACGTTTTTTTCGCAAAGAAAAAACAGTGGAGCGATGCAGGGCCATCATGGCCCTCTTGATTTTTAACCCTTTCATGCTTAGAGGCTTAGTGAAACTGGCTACATGCAACCAGCATAATACCAGAACCAGCCTTCCAGTCACTTGCAGTCTGTTCAGGTTTTTTGCTGTTTGCTGCTCGTCAGTATCTGAGGGTTAGAAATGAAGCCTTTAAAAGGTCTATCCTGTATGTAAGGTATTTAATTAATTTGATTTTCTAAGGGACTACAAATGCGTCAAAGTGTGTGTCTGAGTGTCAAATGGTTAATCATTAATTTGTGTTGCCTTGTAGTGCCAAGATTGACTGGTTATCACTTGGGGATCCCAATGACCACCATCTTGTGATGCCGTGTGCTCCTGACAAGGTCCCAGAATTCTCTCTGGAGGAGCACGATTCGTTCAGGGCCTTTAGGTAAGCAGCTTCATTGGTATAGTTGAGGGATATTTTTCGGCTGCCATTTGAATATGTCACCCACTAAAATCACAAAATGATAATTGTTACTAAGCAGGAAAACATAGTTATGAGGAAGAAAAAAATGGAAGAATACAAACAAAACAAGCAAATTTGTTGAATTGATATGCCCCGCAACAAACATTTGTCTGTGATAGACAGATGGACGGACGAGCTGACGTATGGTCGGACAACACAAATTTTACATCACTCCATTTTTGGTGGGGGATAAAAAGGCAAGAGTTATGTAATAATTGCTTTTTGATGCTGGTAGTCTGCATACTCTTCTGGCAAAATAAGTGAAGTGTATGGCGTGCATGTTTTCAACAGTTAGTTATAGTACAATCTTGGATCTTGAATTTGAGGAAGGATTAAAGTCTCTGCTATTTGTATCTAATGAAACCTATGAATTCCATACTAGTGTAAGTGGAAAGATATTGTTACGGTAAATGTATATTAAGTTAAATAGTTTGCAATGGATAATGGAATGGAAGAAAGTTGATGGCTCTGTACTACAACAACTAGTGTTCTCTAAGGTGTTATGAGCCAGCAAATTCTGCCTATGTGATGCCTCTGAGATTTTTTTACTCCTATCAGTTATGATAATCAATTGGCAGGAAAGCAATCCATGCCCTTGGCTAAACTAGCTGCTGGGTACTGGCAACAAGTCACATAAAAACAAGCTATTTGCAAGTTTCAGATCTTCATATTCCTTCTGCTCAAGTGCACATCAAAGTGCATATAACATTTTGGCAAAAATAGACACTGTATTTCAGCAAATATATTTATGCCCCCCTTCGAAGAAGAGGGGGTATATTGCTTTGCACATGTCTGTCGGTCTGTCGGTCCACCAGGTGGTTTCCGGATGATAACTCAAGAACGCTTGGGCCTAGGATCATGAAACTTCATAGGTACATTGATCATGACTCGCAGATGACCCCTATTGATTTTGAGGTCACTAGGTCAAAGGTCAAGGTCACAGGTGAAGGTCACAGTTACTGGAAATAGGCATTATAAATTTATAAGGATTGAGCATGGTTCAAACAAGGGAAACAACTACGGTTTATGCATGTTCTTTTTATTACAGGTTTGCCTCCCTTTAATTCATTCAAAATCTCATTTTACAGCACAGATTCCAAATCTGACCTGTAAATGAGCCCCATATTTACTGCCAGTGCTAGGTTACCTTTTCCCATTTGATCATTCTTAAGTATTGGTCATTCTTAAGTATTGGTATTGTAATGCTGCTACTGCTGCTGCTACTGCTACTGCTACTACTACTACTACTACTACTACTACTACTACTACTACTACTACTACTACTACTACTACTACTACTACTACTACTACTACTACTTCTTCTTCTACTACTACTACTACTACTACTACTACTACTACTACTACTACTACTACTTCTACTACTACTACTACTACTACTACTACTACTACTACTACTACTACTACTACTACTACTACTACTACTACTCCTCCTCCTCGGTCTGTCCATTTGATCATTCTTAAGTATTGGTATTGTAATGCTGCCCCACCACCACCACCACCACCACCACCACCACCGCCGCCGCCGCCGCCGCCACCACCACCACCACCACCACCACCACCACCACCACCAAAAACGTATTCACACAATGGCTGCTACTACAACTTATAGCCCATATAGGGGGGCATGCATGTTTTACAAACAGCCCTTGTTATTTTAAGAGTTGACTTGGAAAGAGTTAATTTTTACTATTCTCCACAGTGTATATAATATGAAAACATGTATTTTAAACCCATTTTTCATTTTTATGTCGCCCACCACTATAGTGGGGGACATATTGTTTTTGCCCTGTCTGTTAATGGTTGGTTGGTTTGTTTGTTTGTTTGTTTCCTCCTACTTTAACATTTTGCCATAACATTTGCAATATTGAAGATAGCAACTTCATATTTGGCATTCTTGTGTATCACATGGAGCTGCACATTTTTAGTGATGAAAGGTCAAGGTCATCCTTCAAGGTCAAAGGTCAAATATATAGCTTCAAAGTGGCGCAGAAGGGGACACATTTACTGACAAATTAAGTTAGCAAACATTAATTTGATGTATCAATAATTGAATTCTGCAAAGCTCTTTATTCAAGTATTTGTTGTCATAAATAAACTAAATCAGATTTAAACCTATTTTCTTGAGCATTTCCGATGAAAACAAGTATTTAGCAGAAAAGTGTCTCGGCAAGTTCTTCCAATACTTAGCTGAACGGATGTTTAGGTAATGTTTACTATTGCAGATCTCAGAATTTGAACCTCAGTATCACCTTAGAAACCTCCAAGAAGAAGGACCCGAGGGGAGATAAACCCTCCGGCCTGTTCTACTCAAGCACCCTGAGGTTCATGGAGAAGATTGGGGTATGTTATCATGAGGAAACAAAATGTAGTGTTAGTTAACTCTTTCCCATCAGAAGCAAAGTGAAAATGGCTATGTGCAACCAGTATAAAACCAGAAGAGCCTGTGAGTAACTTGCAGTCTGTTCAGGTTTTATGCTGTTTGCTGCTCATCAGTATCTAAGGGTTGAAAATGAAGCCTTTAAAACTTGAATATAGTAAGAAAAGTCTTTAATTAAATTTCTAAGTGACTACAACTGCGTTAAAATACTTATCTAAGAGCTAAAGGGTTAAAGTCATTAAGGGCCTACCAGTTAGACCTGTAGCAAAAGATGAAATAATAAATACAGCTTTGCATAAGGTCAAAGAAGTATTTATTTCATTTTCATAGTGATATGCATTCAGATAATGATTTGTATGCTGGTATGAATGCCTGGCAAGCTTAATTCATGAAATATGTTGTGAAAAGCTGTTCATGGATGTACATGGATGTACATTTTCATTATGTCTGTCTTTCTCTTTTGTAGCAATGCTTGGCAAGCATAACTCGGCCAATACGTCGTGGGAAGCTCTTCCAGAACACCAAGGCAAGGAAACCCATGCTGAGTCGCCACTACAAGTACGCTCAACTCTCCGTCAATTTCCATCAGTTCGACGTGGACTACTGGATGTCATTCTCGCGTCAACATGGTGCAAAATTCAGCGGGAACTCCTTCGTGCTTGAATTGAGGAATGAGTTGTCGCTGCACCCTGTTGAGGATGGGTTGTATCATCGGCCGCAGGCTGACTGGAGTGTGATCTACCTGAACTGTCTCCTTTCTGGAACAAAGATCTGGCTCTGCAGTTCTCAGGAAAGGCACGAGGATGAGGTAAGAGAGATGCTTTTTTGTTTGGTTTAAGATGTCACAACATTTGTTTTTGTCTTTTGACATACAAAAAAAGGGAATTGTTTAACTGACTGCCATGATATGACTGAAATACTGTTAACATTTGCCAAAGCTCTACAAGCAAACAGACTTACTTTAGACCTATTTATGTTACCTTGTTTGTGTAAAAGCCCTGAGACAGTTTGAGTCCATATCTATGATAGATTGTTGACACTTCATATGCAGCTGTTGGCTGAAAATGCTCATCTTGGTCAGGTCTTTCTGGTTGAATGATTTTTCAGGGAGTCATACCTTTTTATGCCCCCGGATCGAAAGATCGGGGGTATATTGTTTTTGGCCTGTCCGTCTGTCATTCATTCATTGTGTATGTCCCAAAACTTTAACCTTTGGTTAAAGTTTGATAACTTTAACAATATTGAAGATAGCAACTTGATATTTGGCATGCATGTGTATCTTATGGAGCTGCACATTTTAAGTGGTGAAAGGTCAAGGTCATCCTTCAAGGTCAAAGGTGAAATATATGGCTTCAAAGCGGCGTCACAACTTTAACCTTGGTCATAACTTTTGCAATATTAAAGATAGCAACTTTATATTTGGCATGCATGTGTATCTCTTGGAGCTGCATATTTTGAGTGGTGAAAGGTCAAGGTCAAGGTCATCCTTCAAGGTCAAATTTATGGCTTTAAAGCGGCACAATAGGGGGCATTCTGTTTTTGACAAACACATCTCTTGTTGATTATTATTATGTGATATTCTGATCAAATTTGCGTTAGCACATGAGATCACAGAAACTAAGAATCTGAATTTTATAAACATCATATGCAGCATTTCTTTAATGTTGACATGCTAATTTTTTCAGGTCTTTCTGTTCCAAATATTTTTCTGGGCGTTATTTCCTTTTAATTATATATTATATTCTTATGATTTTTTCGTTTTTGTGCAAGTGTTCCGATACACTAAGACTAGTGCGATTTATGCCATCCACCACACTCCCACCGTGGACAATTTTTCGTGAGCGTGGAAAATGACCGCAATCGGAGGGTGTTTCCATCATGATAGATCGCGTCGACAGTGGCTGAACACCGCGGGCGTTATCGGGAAATCGATTTCACGATGGACCACTGCGATCGCGGTGGACCATCGTGATCGCGGTGGACCACTGCGGCCTCGGTGGATCGCGGTGAAATACAGGTGAATGTGAATGAACATATTTCAATATTGCAGGCCGTACAATTTTTGCAAAGTTCTAGAATGTTTTGTTACATTTGTATGTTCATTTGAATACATTGTCACTTGATTGTTAAAAATGGTCATTATTTTCTATTGTTTACCCTCGTTCCAGAATCATTTTACATGTCGTACATTGAGCGTGATGTACTTTTTGTTCTGTTTCTACAGTTTTTGCATAAAGATTTACTTGTTTTTTATTTCAAGAATTATTTGTTTTTGTAAAAAGTTTGGAAATGCTTTCTCGTTTGTGCACGTATAGCTTGCCAATTATTCGACGAAAAAAAAAAAAGTATCCGAAAACGGTAATCCGAAAAATTGTACGCAATTTTCACATGAAATATGCATAATATAAAATATTAATATGCATATTCTAAAATGTGCATATCATTCGACTACTTTATCTCTTAATACGATGTTTGCCATCGGCCGCAATATTGTAGGCAGAGGCCAATATCAATTGTAAATGATTTATTCTAAAAATAACACTTTCGCAATGCCGATCAAGTTTACATCAATTAACGTCACAGTGCGTGGGTTAAAATACACCACCTCAGTGTAATTCCAAACACGTGTTTCGTTAAAATAAGCTGGCCATGGCATATGCCAGATCCCTTTAAATTGGGAAAACCAGGTTACCTGGTTAAAAATTGAAAATTATGTTAAAGCAGACGACAAACAGCAGTAATTACAGGGATAATTAGTTGATGGCAATTAAATAATTATTTCATCAAGCAATGTTCAACATTATCTTATTGCAGAAAAAACGGCGTATAAAAAAAACAACAACCAGCCCACAATATAAAGCGGCGATTTCATGACAATTAATTAATAATTGGAAAAAAAATTAACAAAAATCTAACAGTAACCGATAATTGGTAATTGGAGATTAAAAATGTTAGTTTTTTTCCGAAATATATCACTGCTGTCGGACACTGATTGAGAAAAACGCTCTAGGCCACAATGTCGCAAAAGTTATTGACGCGTGTATGACAATTCACAAGGTCAAGTGTGTACACAGGTAATCTCGTTATCGATTTTTCCTGCTTGATGGCCCTATTTGCAGGCGTTTCGCATTCGCCGGACAACATTTAGAGGCAATTTGTTTTTTAATGTAGGCGGATAAAATAATCGCCATTTTTTCTAGACAATTTTAAGAAATAATAGCCAGTTGGATAAAATAATCGCCATTGGCGATAATGTCTGGCAGCAGCGTGAGCACTGCAATAATTACATATCAACATGTTACCTGTAATTTGATTCTGACTGTTTTAGTGACTCCCATGTAGAGTTGATAATTACTTTATTTATTATAAAAGATCTGTTAAATAGTAATTAGTTTCTGTGAATGTCAAATAAGAGTTTCTTTATTTACCAATTAACCTAATTATATCAAAATATATCGCTGTCTTATTGAGTAGATGAGAGTGTGAATATTTTTTTTGATTGTAATAGAAAAAACCAACAGAAGTGAGAAGATGCGTTCAAATACCATCTGTTCTGTTATGTGTTATAAATGTAAACAACAAATTCTCCATTTTATTTGATATAGTAAATTCATGTAGACATCAAATTCTCCATTTTATTCGATATAGTAAATGGATGAAGACATCACATTCTCCATCATTATTTCGTAAGAAACAAGCGTTCGTATTGTAATACGGCACATGTACACTAAATAGACATACATATACATGTTTAACAAAATCATATTTATAACATAATCAGTATTTAAATGCATGTTTATAATATAAATAATAAAAAACTCGTCAGCGTTGTTACTATGTTCATTATTTTCCGAAAACCATATTCTTGGTTGTATCTGAAATAAAAGAGTAAAACAGTTTTAAAAAAGCTAAATGTGAAACTATGACTCGTTAAATTCACCGTGATTTCTTAACAACACTTTTTATCGATACTTTGTAAATTTGATAAACATTGTATTTGCTCAATGCACAACATTATTTTAACACAATAAGTAAATCAATATTTACCATAATGTTACGATTTCTTTTTTTACGTTATTTTACATACAGTGTATGTTTCAAAATGAACTTGTTATTGAACAAAGAACAGGGTATACAAATAGTCACTCACCAAAATGACAACTGATCTTTTCGCATGACTATGATATTAAAATATAGCGGAATTTAATACTTACTGCGGATGTCTCGAATTTGTACGTGCACATTTATTCGATCCAATACGTGTAACAAAAGAAACAGGAAATCACAAAAATAGTCTGATATCAATTTACATGAACATGTAACATGTATGTATGTTATTGTTGGCGAGCTATATATATGTACACAAACGAGCAAGGGTTTTCAAAAGGTTAACAAAAAACAAATCTTTAATTAAGAACAACAAGGGAAATTTCATGCAGAAACAATTGAAACAAAACCTGAAGCATGAAACGCAAACTATACTCACGCTCGATGTAAGACATGTCAATAATTCTGTAAAGAGGGCAAACACGAGAGAAAAGAGTTGAACATTCGGTGATTTTATTATGAACTGCATGTAATATATGTACATACAAAGTTAAAAAAAAGAACATTATACGATTTGCAATTTGAATGAACATGTACATTTCGATATTGCAGACCGTTCACTTGTATTATGTTGTTGCTGCACATGTATTTCACCGCAAACCACCTACACCTTGGTGGTCCACCGCGATCGCGGTGGTCCACCGTGAGACAATTTCCTGATAACGCCGAGACTGACACCGCAAATCGCCACGGCGAAATCACCGTGTTCAACGGTGTATCGTGGTGAGATAGTAATTGTCCACTCTGGGCTGATTCACGGTGATGCGATGTGGATGGCAGAAATCGCGCTAGGCGTAATGTATATATGTAAAAATTTAATGAGATATAATATGCACTTCCCTTTTAAGGAGAACATTCACTTTTTGTCAGGTTTTTCTGCACCAATAATTTTTCTTCCCACACAATTACCGTATTTACACTAAGTTTTTGGACACTTAAAAAAATTATTTTTGTTCGTGTCCGAAAATTTTGATACGAAAAATATTCAAAACTTATGATTGACTGAAAATTTAGAGACATACATGTTATGGTTGTTTGTCAATTATTATAATGAAATAAAACCAATTATAAATGTGCAATAATTTTTATTGTGTTGTACTCTTCTTTTCCTGCTTTAAATAAAGTTCAACTTCACTTATTTGCAATCTATTACCTGAAATGGGATATAAAAACGTCATAAAAAACAACCATACTGCTTCCTGAATACGATATCATTTCAAATGCTGTTGGATGAAACCTTTGTTTATTTTACAGGTCTTTGCTACACTTCTGTTTCTCCTTAAAAACAACAAACTCATGTTTGCAATACCAGACGAGACGTTTAGAACGCTAATCCCGCTGTCCTGAATCTCCGTCTCAATAGCCGTCTTGAGATTTAAACCTGCAGAAATAAATGATACGTCACTCAATAAATCGTAATGCAATAAATCCAAAATTTAACGGTCTCCCATCAAATATACCGTTCCTTCCTCTACCTCGTATGGTAATATGACCCGCTGGAAATAAAGTAAAATCATGCACAAAATATGCTTTATCATTCCCTCCAGGAAAACACAACGGCCAAAAAGGAGCCGACTTCCAAATAGGCAGCAACACAGTTGCATTACACTTTTCGTGTTTTATCTTAAGAATACAATCACATGCCAATCGAGGTGGGGGAACAATCCAGTTGTTTTCGCCTTTCCACTCCAAACTAAATGCGTCTATAGCGGAAGTACCAGGGCACCAATATCTAGAATTAAATTTGGCCCATTTAGTATTGTAATTACATGCAAAACGATCACATGTATGTGGACCCCAAGTTGTTTCTAAATTTTCGAAAATATAATTTGCAATTGACCAATCGTCACTATCAGTGGACCTACTCAAAAAATCGGCTTGATCGTTGCTTTTTCGTGGAACCCAATTTGGTACCAATATTATACCATTACTTCTACATACATCATCAACATGTACTGCAATATCTTGAAGATATGGCTTTCTACTACCTGTTTTTAAAATACTTGTTACATTCCTGTTATCGGATTTTAATTTTACTACAGATCCTTTTACTTGTTCCAAAGAACTATTTAGCACTCTGCGTACAGCTTCTAACTCCCTCCAGGTAGAACTGAGTCTTGTTTCAGACTCGGACCAACAACCCACAACATCGCTATTGTTGTGATTCTCTACATAACCTCCAAATCCAGCTCCACTGGCGTCACAATAGACGACGGTTGTCTCATTTTCACAAAACCAATCAAATTCCTCTAATTTCCCACAATTCAGCAAATGTATGTTACATTTCCAAAATAATATCTCATCAAAAGCCTTGCTTGTCACCAAGACAGGAGCGTCCCAACTCGCTCTGGACAATACGCACTGATAAAGAGACCTTGACCTTAAACGTACAATCGGCCCTATACTATAGCGCTTTGCATCGAAATCAGCTGACCTATCAGTCTTGCAATTACAGGTACATGAAACATAGTTTCACCTTTAACAATTTTAGATGAAAGCTCATTTAATAAACAGACTGCGCTTTCTATACGCTCATCATTTACTCGCACAGTACCATCATGCATATGCCAAGTATACCCTAACCAATCTATGCACTGCCGAGGTTCCCAATGACATTTTTCATCAGCGATTAAGAACCCAAAATTCCGCAAATCTTCCCATATGAACCTTGAAACGCGAGAAGCATTTTCAAATGAATTTGAACCTCCGAGACCGTCATCCAGAAATACAACTATTTTGTGACCCATCGACCTCCATTTTGTTACAAGAACTCTCAAAATCTTAGTAAAAATGAAACCCGCTGTAGAGATCCCAAATGGTAACACGTTGTAAACATAATACCCTTTTCCGTTTTCGGTTTCCCAGCAAAAACCTAAAAATTGCCTATGTTCTGGAAAAATCATTATATGATGATAAGCGGATCTAATATCAAATGAAAATAAATAGTCTCCTTTACAAAAGATTTGTTTAGCAACTGATTGATCCTCGAAACAGACCTTGTATTTAAATAATTCTGGATTTATATAACGACAATCTAAAACAAGTCTCGGTTTTCCGCTTTTTCCATAAGCCACAGTCAAAGGATTAACAACGACTGGAGGTTTGTTCACTTGAGAAATACAGCCCTTAGCCAATAAACTTTCAATTTCGCTCGACACAAATGAACAATTATCATTAGCAGATTTGTTATTTGTTAAAATAACAGACCGTGGTACATCTCTAAAAGGCAACTTGTATCCATTATTCACAACATCTAATATGTACTCTCTTGCATTTGCATTTTTCCAATACTCGTAACAAGAATTAAGCCTACCTACAGGCGTTTTTACTGATATTTTGCAATCGAATTCTACTTTTTTCTCAACCACACTACAATGAACATGGTTACTTATCTTGTTATCTTTCGAAACAACGGCTCCACCGTCTGGGACTACAGCCTTGCACTCTGCTCGCCAATGTCCTGTACGCCCGCACCGGAAACACGTCCCGGGCCGTCTAGTCTGCGAAGCTGCCGTTGACTGATTCGATGCCGATGCTACATTGCCATCGCCTTTGACCGGAAGAACGTATGGAGAGAAACGATGTGCGCGGTTCCGATGCTCTTGGCGCAACTTCCGGTCTGCCTTCTGCTGGGCTCTGTAGATTTTCTTTTCGTCATCGGAGTCCTCTGCTAATGGATGTGCTTCATACTCATGCACTACTGTCCATCCGCTATCTGATGAGTCTGCTAATCTTATGAGCTTCTGTCTATGCAATAGAATGTCCGTACCTTCTGCGATCTTCTTATTCGTGGCTACCACAGACTCGATGGGCTGCAACCTGACGGATTCTTGCAAAAATCCTTCTGCCTCTCTTAATTTGTTCAAAACTTGGTTGTTGATCTTGTACTGCTCCTCGTTACCCTTCTTACGAAACGTGTAATTGTCGTTCCTGGACAAATTTTCTTGAATAGAATTTAACTGGGCTTGCGACAACTGTTGATTTTCGCTCATTCGTCTTTCCAAACTCTCAAATTTCCTTGAAATAATGTCCTCCAAATGAGAAAGAATGTCATTCTCTTGACTCGCCATGGCTGCACGACCACGTGTAAAATGAACTGTGTATTAAGAGAAGACAATAAAACCTGTCCGCACTGACTGAAGACGCCTGGTAGAATAAACTCTACACAAAATAATCATACGTTTAAGATCCTCGTGCAAGACTGACCAATCATTTTATTTCTGTAAAACAGTCTCGTTTCGCGTAAGACAAATATTTCACGCTATACTATCGAAACGCGTGAAATAAAAAGTATACATTGTAATCTACCCAATAACGCCATTGTAATGGTCTATTGCCCTCAGGGCATTCTATGCCAGGTTTTATTTTGTTTATCCGGTTGTAAAACTTCATGATCAAATGGTCCCAGATAAGTGAAAACAGGGCAGAAATCTAGTAAAATAGCACTGTAAAATATACTGTCCGAAAATTTTGAGTCATTTATTATGGATGAAAATCCGTATGTCAAAAAATATAGAGACACGAAAAATTATTATTTTGGCTTAAAAAGAGGTTGTCCGAAAACTTAGTGTAATTACTGTATTATCCAATGACACTTCATATGTATCATATGCAAGACATACGCATATTGTCAGGTTATTGTGTGCCAACAAGTTTTCAGGGTCTAAATGCCTTTATATAATTATAAATCAATATCTAATGTCGTTTTATGTTTGCATCTGAGATCTCAGAAACAGAAGATGCAAATTTAATGACAAGTTAAATGCTGTTTTCTTATTGGGTGGCTGTGGGCATATTTTCAGGCAACCATGCATCTGTGATTTTCAAGGAAGTGATGGCTAATAATTTGTTCACTCATCAATTTTGGAACACTTCTGATTAATCAACTAAAGATCAATCATATGCTGCATAGGCTTGTCATTAACATATTTTAACCCTTTGCATGCTGGTAAATTTGTCGTCTGCTAAAATGTCGTCTGCTTAATTTCTAAAATTAGGATTTTCTTCGATTTTTTTCAAAGAATATTTTCAGAATAGCAAACAGTTTGGATCCTGATGAGACGCCACGTTCTGTGGCGTCTCATCTTGATCCAAACTGTTTGCAAAGGCTTTCAAAATTCGGTTCCCGCACTGAAAGGGTTAACATCTTTCCTCAACAATATCATTAGTCTGGTCTGCTGATCTTTTCAAAGGGTTGTTGGTTCTATTTCAGGGTGCCCTGCTTTAAGGCATCATTGATGAAAAGCCATCAGTTTCACTGATATTAATATCAATTTTTCATTCAAATAAAACGCTGAATATAAATAAATGTTAATTAATACATAAAGTAGAACATACCGATTATAGAAGATGTAATGTATTTTATGTCAGAAATAACATACTTTCTTTAATGAAATGTGTTTGTTTTTATTCTAGCTGGACCAATCATCTGCTGGTCGGCCTGTTACGAACAGTTTCTTCCTTAGTGTGTCCAAGTATGTGATCTTTATCAACATTTCTGTCTCTATCGTGTATAGCAAATTGCCAATTTGAAATATTATTTGATTTATCATTGTTTCTTACCCAATATAAAACAATTATCTGTGAGGTCTGATGCATTAAACATTAATGTTGGCTCATTCATTAGAGAGACAATCTGTTGTTTATTATTGTGGAAAAAAAATGAATGTGCAAAAATGATCAGATAAATTATTTTGTAACTAAAGTAAGAACCATATTTAAGTATTCTTTGCTTGTGTATTCTGGACTTCTGTTTGCATTGTCGATGCTTAATTTAAAATGATACTTTTGTTCGTTGTTTATTGGAGATATCAGCAAGTGGCATTACAAAATACACTTAATATTTTAATGGGTTTGTCACCAAACTTTCTTAAAATGTTAATTATCATAAATAGGGAACAATTTGAATAACCTGTATGTTCCCATGTTTTCAGGGTTTCCTATCAACGATCCTCATCTGACCACAATGAAATCCCAGACGTGCAGTCATCAGTAAGTAATTCGTCCCCTACCAGTGGAACTGAAAGGGGCTATAGGTTAACCCCAATTTGTCCATCTATCCCTCTGTGTCTGTCTGAATCAGGATCCTGTAATAACTTACCTTAACTTTAGGTGGATGAAACTTGGTATGTGGATAGAGTGCCAGAGTGCCATATGGCAAATTGCACGTTATTTCAGTTTTTTGTTAGACAAAAAATGTGGTAACAATGGGAACAGTATGCAGTTGTTACAAAAATGATAGAAAGCTAAAATCTGGATCCTGGGATAGCTCAAAAAGTATATAAGCTGCGTTGTTGAATATTAAAATGTGAATAGAGGCCATTTGGGTTTCCTACACTTTTTTCAGTCTGTCTGTCTTTCAGTGAGTCTTTGGGTCCTTACAATCTGGAGCATGCAATAAGTCAAAAAGTACTTCAGCTTGGTTGATGAATAAGATTGGTGTTGCTATGGTTACAGAAATATGTGGAGACTAGAATATGGATTCTGCAAGATCAAAATTGAGTACCCAAGCTTGGTTGATGAAATTCAGTATTACACTATAATGTTGATGGAGGGCCATTTGGCATGTAGGTACCTTGCATGGACCTCTACCTTTTGATGATGTTTTAGGTGACTGGGGTCAACATCAAGGTCACTGAGGCTAATAATAGATTTTTCCCTCACAATTTTGTTACAGTTTCTCATAGCACCTTCAATATTTTTCCGATCTCTTACATATTTGGAATGAAGGTACCTTTCATGGACCTCTATCTTTTGATGAGGTTTGAGGTCACTGGGGTCAAGGTCACTGAGGCTAATAATAGAATTTTTTGTAACAATTTTGTTACAGTTTCTCATAGCATCTTCCATATTTTACCATTCTCTTATATATTTTGCATGTAGGTACCTTGCATGGACCTCTACATTTTGATGAGGTTTGAGGTCACTGGGGTCAAGGTCACCGAGGCTAATAATAGATTTTCTCAAGGTCACACCTTTGTTACAGTTTCTCATAGCGCCTTCAATATTTGATCTATCTCATATATATATTTGGGATGTAGGTACCTTGCATGGACATCTACCTTTTTGATGAGGTTTGAGGTCACTGGTGTCAAGGTCACTGAGGCTAATAATAGATTTTCTCAATGTCACACTTTTTTCCAAACAATTAAACCATATATCGACAAAGTATCATTGGGGAGCATCCATCAGTTTTACTGATATCCTTGTATAGATTATTTATTACCTTGTATTTGTTTGGGCAGTTTCTTTACATATTGTCCTCTGCTAAAGAGCCCAACCAAAACCCTACTCTTTCATCACTGTATTTGTATGGATAGGAGGATTTATGGCTCATTAATTTTCTGGTGTTTATGTGGTTAAAGCCCCATTCCATATTGTCGTCTGCAGAAGACTCCCACCCATAACCTGCAGGTGTACGAGATGCGTGGTTCATGGAACAAGGAGAATCGTACAGTACTGGTTGGCCTCTATGACAGCTACATGAAGGTGCAGTCTCTCAAGCGGAACCTGTCTGCAGAGGCCCTCAAGGGGTTCAAAGTTGAAGGCGGAGCAAACATGTCCATGGTGAGGGGGAGAATGCGTGATATGCAGTGCTCTCTGTTTGAAATTTCATTATATTCTGTCAGAATTATAAACAAAACCTCTTTTCAACGAAACTTTGCACTTCTGACTAACGATGAAAGACTGATTGTTTTATTACAGTCATTTAATCGACCTCACTAGTCAAGGATCCAATAGTTGAGGATTTTTTGTGTAGATTTGCTATACAATCAACATACACAAGATTTGAGCCACGCTTTGACAAAAAGGGGCTTAATGCATGTGCGTAAAGTGTCCCCTAGATTAGCCTGTGCAGTCCGCACAAGCTTACAAGGGACAGCACTTTCCGCTTTTATGGTATTTTTCATTTAAAGGTTTCTCTTCCAAGCAAAAATCCAGTAAAATGGGACAGAGTTATCCCTAATTAATAAACGGGGACAACACATTACGCACATGCATTAAGTCCCTTTTTCTCAGAGGGAGACTTATATTTTGGGGAAAAAAAAGCTTCTTCTTTTTCCACAGAAGCAGCCTCACCGTGGTTCGAGCCTGCACCTGGATGACTCTGAGCTGACCTCCCCCAGCCCGTCCTCCAAGATGCAGGCTGGCCACGCACACTCCATGCTCATGAAGCTTGTGGCCGAGTCAGACAGCAAGTCAGTGGCATTCACAGAAGAGGTAGCACAGGCTTTCTTTCTATTTTGGCAATGGACCTGAGAAGTCAAGAACTCTGTCTTAAGGCCAGGGGCTGAGCTACATAGCTTTTAACTGGCTTAGGGCACTAGACTTGAGTAGTCAAGAACTCGTTTTTATGGCCAGGGACGTAGCTACAAAACTTTTTACTGGCTTAGGGCAACGGACTGGAATATGCACCTTCTGATTGCTTGATGGTCACCATATCCACTGTGATTTACAATAAAACTTGGCTAGAAGGCTACAGATGGTATTCACGTGGCATGTTAAATTAAATTTTAATGCAAATTACAGACATATTTGTACGCTTGCAAGTTGAATTGCATTTTTACTGGCTTTCATTTGCATATGAATCGTTGAGAATATTGTGCATAATTTACATAAAGCATGACATCATTAAAGATGGTGAACAAAATAGTTCATGATCAAAACTTTTAGATTTCTCTAAAATACTTTCAGTAAACATATTTGAGTATAATTGATAGTAGATCAGGAAGTTTCAAATACCTGGGGTAAATACCAAGTAAGGTCAACAGTTAAGTGCATATATAGATGTGCAGTGTAATGATTATTCTTAATTTTTAGCCACAAGTCTAGGAATCTATTGGTATGTCATTAGCTAAACACCTTTGAATTATATTTTATGTAAGGCAGCATTTTACTTAAGCTTCAGAAAAAACAAAAAATCACATTGATTGAAATAAAACAATAAACAGTATTTCCCTGCACATCAATTGAAACAAGAGGTTATTTTGAAAAATGTGTATATACTGCAATATACGGATTAAATCAGCTGTTCATTGTTGGTGAAACCCACAGTAAATATCTATTGTCAGTTATAAAGCTTATTATTGGTTATAGCATAGTTGTTTATAGCCTATTTACTGCCTTTTAGCCGTCCAGTGCCAACATGGATCAGCTACACGGGATAGCAGCCTGTCAGGGGGACGACATTGTACAGAAAAACTGGCACAGTATGTCTCTCTTATAAAGTGTATGTCTCTTATCAAGTGTATGTCTCTCTTATCAAGTGTATGTCTCTCTTATCAAGTGTATGTCCCTCTTATCAAGTGTATGTCTCTCGTATCAAGTGTATGTCTCTCTTATCAAGTGTATGTCTTTTATCAAGTGTATGTCTCTCGTATCAAGTGTATGTCCCTCTTATCAAGTGCATGTCTCTCTTATCAAGTGTATGTCTCTCTTATCAAGTTTATGTCTTTCTTGATAAGTGTATGTCTTTCTTAATAAGTGTCTGTCTTTCTTATCAAGTGCATGTTTATTTTATCAAGTGTATGTCTCTCTTACCAAGTGTATGTCTTTCTTATCAAGGGTTACTATTTTGGAGGTTATAATTCGTCCCCTGGTGCAAAAAGGTACCATGTGACATTGAAATTAGAAGTCATATGGTACCTTTTTTGCTACAATGGGGCAATTATCTTTCTTGTTGAAACCACGCAATTAAGGAATTGGTTGACTGAACGAAGCTTGTATAGTTATCAATACCTGTTAAAATATTATTATTCATATCATTAAGTTGTGGTCATATTTTAAACTGAATGGTTTCTGATAATAAAATTTGGTGTATGTGTTAACTAGCGTTTTCCTTGTTTTAAATCATGTCAACAATGAAAGCTGTATTTAATGAATTATAACTTCGGTTAGAGACTCGTATACATGCCATAGCCTTTCCAGCTGAGCTTAAAAAAACGCAAAGTAATCAACAAAACTATGCAATTTAAATCAACCTTTTTCTATATTGATCCTGATACATTAATATAACCACCAACTAATCTGCTGGCCAACTTAGCCGTTCAGATGGTTTGTAGAGTGCTTGACTGCTAATATGAGGATCAGGGGTACAATACCCAGCCACATAACTCGTGTGCCCATTGTTCATTACATTATTTCGACATCCATTTTTCCCCTTCCTTTGATTAAAGCGCAAATAGACTGGTTAAGAAGAACACCTGGGTAAAAATATTTGAAAGTTGGAGTTGTGACATCAGTCACCAAACTAGAATATAGTGATAAAAAAAAGATGGAACTGGTCTACCTCCATTTTAACCTTTTAAAAATAAGAGCTTTACATAATATGATTTAGAAATACATCAATTAAATTGGGGCTAATTATTCTTAAGCTGATTTATTATCTCTGTTTGCATCTGTGTAGTTACTACAAATGTGAAGCTGAAATATAGCAAATCTTTGGAAGAAGGATGCTTCTTAATTACAGTATATTAATAAAAGAATTGTATTTCATAGGCTTTATAGATTTTGTAACTTGGACTGGCCACCGATTGTGTCAAAAATGCTGTTGAATATGGCAAAACATTACAACTCATCTGTTCTTCCTAGTTGAGCTGCACAACAGCCAGATAATTGTGAAGGGTTGCGAGACCCAGGGGTTCCTGATTGTGGCCGCTGCCAAGGCCAAGGTTCTCTCATGTACGCACACACCGGTCTGGGTGCGTGACAACCAGCTGCGCAGTAAGAACACCTGGTCTGGATCTCTAGAGTGTATGCAGGTAAGTTGAAATCATTAACTTGGCGCTGATTTTTAGCTCCATGAACACGTGGGAGCTTGGAGCCGTTTAACCAGTAGCAATTACAAAATAAATTGAATTAATGTTAACAGTGCTAACATGAATTGTATAGCCTTTCTCTTAGTGAAATATTTTTATGTCCCCCATCACTATAGTGGGGGACATATTGTTTTTGCCCTGTCTGTTGGTTTGTTTGTTTGCCCCAACTTTAACATTTGCCATAAATTTTGCAATATTGAAGATAGCAACTTGATATTTGGCATGCATGTTTATCTCATGGAGCTGCACATTTTGAGTGGTGAAAGGTCAAGGTCATCCTTCAAGGTCAAATATATGGGTCGAAATCGCTCATTAAATGTCACTTTTGCAATATTGAAGCTAGCAACTTGATATTTGAGATGCATGTGTATCTCATGGAGCTGCACATTTTGCATACATGCCATAAATTTTCAGACCAATTCCGGGACATTGAGCTCAATTTTCCGAGACTTTTGCCGTGTTTCCGGGACATGTATACATAGCGATATATATAGACACATATGCATTTTTGATACGCATTTTTTTCACATCATAAATTGCTAAGTTCGAAAGACTATCCGAAATACACAAGATCCATTAACGTCAAATTAAACATTACAACTTTCGTCACTAGATACAAGCCACGTGTTTTTCGTGTTAAAAAGAGCACCAAATTGCTTTTGTGAACATGTCATATATCGGCAGGAAATGCGTGGGCGTATCCACTGCCGCATAAAAACTTTGTTGCGCATTTATTACTATTTAAAGATGTGATGAAATAACGTTCAATCGGGGCAGGTTTTTTTCCACTGAACATGCAACACAAAATACACCCACTGTTTTCTTGTGACGTTCTACATGTCTGCATAATTTTCGCGCGCTTTTTATTGAGTCAAAGGATAAAGCACTGTTTATTTGACGCTAGAATTTGTTAATGTCGTGTACCGTAAAAAGTTGTGTATAAGGCACACTTTTTTACCCCGAAATTTCATTTTAAAAACTTGATGCGCGTTATGCACAACTACAGCCGTGCCAAGACATTATTTCCCTGTCAGTTACCCAGTTGCGGTAATTCGTATCATTCTGTTTCCCGGTGTTTAAACTGTAACTATGTTAATAATAATGTTATATTTACGATCTGAATAAGATGGACAAACATTATAAAGTTAACATAAATATTTTCTATCTTTTTCAGGTACGTATAGAGCATTGAAATCAAATAAATTTGAAGAAGAGAATGAAAAACAAGGAAGCCATTTTTATTTAAATGTTATTGTTTTCCCACAATATTATACCCTACTGTACTAGGGTTACACAATTTATTTGGAGGCACTTGTCGATTTACAATAGTATATCGGCAAGGTCTTTCCCGATATATTTATGACTATTTCTCTTGCTTTTCAAATGTGTAAATGATGTTGTGTTTGTTTACACGCTTTCATACGTCTTGTCTAGATTGAGGATGTGGTTATCGAGCAATTTGCGTCACCTGTCAAGTTTTGTGTAGCTGGGCTATTATCAAAACATGCGAACCGGCAAACGGCTTCACACCTCCATTGTTTGTTTATCGCCGGTAATGTCGTAATGGTATTGAAAAGTTTGAGTCGTTAAAGTCTCCTGTCAATTACAGACACTCGAAAAGAACGCATGATATCAGCAGTGTAAATAAACGCGCGGTTGTGAATAAGTCATGCATGAATAACAACGTGAAAATACCAATCGATAATGTCAGTTTCTTAGTTATAACTAATTCATCTGTTATGTGTATTCCTCCACTATAAAATCGTGGACAGTTACTTCGGAGACATATGATGAAAACCTTGATGGTATCCTCATGGAAAGTGTGCATTTCATGCATAATTCATTTAAATCCAAACATTTATTTTTACGCATAATATGATTTAAAAAAAAACACACAAACTAGTTGTATTGTTATCGTCTTTAAAATAATTAATAATTGAAGCAATAAAAGAACACGGAAGATTGGCAATGTATATATAACGATTTTCAGTAAGCCTGTGGTACGGAATTTTTCCCCCCCATTTTTTTGCTTCAAAAACTTTTTCCCGATTTTTTAGCTTAAAAAGTAGATGAGCGTTATACATAAATGCGCGTTATACACAGCGTTTTGCGGTAAGCATTAAATTTTGGAAGCGTGTTTCAGATTACAAATTGAAAAATTCCCATTTGAGAATCGAACGAAACATTTACAGTTGTACATAATTAATTCAACAAACTTCCATTAAATCACACTCTTATGAAAATTACGTCACTCGTCGTCTGCATGATCTTACTGCAGGTACATTGCTTACGAGTGTTTTTGCTCATTCAAAGTGTGCGCCAACAAACTGCCATAAAATCAGTATATTAAAGTCAATTAACAAGCACATTAAAAAATGCCTTTTCGATTTGACTGTGAACTTGAGACAATCGATATGATAAATGGGCCCCTGTTAATTGATCGATTTTGACACGTAGCGTAGTCACCAATTCGGGTAGGCATTGCCACGGACATGCTGCGGATTATTGGGAACACAGTGGTTTTAGGTGCAGTTAAACCTAAGATAAGGTACATGTATACACATGTATATGGATTTTGTAAAATCCGGGACTTTTTACAGATTTCCGGGACTGCGGGACACGTTCATTTCCAGGACGTATGGCATGTATGACATTTTGAGTGGTTAAAGGTCAAGGTCATCTTTCAAGGTCAAAGGTCATATATATGGGGACATAGTGTTTCACAAACACATTGCTTGTTGGATTATGTATTGCAAGCAATAAACAGCAAGAAAACATAATAATTTTAAATATGAACTCAAGGTTTTTTGCATATAAACTGTGTGACTGTTCTTTATTTAAATTCCGAATTAAATACCAATAGGTTGAGCAAATCTAACTTTCCTCCGACAGTACTATGCAACGGTTGACCCAGGTCCTGAGTTGACAGAAGACAACATCCCGTGGTTGTCAAAGACGCACGTTGAAGACCGGTCAGAACCAGATCCTTCTAGTCTACAGGAAATGGCTGGCTCTGGTCACAGTGTTGGCGGTATTGTCAACACTAGCTACAGCGGGGCTCATGTGAGAGACTTTAACCCTTCCCTATCAGAAGCAAAGTGAAATGGCTATGTGCAAACAGCATAAAACCATAACAGTCTGCGAGTAACTTGCAGTCTGTTCAGGTTTTATACTGTTTGCTGCTCATTAGCTTTTAAGGTTTGGAATTGAAGCCTTAAAAATTTGAATCAAGTAAGAATAGTCTTAAACTAATTTTAACTTTCTAACGGACTAACAAATGTGTAAAAATGCATTTTGTTACTTTCATGGTTGTAGCAAAAATGCTACTTGATCCATTTCAATGGTTTAAAATGTTAAAATTAAAATAAAGATAAATTGTAGCTTGAGAAAGTTTACATTTTCATTTTGTTATTTTTGCAACATTTTATTTGGGATATAATTTTTCAATGCAACATATGCATCAAACATTTTGTTATTGGATTGTATCTTATTTGTTTTAATAAAGTATTTGAAAATGAGATGTTGAAGTTGTATCAGAAGACACATAAACAATTGAGATTCTGCAATACTCAGAAAATTTAAAATATGTTATATTTTCTTGATATATCTAAAAGATGGCACAATCTTGATCAAATTTGCAAACACAATTTCAAATTTTGGATGAAACATAAATATAGCTTTGAAAACAATCCAAAAATAAAATCCAGATATGCTGTAGACAATAATTAAAAAAGATCACCAACTGATTTGTTGCATGTGTGTAACGAGATATAACTTCATGTAACCTCCTGTAAATACAAAAAGATGACTATGCTATGTGATATCATCATCGAACATGTTTTTTTTTCATATGGACAGTTTTTGTTTAAAGTCAGTTAATTTATAAGTTATTTGGCAAAATGTTGACTGATTTTAGAAACACCAGACCATTCAAATGCAGAGGATCATCTCCAGATGCAAATGTCAGTTCTTCTATGTGAACTACGGCGAGGCTGATCCACTTCTTATGCAGGAGGTGCCTCCTCCGGTAGGTGGTCTGATAGCACTCTGGAATAGAAAATTGTTTTCCTATACCACAGCAAATGAAGCTCTTTTGGGGGGAGCATTATAGCATGTTGGTAATGTCCGTAATCTTCGATCACTTTGCTGATGTGATTAAATTAAAACGTCTGTCATCTCCATTGCCCAATGTCCCTGAATAAGTAAGATTTCCATCAAAAGAAACTCTAAATTTTGTGCATGAACATTATCAATTCAATTTAAAAAACTACTATTGAGGGAACAGACAATGAGCCAAAAGCAATCAAAGAAGTGTTTAACTATTTCTTAGTCTATACCATAAACTTGTCACAGATTGAGGGAGACTTTTAAAAGAACACATTTCTATACAAACAACTATGTCTCATTTTACTCACCAAAGGTATTTTCATTAAAATAATAATATTAAATAAGGTATAGGTCAGTCACGTTTGTGTCGGCAAGTTACTGTGGATTTCCTATTCTCGTTCTGCGATACGTATTTTTAAGCCCCCTTACATGAGCTAAAAAACACATAGTTTTGATTTGTATCTTTTAGTGAGCGTAAGTCAGCCAAATTACTCCTGTACCAAAAATGTTAATTGATCACTTTTTTTATGCCCCTGGTAGGGTGGCATATAGCATTTGAACTGTCTGTCTGTCCGTCAGAAAACTTTAACATTGGCCATAACTTTTGCAATATTGAAGATAGCTACTTGATATTCGGCAAGCCTGTGTATCTCATTGAGCTGCACATTTTAAGTGGTTAAAGGTCAAGGTCATCCTTCATGGTCAAAAGTCAAAAAATACAATCCAAGGGAAGTAAAAAGCTTTAAAAGGGAGATAATTACTTGACCTGCCGAATGATATATTAAAATTTTATTTTAAAGCGGCGCAATAGGGGGCATTGTGTTTCTGACACATCTCTTGTCTATAGTTAAAATTATAATGATCACACATGTGCATAATCTAATGCATTCTTCATAAAGAGTGCTGCGGCCAGGTTACATTCTGTCCCTCTGCACAATACTTGCAGCCCCAGGACGACTCAGATATGATGCAACGAGATGGAGGCGTGGACACATTCACACTTCTACACCATGATCTCAATGTCTGTACCAACCATGTAAGTTGACATTCACACTTCTACACCATGATCTCAATACATGTGTCTGTACCAACCATGTAAGTTGTCATTCACACAACTACATCATGATTTCAATATCGGTACCAAACATGTAAGTTGTCATCTACATTTTTATCCCATCATCAGACATGCTTTGTCGAAATAAACCACTGTGGAATATATTTTCCTTTATTTCGGCAATGCTGAAATATAGCTGTCATGTGCGGCGGACTCTTATAACAGTAATGTGTGGTGGATGGTCATAGTACCCGGAATCAACTATAAATTAATCAATTTTAGTAAAATCGAATCAGATTTAAAAAAACAAACAATTTGATACGAATATAGTTTAAACACAAAATGCAACACAAACAGCAAAATACATTTTAAAAGTTAAAATTGGGGATGTAGAGGTATGATAAGCAGAAAAACAGGTTAGTGCCTTATCTTTTTGTAATATATAAGGCTGGGCACGAATAAAATAATAAAACGATGTTTGCATAAAATAACTTTGGGATTTTCAGTGTAGTTCTATTTTCCTATTCTATTTTTAAAGAAATAATTGACGACTTAGAAAATTGATGGGATAAATCGAATACTAGGTCAGTGCTGAATAAAGCAAAGTTTATTTTGCTCGGCCAGAAAATCTTAACCTCTCATCAAGGCTCCTGGTTCAGATTTTCTAAGCCTCGCAAAATAAACTTCGCTTTATTCGGCACGGACCTAGTATTCTCTATATACACCATGATCTCAATGCCTGTGCCAAGCATGTAAGTTCTCCATCACACTTACACCGTGATCTCAATGCCTGTGCCAAACATTTAAGTTCTCCATCACACTTATACACCATGATCTCAATGCCTGTGCCAAACATTTAAGTTCTCCATCACACTTATACATCATGATCTTGATGTCTGTACCAACCATTTAAGTTGTCATTCACACTTCGTCACCATGATCTCAATGTCTGTACCAACCATGTAGTTTCTTATTATCATTAATATGTTGTATAGATCTTATGTTGAATTAAAGATCCATCCATAGCCCATCTTCTCAATGAAATATGTGTCTGTAAATCAAATTGACTTGCAGAAGACATTCTAGTTGGGATTTAATTTTGAGTAAGTCTGTGCATGTGAATGATGTTTGAAGACAGTTGTTTATGACAGTTACTTCTTGTATGTTTGATTTGTACAGCTGCAGTACAATATGATACTGGACATAGTCAACAATCTCCTACTGCATGTGGAACTCAAGAAAAAGGTTGGTAAACTCAGAAATGTTGTAACGAATGTACTTTTCTGTATTAATCCATTATTTTCATTTGTTCAATCTCAAGTGAAGTTATTGTATGCTGGGATAAATAAAAAATTCACAAAAGTCAGTGTACTGAATAACTTAGCGTGAAACCACATTAGTTAAGTGTTATACATAAAGTTATTATTTCAGTAGAAATCAAAGTTTTCATGTTCTAACCAATTTTTCCTTAAAGGTCATTAAAGTTTTTTAACCAAGATAATCTCATTAATGCAAAACAGCTTATACTGCACGTGGAACTAAATAATAATAATGCAAAATGATACATCTTTGTCAAAGATATACTGAAATATTGAACTGTAGTTATCATTATCCTTCTTTTCATTGTTCTGTTATTGTCCTCTAACGGTGAAACTGGAGGGGACTTATGGTTTGCACTCCGTCTGTCAGTCTGTCTGTCTGTCCATCACACTTTTCTGGATCCTGCGATAACTTTTAAAAGTTCTTCATATTTTTTCATGAAACTTGAAACATTGATAGATGGCAATTTGGAGATTATGAACATCATTTCATTTTGTTCCTACGTCAAGAATTCTGGTTGCTATGGCAACAACAATTTTTTTTACTGACAATGGTGGAGTTTCACCGGTAGGGGACAATATTGCTTGGCAATCTTTTGTTCATTATGAACCACAAGCACAAGGTTTTATTGGAAGAATTGTCAGTTGGCGGGTCAGTCCATTTATTTGTCTGAATAAAATACAAAAAGACTGTAGCGAAAACTAATTCCACATTTCTCATGCAAAACATATTGGAACTTGCATCATGTCATTTCCATATATTAAAAGTAGATGTACATGACTATTTTCAAATCCAATTATTAATACATATAGGATGTGATAGTCATGTTTGTGCCATAGTTCTAGTTTTGGATGTATTGTTTTATAGGAAGTGACAGAGAAGCTCCAGAGCATGAGGTTCCAACTGCAGCTCTCCAGAGTGGAGGACCAAAAAACTCCCATACTCTCTCTTCAGGAGAGCGTCAGGTTACATGATACTATATAATAGGTCACATGATACTGTGTCATGAATATTTGTAATCCGTATCTCACCATATTTGGAAATATAATCTTATATTTAAGTACACACAACACTTAACAACTATGTGCAACAGTGGTAGTTTCTTTCTTAAAATTATTGTAAATAAAGCTTGTGATTTAAATTTGCTGGGTTTGGTTCCGAACATCCATCTTCTATTAAGCAATCAACATTAGATGAGAATAATGCAGGCATGTATGTTCAAATTTTAAATAATTACATAATTTAAGAAACAGCAGATTTCAGAAAAAAAGGGATTTGCAAATTTATCCGAGTTAAATTGGGGCATGTTGCAGTATTTCGAAAATAATGATATACATAGCGACCATTATACCCATAGAGAAATGTTTAAAACAATACATTTGTTGTAACCTGACATGTGATCATCTTTTTTTAACAAAACATACCCTACTGAAAAGAATATAAGAGTTAGCTAATTATATGAGAGAATGATAGTAATTTTTGCAGTTTATAAGGATACCGGGGTACATGCAGTTAAAACAACATAAATATATTGGATGTAATATAACTGAATATGTTGCATAGATATTAAACAAAGTAAATTGTAATTAATAATAAAGAATAAAGGGATATGTGGCAAATGGGAAAAAATTGAAAATGCTACGTTGTTCTTGGTAAAATTGAAGAACAATATTTAACTTTATTTTTAATGAAGATAATTTACACTGTTTAAATATACATGTTGGAATTTCGCTATAACCAACACAGAAAATAAAAAAGACTTAATAAAGGGATGGAAATTGATATGATTTATGGACATTCTACAAAGTGTGTAATATTTGCACGTATTCTAGGCAGCACATGGAGAAGTACCGCTACTATGAGAAGGAATTGTTCTTGGTGCTCAAAGCCAAGGAGGAGGAAGAGAATGTAGAGTGAGTACTCGTTAGATACCTGTGTTTTCAAAGTTCATGAGCTCCTTCTATGCCTATGGCTGCAATATGTGAGGAATCGGAGTGTGTCCCAGCACTCCTATTTAAATAAGTGACCAGACACACCAAAATTGGGACACAATTTTGAAGAACAGCTGCAGTCCAGGCTTTTTAAGTGTTGCTGATAGAGATAAAGTTTAGGTGTGGTTTAGTGCTGTGAGAGGTGTCTTGTGGATGGGAATTAAAATGGGGTCACTGAGATAAGAGTGAAAGTACCAACAAAAGGCTAAACTCTAAGAAACAGTAATCACATACCGTTTGATATCATTATGAATGCCCTGGATTTCATTTTCATTTTATGATGACTCTACATTTTGTAAACTGGCACTTGTTTTTGAAATGAACATAAAAAGAATGTCTTGCTTATTACAAAACTTATTCCACAAATTGAGTTGTTTATAAAAAGAAGTTTTATAACTTTTGTTTTTCAACATTTTTAATCCTAACCAATGAAGCATATTAAAACTACCATGTGCAATTTTATTTACCACTACCTGAGCCTTATTGTCCCATACCGGTTTCACCGGAGGGGACTTATGGTTTGCGCTCTGTGTGTTCATCAGACCAGTGAGTCAGTCAATCCGTGAGTCTGTGAGTCTGTCACACTTTTCTGGATCCTGCGATAACTTTTAAAGTTCTTAATATTTTTTCATGAAACTTGAAACATGGATAGATGGCAATATGGACACAATGCACGTCATTAATGTATATATGCAGATCAATAGTTTATTGGAACAGATTAAATAAAACCCTGATGGCTCTGAAGCTGTTTAAATAAAGGGAAGAATCAACAATAAATGTGTAAGTTTAAACAATGCCAAAGTAATTTAGTACAAGAGGGCCCTGAAGTAGGGTGGCATATAGCAGTTGAACTGTCCGTCAGTATGTCAGTCTGTCCGTCCATCCGGAAAGAAACCTTTAACATTGGCCATTTCTTTTGCAATATTGAAGATAGCAACTTGATATTTGGCATGCATGTGTATCTCATGAAGCTGCACATTTTGAGTGGTGGAAGTTCAAGGTCAAGGTCATCCTTCAAGATCAAATGTCAAAAAAAATAATATTTTTTTCAAAGCGGCGTTCTCATGAAGCTGCACATTTTGAGTGGTGGAAGTTCAAGGTCAAAGGTAAAAATAAATAAATATGTTGTTTTTATTTTTAAAGCAGCGTTCTCATGAAGCTGCACATTATGAGTGGTGGAAGTTCAAGGTCAAGGTCATCCTTCAAGGTCAAAGGTCAAAAAAAAAAAAGCGGCGCAATAGGGGGCATTGTGTTTCTGACAAACACATCTCTTGTCTTATTTTATAGAGGCCATTATAAACTGTCAGCAGTTTTAAATAACAAGGATCATTCTCCAAGATTGTTCATTTTACTTTAACAGTATAAGTTGTATTTATGCATCCAAAAAAGGGAAAGCATATAGTTGCCACTTTTTCCATCCATCCATATTCTTATTTTTATTTAGTTGAGTCTTTAAACGCATATTTCAGGCAGTTTCCCTACAATTGGTCATGCACATATTTTTATTTTTGTCTGGTCCATTGATTGTTCAAAGAGAAATTGCCTCATTTTTTTGTTTCCATGCTTTCAATTAAACCAATAATATTGACAAAGAGAATTATTTTGGAGCATCCATCAGTTTCTCTTGTATTTGATATTCTTGTTTCCAGAAATTGAAAAGTAGCATTATTTTTCTCCCAATAGAAAGCAAAGATTCCTATCACCAAAAGTAAAAAAAAGCCCTTTGTTGAAGCATGCAGACTATTTTCGGGCAGGTACCAACATGAGCTGCTAGACGACCAGGAGACCCTGCAGATGCGACTGCGCCAGTGCAAGGACAAGATCAACACACTGAATGAGGAGCTTGCAATCCGTATCAGCTGCTTCAAGGAGAGTCAGTTACAGGTCAGGCAAATCAGAACGCTTTTAACCCTTTACCACATAGATTTGCATTTTACCCTTTACCACTTAGATACGTAGTTTGACGAATTTGTTGTTTCTTAGAAAGTTAAATTTAACTAATTACCTTTCTTTCTAATTTATAGTTTTTAATACTCTATGTCCAGCCCTTAGATACTTATGAGCAGCAAACAGCATAAAACCTGAACAGACTGCGAGTTACTCGCAGGCTGTTCTGGTTTTAGGCTGTTTGAACATAGCCATTTTCACTTTGCTTCTAAGTGGGAAAAGGTTAAAGAATGTTTGTTGTCCTTAACCCAACTAGCTCTAATATGGTGTGCCTGCCCAGAATTTTCGTTTTGTATTCCAGTTTGAGTTTTCAATAATGTGTTCTATAGCACATCAAAATTAACTTCACACTGATCTGTATGGATAAATATATGAAAGTAGTGTTACAATTAATTAATAAGTTTTGTACTATATAGATAGATACAAGAAAATCTAAATAATTTAGTAAAATATTGTCTGTTATCATTTAAGTATTAAGTATTAAAACTATTAATATGAATCAAGGACACATATTAGCATGGTATTTGTTTTGTTAGAGTTTACAACTCAATGTTAACATGCTATGTACTTAAATATTTTTAACCAGGTTTTCCGAAAGGAAAAAACTGGTTATTAGATTGGCGAATGTCGGCGGGCGGGCTGGCGGAACAAGCTTTAGCGGGCCATAACTTTGTCGATCATTGTGAGATTTTAAAATCATTTGGCACATTTGTTCACCATCATTAGACAGTGTGTGGCGTGAAAGAATAACGTCGATATCTCCAAGGTCAAGGTCACAATTTGAGTGCAAAGGTCAGAAATGGCCATAAATAAGCTTGTCCGTGCCATAACTTTGTCATTCATTGTGAGATTTTAAAATCATTTGTCACATTTGTTCACCATCATTTAACGGTGTGTCGCGCGAAAGAATTACGTTGATATCTCCAAGGTCAAGGTCACACTTTTGTGCAAAGGTCAGAAATGGCCAATTATAAGCTTGTCGGGGCCATATCTATGTCATTCATTCTGAGATTTAAAATCATTTGTCACATTTGTTCACCATCATTTAACCGTGTTTCGCGCAAAAGAATTACATCAATATCTCTAAGGTTAAGGTCGCCACAATTAAAAATAGATTTATTTTTAAACAGGCGGGGTAACTATGAACAATCAGTAACAATGCATACTTTGATTTTGAGTTGTCTCTCTTTATCAGACTTTTTTTTAGCTCACCTGAGCACAACCTGCTCATGGTGAGCTTTTGTGATCGCCTTTTGTCCGTCGTGCGTTGTCCGTTGTGTGACATCAACATTTGCCTTGTTAACTCTATGGAGGCCACATTTATTGTCCAATCTTCATGCAATTTGGTCAGAAGATTGGTCTCAATGATATCTTGGATGAGTTTGAAAATGGTTATGTTCACTTGAAAAACATGGCTGCCAAGGGGCGGGGCATTTTTCCTAATATGGCTATTTATGGCTATAGTAAAATCTTGTTAATACTAGAGGCCACATTTATTGTCCGACCTTCATGAAATATGGTCAGAAGATTTGTCCCAATGATATCTTGGATCAGTTCGAAAATGGTTATGTTTGCTTGAAAAACATGGCTGCCAAGGGGCGGGGCATTTTTCCTTATATGGCTATATATGACTATAGTGAAATCTTGTTAACACACTAGAGGCCACATTTATAGTCCGATCTTCATGAAACTTGGTCAGTAGATTCATCCCAATAATATATTGGACAAGTTCAAAAATGATGCCGGTTGGTTGAAAAACATGGCCACCACGGGGGCTGGGCATTTTTCCAAATAAGGCTATAGTAAAACCTTGATAACACTCTAGAGGTATTATTTATTTTCCGATCATACGGAAACTTGGTCAGAAGATTTGTCCCAATGATATCTTGGATGAGTTAGAAAATGGTTTTGGTTGCTTTAAAAGCATGGCCACCAGGGGCGGGGCATTTTTCCTTATATGGCTATATATGGCTATAGTAAAACCTTGTTAACACTCTGGAGGCCACATTTATTGTCCAATCTTCATGCAATTTGGTCAGAAGATTGGTTTCCATGATATCTTGGATGTTTTTGAAAATAATTATGTTTGCTTGAAAAAAATGGCTTCCAAGTGGCGGGGCATTTTTCCTGATATGGCTATAGTAAAATCTTGTTAACACTCTAAAGGCCACATGTATTTTCCGATCTTCATGAAACTTGGCCAGAAGATTTGTCCCAATAATATCTTGTTATCTCAGATGAGCGACTTTGGGCCTTTCAGGCCCTCTTGTTTCAAATTGAAATCAAGGTCGCCACGAGTAAAAACAAGGGGGGTAACAATGCGCACTTTGAATTGTCTCCCTTTATCAGACTTTTTTTTTCAACTTGAAAACCTGCTTTTGTGACAATTTTATCCCTTGTTAAAGGAATGTAGTTGGAGGTAAACATAAGCATACTTATATTTTAGTAGACTCTTGCTGCTATTTGATGCAAGCAATAGAAGTCAAAAGTCACAACTCGCTGGCATGACACCCTTAAACTCAAACTTTTGAAAATCAAATGAGTAGCGTTCTGAGAAAACTGGGCTTAATGCATGTGCGTAAAGTGTTATCCCAGATTAGCCTGTGCAGTCTGCTGTGCACTGAATGACCCCCAGGTGGGTTTGTGCTATTAGCAGTTGTGGTATTTTTAGTTTCAGGGAAGTCCCTCCTTACCGAAAATCATGTTTAGGCGGAAAGTGTCATCCCTGATTACCCTGTGCGGACTGCACAGGCTAATCTGGGACGACACTTTACGCACATGCATTAAGCCCAGTTTTTTCAGAACACGACTCAAATATTGAACTCAAAGTCTTTAAATCTACTGTAATGCACTGCAGGTTCAGTCCTCCCTGCAGAAGACCCAGACACAGCAGGCGTATGTGATCAGACGCAATGAGGTCTGCTTCAAGTTTGCCCAGTGGCGGCTCACAGAACCGGACGGTCAGGTCGGGATCTCAGACCTTGCACTCCGTAACTTTGTGTACACGAAGGTTAATCGTGACAACGACACGTGGAGCCACCAGGTGGAGCTTGGCTGGGTCAAGGTAACCAATCTGTTGCCCAACTCAATCTACAAGGACGTGCTGGTGCCCAGGGAGATACCCACAGGGGTGGATAACAGGAAGATGACCTTGAGAGTGCTTTGCACTGAACGACCCCCAGGTGGGCTTGTGCTATTAGCAGTTGTTGGACAGAATCTATGTGTAGAAGTTGATGTATTAATATAGAACAATAATTTTGAGTGCCAGAGTTAAATATTCAGTCAAAGAAGTAAATATTTCTTAAAGGGATTGTATTCACAAGAGCTATTACATAGAGCAATCTTAATTGAGTTGGTGTATACATATATCAGCAATCATTGAGTTAGTGTTTGCCTAAAGCAACTTTCATTGAGTTTATATATATATATAGAAACCTTCATTGAGTTGGTGGCATTCAAATTAAAGATCATTAAGAGAAAGTGATTACCCGATTCTTTTTTTTTCGAGGGTACATGTTTCAGAATTTGTTCTCTAAGACATAGACATATCTGTTAAAATGACACAATTCTATAAAATTAAGTTCTTCAATTTTTATTTCAATAATAAAATGAATGTGTTATGTTGATCATCCTATTCATGGCTATTGATATTATGTAACTCATACTTATTTGAATATTTATTAATTCAGTTTTAAAAATATAGAATTTGAACATTAAATTAAATAGACACCATCATGACGATTCTTCCCAAACAACCCTAATGTTCCTGGGCATCTTACCTGAAATAAATCCCTTGATGTTGTTTTGCGCTCCATGTGCATTCAGTGGGTGGAATAGCGGTGAAGGAGCACTTTGAGGTGAACCTTGTGCCTCTGCAGATCCAGATGACGTACCACCTGTACAAGAAGATCATGGCGTTCTTCTTCCCAGATAAGGACATTGACAAGGAGGACCAAGGTAGGGGCTCACAGCTCACTCAAGAAAAAAGTTGATTAAACCTTTACTGGTTTATTTAATCAAGAATTTAAAAAATGTGCGGTCACCGTATATATAATCCTGAATGAAAAAATGTGCCTTTGCAGGTATACATAAACCAGAATACAACATTGAGCCTTCAAAGATATATATGAACCAGAATTAAAAAAAGTGATGTGCCTTCCGCTGTATACATACACCAGAATAAATATTTGTGTCTTCACTTTTACACACAAACCAGAACAAAATTGTTTGCCTTTATCGGCATATATAACCCTGAAAGAAAAATGTTACCATCACCAGTCTTTTTATGTCCCCCACCACTATAGTAGGGGACATATTGTTTTTGCCGTGTCTGTTGGTTTGTGTGTTAGTTTGTTTGCATCAAACTTTAACATTTGCCATAACTTTTGCAATATTGAAAATAGCAACTTGATATTTGGCATGCATGTGTATCTCAAAGAGCTTCACATTTTGAGTGGTGAAAGTTCAAGGTCAAAGGTCAAATATATAGCTTCGAAGCGGCACAGAAGGGGACATAGTGTTTCTGTATGTAGAAAAATGTTAACATGATTACGCAGGTTAAGAGCCCCCACCTCATATAAAAGTGCCCAAAAGTCTATCTATACCAAAGCATGTACTTTTTTACCAAAGACCAAAATTGTTTTTTGTTTTTTTGTTTGTGGAAACATTAAACTTAGATCATAAAGCTTAGTGCAAGTTGTTTGATAAGGAAGACGAAGGTAGTGGCTTCCACATCAATCTAGCTTGAGTTAACTTCAGGTCCTCTGAATGTGAATGGTTTACACATATTTCGTGGAGCAATTGACACAAACCACGAGCTTAAAAAATATAAATGAAGTGAAAATCCAAGGTTGTCATTTGTTTAGTACTTTTCAACACATTTAGATGATAAATAGAGAAATATGCCAATTCTTTCAAAGAATCAGACAAAAATATCCCTTCAGTTCTTGTTTTGTCGCAATTACCCTTACATGAAAGACTTCCTGTGACTTAATTTGGGAAGTCTTTGATTTACCTGAAACGCACATTTTCCATTGACAAAAAAAAACTGGGAATAAATTACTCCCAATCATGCCTTAATGCAGGCCTGTCGATTCAATCTCTCACAAGTTGATAGTTGAACAAAAGTCTCAACAGACCAATGGAATAAGGGCATTTATAATGTGTCAAAAACTCAAGTTTTTTAGTATTTGAAAAACATGGTACATGTCCTTCTTAGATTTACAAAAATAGGTATCCTTTGCTGATTGCAATATTTGTCCACTGAAATGAAGAGGGGTCATTGCTGATTGCAATATTTGTCCACTGAAATGTAGAGGGGGTCATTGCTGATTGCAATATTTGTCCACTGACATGTAGAGGGGGTCATTGCTGATTGCAATATTTGTCCACTGAAATGTAGAGGGAGTCATTGCTAATTGCAATATTTGTCCACTGACATGTAGAGGGGGTCATTGCTGATTGCAATATTTGTCCACTGACATGTAGAGGGAGTCATTGATGATTGCAATATTTGTCCACTGACATGTAGAGGGGTCATTGCTGATTGCAATATTTGTCCACTGACATGTAGAGGGGTCATTGCTGATTGCAATATTTGTCCACTGAAATGTAGAAGGGTCATTGCTGATTGCAATATTTGTCCACTGACATGTAGAGGGGGTCATTGCTGATTGTAATATTTGTCCACTGAAATGAAGAGGGGGTCATTGCTGATTGCATTATTTGTCCACTGACATGTAGAGGGGGTCATTGCTGATTGCAATATTTGTCCACTGACATGTAGAGGGGTCATTGCTGATTGCAATATTTGTCCACTGAAATGTAGAGGGGGTCATTGCTGATTGCAATATTTGTCCACTGACATGTAGAGGGGGGTCATTGCTGATTGCAATATTTGTCCACTGACATGTAGAGGGAGTCATTGATGATTGCAATATTTGTCCACTGACATGTAGAGGGGTTCAACCATGTTCACTTGAAATGTCCCAGTACATACTGATTGAATTTGTTTGATGCCTTACAGGCATAAGCAAATAAACATCACAGAAGAGTGATACATTTGAGTCAGGTGAGTGATATGGGGACATCATGGCCCTCCTGCTTTATAAATAGACTAAATAACACTAAATGAGAATAATTTTAACAATAAATGAAATATCAGCCTAATGTTCAATGTTAGAAATTCCCAACAGCCAAGTGTATTAACATCTATGCTGACTGCATTTTTCAGATGATGACGTAGAAGGTGCGAGTTCTTCAAAGCCGTTCTCTCGCTCCGAAAAGCGCAGCTCTCAAAGGAGCACAAAGGAAATCAAGCGCACCCCGTCATTCACTGCCACAGATGACATCGATAAAATGAAGGTATGGTGTGCAATAGTTAATTAAAAAAAAAATATTGAATTTTTATTTTATTTTAATCTATTCATAAAATGAGAGCGGCCGGGTAGAAGATACAGTCATTATTTGGTGATCAGTAGGTCCCAGGCACAATTGCCAATCTGAGAGTATTCTCAGTACTAGTTTTCCCCAAGAAATGGACTTGAGAGAGTCACAATAATCCTAAAGCTTTGATACAATTTAGCTGAATTAAATGCGTTCCAAGTATTAGCTTTTAAGAACAGTGTGTTCTCATTTTATTCTGTCTTGATAAAGTTTGTCTTTTCCGCTTGTTACCAATGTTTTTTGTAAAAATGCTTTATTCAAAATTTATTTTTCCAGTAAGTGCCTTTCAGTGGAATTTTTTGTGAACAACTGAAGACCATCATTGCCCTTGTGTTTTGAAAAGCATAGGTATTATATAAGCGATATCAGGATTATTTTTGGCAGTATCAAAAGCAAAATTCCATTATAGTTGATATAAATCAGTTGTAGTTATGATCATGTACACGTTATAATTACATTTGCCAGATACATTTGGATTGTTCATTATAGAAGATACAGCAATGTACTAAAAAAAATATTTAAAAATCTATGTAAAAAATGCAATACAAAAGGAAGATCAACACCAAGGTCCATGTACAATAAATGCCTCAATAAACAAAGAATTTGGGTTGCTATCTACAACTTAACCATATTTAGAACCCACAAATGAAAACCTATCACTGACTTTGATGCATGAGTATATCAGAGTACCTCTATAATGACTACCTTAGTTTTCGTACTACACTCAAAATAAATACATATAATGAAATCCCACTGACTTATTCATATATTGTCATGTAGTTAGTGAAAATAGTGAAAAACTCCCACAAGCAAAACTGAGTATGACTTTGAGGCCCCATCCAAGCAACCGATTTAGCATTGATCTGGGAAAACAGGTCTTAATGCTTGCGCTAAAAGTATACGCCCAGATAAGCCTGTGCAGGCTGCTTAGGGATAACGATTTCCACCTGAGAATTTGTTAAAAAGAGACTTTTTTTTTTAATTAAAAAATTAAATGAGTTCAATTGTGCCGTCCCTGATTAGCCTGTTCAGACTGCACAGGCTAATCTGGAATGACATTTAACACACTTCCATGAAGCCCAGTTTTCCAAGAAGTTGGCTCAATTTATGGTAAAAGGTTCATTTTATTGAGCGATGAAAATATTTTAAGTAATATCACTATAGGCTTGTTTAGATATTCACTGTTACATGTTTGTGCACACTAGGGCTACAAATTGCCCACATCGCCACTGCGACGTAGCTATACAAGTCCCAGACTGGGAACACTGCATTATATCTCAACAATGAAGGTTACATCCCAGCCACATCATAGCATTCCAACATTTATAACAATGTTACGTATTTATTTTCATATTTAAATGCCTGTTGAGTGATAAATTGTTGTATCTGTGTATAAGGTGGTGTTTCAATAATCAAATTATAATAGGGTGACAAAAAGAAGGAAGTGTGATTTTAAAATTAACTGATATTCTTTACTCTGTATACCCCCATATAAACTCTGTATTTTTTTTTGATTGATAGCACAAGAAAGCATCCATTTTTTTGCACATGTGCTTTCAAGTTTACATGGAAATACATTGACAGAAGGCTAATTTATTCTGATAGTGCATTTTTATCTGATTGCATCTGTGTAGTTACTTGACATATGAAGCTGAAATTTGTATATATTTTTTGTATTTTTTGTACGAAACAGTCCACTTTGTAACTGTGTTTTAATTTTTAGAATTGTTTGTCATACATTTCATTGAAATTCAAACATTAATCTGTCTTTATTAGATACAAGAGTTTGATATTGAACACCTTGGAATATAAACGAACCTTGTTCTGAGAAAACTGGGCTTAATGCATGTGCGGAAAGTGTCATCCCAGATTAGCCTGTGCTGACCACACAGGCTAATCAAGGACGACACTTTCCGCCTAAACTTGATTTTTGGTAAGGAGGGACTTCCTTGAAACTAAAGATACCGTAAAAGCGGAAAGTGTCGTCCCTGATTAGCCTGTGCAGACTGCACAGGCTAATCTGGGACACACTAAAAGCACATGGATTAAGCCCAGTTTTCTCAGAACGCGACCCAAATCATGATCCATAGCTTGATATTTGCATTTCAGTCCTTTGAAATAGTATTGTCCAATTCAGCATGAATGTTATATAAAATCATATTGTGTATGGTTATGCATGGTTTTTCCTTCCTTTTAGTGTTTCTCTTTATGAACCATAACAACCAAATACATTTAAAATGGAGATAAATGAAACAATTGGCATTCCATTCGTTTTCATTCATTTAATTTTGCTTTACTGTAATGTTCTTTCAGTCCAAAATAAACCATCTGCAGTGATTGAAAACACCACAATTAAAAACAAACTTAAAACAAAGTGTTCTAACATTGGTGGGCAATGATGTTTCAGTCAGTTTTTTCAGTTACATGCAGTTTAGATATGCCGTTACAGAAATGCATTTGAACAGTGGCAGTTAAGTGGTGTATAGAGGCTTGTGTTTTGATAATATTTTATAATTGTTACATGAAGGAGCGAGCCGCCAACAACAACACTTTCCTGTACATCAAAGTGCCCGAAGTGTCCTTGAGGGTGTCTTACAAGGTCAGTTAAACCTTTACATACTGGGAAATTTGTCGTCTGCTGAAATGATGTCTGCAGAATTTCTAAAATTAGCAATTTCTTCGATTTTTTTCAAAGAATACTATAAGAATAGCAAACGGTTTGGATCCTGATGTCTCATCTGGATCCAAACTGTTTGCAAAGGCCTTCAAAATTTGGTTCCTGCACTGAAAGAGTGAAGGTCAGCCCTGCCACCTACAGGACTGAACATACATGGCTAGGTTTTCGAAGCAACTCTATTTGTTATGTTCTTATTATTAGCTCGGTGTTTTCGGAGGTATTGTCATAGCCAGCTTGTCATCCGACGTCCGCCGTAGGCGTCGTGCTAAAACCTTAACAATGGCTCTAAAATCAAAGTGCTTCCACGTACAACTTTGAAACTTCATATGTAGATGCACCTTGATGATTTCTACACGCCACACCCATTTTTGGGTCACTAGGTCAAAGGTCAAGGTCACTGTGACCTCTAATATTAAACTGTAACATAGGCTCTAAAATCAAAGTGCTTCCACCTACAACTTTGAAACTTCATATGTAGATGCACCTTGATGAGTTCTACACGCCACACCCATTTTTGGGTCACTAGGTCAAAGATCAAGGTCACTGTGATCTCTAATATAAAACTTTAACATAAACCTTAACATTCGCTCTAAAATCAAAGTACGTCCACCTACAACTTTGAAACTTCATATGTAGATGCACCTTGATTAGTTCCACGCGTCACACCCATTTTCTGGTCACTAGGTCAAAGGTCAAGGTCACTGTGGCCTCTAAAAAAAAAAAAATCTGACAAGCTTTCATATATTCAAAACTGCACCCGTAACCGAGCGTGGCACCCGTTATGTGGTGCTCTTGTTTATGTCTGTTATCAAGTTTTCAGAACTGCATTGACAAACTAAAACCATAGCATATGCATGACAGTATCTGGAAAAAGCAGGAAATGGTATCTAAGAGCAGCCTAATTGCACAAATCGCTTGGTAATTTTAGGAAAGTTGTATTGTTTCAGTTAAAATGGCTTAAGTATTTTTAGAGGGTTCACTAAAGTAATAATTTCATCCATACATCTGTCTGTCCATACACATTTTTTTCTGTTTTCTGTCATAAATATGAAAGAACTGAATGCACTCACTTATCATATTTTGAAATATGTCTTTTAGCTCATCTGAGCCAATTTTGCTTATGGTGAGCTTTTGTGATTGCCTTTTGTCTGTTATGCATTGAGCGTCGTTCTTCATGAAATTTGGTGGGAAGATTTGTCTCAATGGTATATTGGACAAGTTGGAAAATGGTTGAGATTGTTTGAAAAACATGGCCCAAGGTTGCGGTGCATTTTCCTTATATGGCTTTAGTAAAACCTTGTTATAAAACTTGGTCAGAACATTTGTTCTAATGATGTCTTGAATGTGTTAGAAAAAGGTTCCAGCATGTTGAAAAAATGGCCACCAGGGGGGCAGAAAATTTTTCCTAATATGGCTTCACCCTTTCCCACTCAGAGGCAAAGTGAAAATGGCTATGTGCAAACACCATAAAACAAAAGTAACTCACAGTCTGTTCAAGTTTTATGCTGTTTGCTGCTCATCAGTATCTAAGGGTTGGGAATGAAGCCTTTAAAACTTTTATATAGTAAGATAAGTCTTTAATAATATTCAACTTTCTAAGGGACAACAAATGCGTCAAAATACGTATCTAAGTGGTTAAAGGTTAAGTAAATCCTTGTTAACTCTATAGAAGTCACAGTTATGGTCCAATCTTTATGAAACTTGGTCAGAAGTTTTGTTCTTATAATAGCATAGCTGAGTTTGAAAATGGACATGATAGGTTGGGAAATATGGCGGCCAGGGGTCAGGGCATATTCCCTTATATGGCTATAGTAAAACCTTGTTACCTCTATAGAAGTCACACTTATTCTCCAATCTGTATGATACTTGGTAAGAACATTTGTTTTAATGATAGCTCGGCTGAGTAAACAAATGGTTATGGTTCTTAAAAAAAAAGTCCGACAGAGGATGGGGCATTTTTCCTTTTTTGGCTATAGTTGAACCTTGTTTACACTCTAGAAGTCACATTTTTAGTTCAATTGTCATGAAACTTGGTCAGAACATTTGGTCTAAGGATATTTGGGCTCAGTTCAAAAATGCATGTCTTCTGTTGAAAATCATTGCTGCCAGGGGGCTGGGCGTTTTACCTTGGCTATAGTAAAACCTTGTGAACTCTCTATTTGATATTTTGGCCTAGTCTTAAAATGGTTTTAGAGACGTCTCAAAATTTGCTGAGAGCAGTTCAATTCCCTGAAGTCTGAGGTGAGTGAACTTAGGCCTGTGGCTTGATCTTGTGTTAGTACATCTCACCTGTCATTTTGTACCTGGTATTGTGCAGGGTGAGAAGGAGAAAAACATCATAGACGTGCATGACTTCAGCCTGGTGCTGCCCACATTGGAGTACCACAACTGTATCTGGACCTGGTTTGACCTTCTCATGACCATGAAGAACGACAGCAAGCGGGTCCTCATATCACAGGTAGGTTGGGAGCGGGTCCTCATATCACAGGTAGGTTGGACAGCAAGCGGTACCTCATATCACAGGTAGGTTGGACAGCAAGCGGGTCCTCATATCACAGGTAGGTTGGGATCTGTTCATTTGTAATTTTGCCTCTCAGATAAAAGGGATATGACTTTCCTATTGCAGCTGTAAATTGATATCTACTGATATGGGTTGCTTCGCCACTTTTAGACCTCATCAGGTTGTCTTGCAATGCTAAATTCTTGAAAGAGTTTCATGGTTATTTACCTCCGTATGTTAAATCGTTATATTTTCTTTGGTGGGTGGCTTGTATAAATTAGAAAGACTGAATTTAAATGGAAAACTGTATTGCACTTGAACACATTCGACACCAAAGCCTGTATTCTCAAAGCTCCTTAGAAAAACGTAACGAAATGACACACCTCCTCATAACGAAATATAACACCTCCTCATAACAAAATATAACACCTCATAATGAAATATAACACCTCCTCATAACCAAATGACACACCTCATAACGAAATATAACACCTCATCATAACAAAATATAACACCTCATAACGAAATATAACACCTCCTCATAACGAAATGACACACCTCCTCATAACAAAATATAACACCTCCTCATAACGAAATATGACACCTCCTCATAACTTAATGACACACCTCTTCATAACGAAATGGCACACCTCCTCATAACAAAATATAACACCTCCTCGTTACGAAATATAACACCTCCTCATAACGAAATATAACACCTAATAACGAAATGACACACCTCATAACAAAATATAACACCTCCTCATAATGAAATATAACACCTCCTCATAACGAAATGACACACCTCCTCATAACAAAATATAACACCTCCTAATAACAAAATATAACACCTCCTCATTACGAAATATAACACCTCCTCATAATGAAATATAACACCTCCTCATAACGAAATATAACACCTCATAACGAAATATAACACCTCCTCATAACGAAATATAACACCTCCTCATAACAAAATATAACATCTCCTCATAATGAAATATAACACCTCCTCATAACGAAATATAACACCTCCTCATAATGAAATATAACACCTCATAACGAAATATAACACCTCATAACGAAATATAACACCTTTTTACTTTTTACCTTAGTTTAGTCATTTCTGTAATTATTTTCAAGCGTAGTAATGCGAGTATACAAAAAACTCAGAGCGCATGCGTATGATGTCATCAGGAGAGCAGCGTTCTTAATGTAAACAAAGTGATCGACTTTGGGTCATGCTCGACTCAAGGTAATTGGAGGATAACACCTCCTCATAACGAAATATAACACCTCCTCATAACGAAATATAACACCTCCTCATAACGAAATATAACACCTCCTCATAATGAAATATAACACCTCCTCATAATGAAATATAACACTTCCTCATAATGAAATATAACACCTCCTCATAATGAAATATAACATCTCCTCATAACGAAATATAACACCTCCTCATAATGAAATATAACACCTCCTCATAATGAAATATAACACCTCCTCATAATGAAATATAACACCTCCTCATAATGAAATATAACACCTCCTCATAATGAAATGACACACCTCCTCATAATAAAATATAACACCTCCTCATAACGAAATGACACACCTCCTTATAACAAAATATAACACCTCCTCATAATGAAATATAACACCTCCTCATAATGAAATATAACTCCTCCTCATAACAAAATATAACACCTCCTCATAACGAAATATAACACCTCCTCATAATGAAATATAACACCTCCTCATAATGAAATATAACAACTCCTCATAACAAAGTATAACACCTCCTCATAATGAAATATGACACCTCCTCATAATGAAATATAACACCTCATAACGAAATATAACACCTCATAACGAAATATAACACCTCCTCATAATGAAATATAACACCTCCTCATAATGAAATATAACATCTCCTTATAATGAAATATAACACCTCCTCATAATGAAATATAACATCTCCTCATAACGAAATGACACACCTCCTCAGTACAAAATATAACACCTCCTCATAATGAAATATAACACCTCCTCATAACGAAATATAACACCTCCTCATTATGAAATATAACACCTCCTCATAATGAAATATAACACCTCCTCATAATGAAATGACACACCTCCTCATAATAAAATATAACACCTCCTCATAACGAAATGACACACCTCCTCATAACCAAATATAACACCTCCTCCTAATGAAATATAACACCTCCTCATAATGAAATATAACATCTCCTCATAATGAAATATAACACCTCCTCATAACGAAATATAACACCTCCTCATAACGAAATATAACACCTCCTCATAATGAAATATAACACCTCCTCATAATGAAATATAACACCACCTCATAACGAAATATAACATCTCCTCATAACGAAATGACACAACTCCTATTAACAAAATATAACACCTCCTCATAACGAAATATAACACCTCCTCATTACAAAAAGACACACCTCCACATAACGAAATGACACACCTCATAACAAAATGACACACCTCCTCATAACGAAAGGACACACCTCCTCATAACGAAAGGACACACCTCCTCATTACAAAATGACACACCTCATAACGAAATGACACACCTTATTTACAGGCCATCAAGCAAAAGCTTCACATGCGTAATCGGCTGAGCGACGATCCCCCGCTAACCGACGTACAACAGGAGGAGGACAAGGCCAAGATGCTGCTGGGTGCAAAGGTTCTGGTGAGTGACACTAGAAATAGGTTGGTAAACGCAAAACTTCTGATTAGTGATGCTATAAATTAGATTTTGGCCACAATAGTTTTGGTGAGTGCTGTTGAAATTAGTTGTTAAGCACAAAGGTTCCGGTGAATTCTGCAGCTATTTAATTGCTGGGGGCAATACTTTTGTTGAGTGCTTTAGAATTAAGTTGCTTGGTGCAAATTTTGTGGTGAGTGCTGCTAGAAATTAGTTGCTAGGCTAAAAGGGTTTGATGAGTGCTGCTAGAAATTAGTTGCTGGGCTCAAAGGTTTTGATGAGTGCAGCTAGAAACTAGTTGCTGGAATCAAAGGTTTTTGTGAATGCTGCTAGAAATTTGTTGCTGGAATCAAAGGTTTTGTTGAGTGCTGCTAGAAATTAGTTGCTGGGCTCAAAGGTTTTGATGAGTGCAGCTAGAAATTAGTTGCTGGAATCAAAGGTTTTTGTGAATGCTGCTAGAAATTAGTTGCTGGAATCAAAGGTTTTGTTGAGTGCTGCTAGAAATTAGTTGCTGGGCTCAAAGGTTTTGATGAGTGCTGCTAGAAATAAGTTGCTGGGATCAAAGGTTTTGGTGAGTGCTACTAGAAATTATTTGCTGGGCTCAAAGGTTTTGTTGAGTGCTGCTAGCAATCAGTTGCTGGGCTCAAAGGTGTTGATGAGTGCTGCTAGAAATTAGTTGCTGGGATCAAAGGTTTTAGTGAGTGCTGTTAACACCAGATAAACACCAACACCAAATGATAATATACACTTTAATTATCCCTGGTGAAACATTACATTAACACTCAAACACCAATGACGTTGCTTAGTAGGAGAATGGCTTTATTACATCATGACGTCATGACAACGTCATATTTGTTCTTTCTTAATGAAGAGTATTCAAGAGTTATATAACATGAAATTAACATTAATTATATTTGCTTCCTCGTAGAGTGTCTTCTTGTTGTCATAATTCATGCCAGTAAGTATCAACAACCTCTTGTATTTTGAAATGTTAGCCTTTCTAAGCAGTTTGAAAGCCAGTATCTCAGGAGGAAGTGTCGTGCTCTTCTTTTCAATTTTTCTATATTTAGAGTCAAACTCAGCCACAAATTCAGAAATTGATTGTCCATCTAACTGTTTAAAATCTTCGAAGTCTTCAAATTTCTCCAGGCTGTCAGTAAGGTCATCCTTGGCAAGATATCGATCCAAGAACTAAATAAGGACCTTCAAACCATTATTGTTTTTAAGTTCATCCAAACCTAGTTGAACAAAAACTTTTTCACAAATTTGTGATTCATCATTTTCAGGTAGTGTTAATGCAACGGCAATTCCTTGTATTTCTTTACTGATGTCAGTAATTTCTTTGCACGCCAATAGCTCTTGTTTATCTTTTTCATAGGTCTTTCCATTTCCTAATATAGGAGGATTGATCCTGGTTGCCATGCTGACTTTGCTGTATATTCTCTGTTATCACTCAAATCTTACACTACACCACGCCAGAATTACACTATGCCACACTAATTTTTCACTGTTATTATTAGTTGCTGGGATCAAAGGTTTTGATGAGTGCTGCTAGCAATTAGTTGCTGGGCTTAAAGGATTTGATGAGTGCTGCTAGAAATCAGTTGCTGGGCTTAAAGGATTTAATGAGTGCTGCTAGCAATTAGTTGCTGGGCTTAAAGGATTTGATGAGTGCTGCTAGAAATCAGTTGCTGGGCTTAAAGGATTTGATGAGTGCTGCTAGAAATCAGTTGCTGGGCTAAAAGGATTTGATGAGTGCTGCTAGAAATCAGTTGCTGGGCTTAAAGGATTTGATGAGTGCTGCTAGAAATCAGTTGCTGGGCTTAAAGGATTTGATGAGTGCTGCTAGCAATTAGTTGCTGGGCTAAAAGGATTTGATGAGTGCTGCTAGAAATCAGTTGCTGGGCTTAAAGGATTTGATGAGTGCTGCTAGAAATCAGTTGCTGGGATCAAAGGTTTTGGTGATCACTGCTAGAAATTCGTTGCTGGATGCAAAGTTTGTGGTGAGTGCTGCTAGAAATTAATTGCTGGAATCAAAGGTTTTGATGAGTGCTGCTAGAAATTAGTTGCTGGAATCAAAGGTTTTGGTGAGCGCTGCTAGAAATAAGTTGATGAGATAAAAGGTTTTTGTTGAGTGCTGTTAGAAATTAGTTGCTAGGCTCAAAGGTTTTGATGAGTGCTGTTAGAAATTAAGTTGCTTGGTGCAAAGTTTACGGTGATTGCTGCTAGAAATTAGTTGCTTGGCTCAAAGGTTTTGGTGATCGCTGCTAGAAATTAGTTGCTGGGTGCAAAGTTTGTGGTGAGTGCTGCTAGAAATTAGTTGCTGGGCTCAAAGGTTTTGGTGAGTGCTGCTAGAAATTAGTTGCTGGGATCAAATATTTTTTGAGTGCTGTGGTGTGTGGCATAGTTTGGATGATGGTTTAGTGCAATGTAAAACTTCAGCCCTCGTTTATATATGTAGTTCACATCCCTGAATGTAAGTTGGACCCTAAATTGATATGTTTGTTTCCGATTTTGCTAATCCATCTCTACCAGATTGATTTTGAATTTGTCTGCAACAAATGAAATGTTTTAATCTTCCTGAATTACCTCTAAAATATCATTATGGAGATAAACTTTATTGATATTTTTAATTAAGATTAATATCATTCAATGTATATTAACAATTTTAGATAGCAATTCATACAGAAATTGGCCAGTTACATTTAACTTCAAGTGTAATAAATATCATTTTCTATACACATAGTGAAATAAAGAGAGGATATTCAATAGTTTTTGATTGATTATCAATTTTAATTTGTAAGTGATCAGAGAAACCAATGCCTTGCTTGTGACTGTATTTATTTTATTATTTAGAAACTAGATAAAATTGATATTGTACAAAAAAAAATTTGTTATTTTACTCTTTTTAATGAGCTATTTACAATTTAAATACAAGACATGAGACATTTGAAAAATAATGTCATGCCTTCAAAATAATATTGTCATTTTAAAATAGACAGTGACAATTATTCATAAATTTTACTGTTTTTTTTTGTGTCACAGTTTCAAATCACAATATTGAATATTTATTTATTAACTACAACAAATAACTACAGTATCAAGTGTAATCTAGTAAAGTACATTTTTTTGTTTTGCCAAATAATGTATATAATAATCATTATGTATTTTGTTTCTTCCACTGTACAGGCACCGCAGGAAAAGCCAGCCAAGAAGACGTTGTTTGGAAAGTCCCAGAAGTAACAATACAAAAACATATAACGACTATTAAGGAAGCAGCTCATGTGGCATTGCATAAATACAAACAATGACAGTGAATTAACTTTGGACAATAGTTTATGTGAGTTTACTATGGTGTAAAAGTAACATGAAACTCACAGTGTACAAACTTCGGACAACAGTCTATGTGAGTGGCCTAAAAGTACCAAAAAATGACAACAGTTTTACTATGGCGTAAAAAGAACGGACACATTAAATAAACTTCAGATAAACATTTGTTGGTTTTCTACAGATTAAAAATAACAACTTAAAGTAATAGTGACTTTCAGGGAACAGTTGTTGTTGGTTTTATGTGGCAAAGAACTTCTGCTAAGCATGAATGATGTCATGCAACTTATAGCAACAATGTGCCAAAACTACCGGTATAGTGATATGCAATATCTCGTTTTGTTGCAGCAAAGTGTGATGTGTGATGGAAAATGGTGCAATATTATGGTTTTTTTACTGTTGTGAATGTGTTAGTGAACAAACTACTATGTTAATATATTGTGAAACTGTATCATGTGTATGATATTGAACATTTTTTAGCTCGACTTTTATATATGAAATATATATAGTGGAGCTATCCTACTCACCCCACTGCGTCGGCGTTGCTGTTCCCGTGTTCTTTGGCCTTTGCGTGCAAATGTTAAAGTTTGCGTACTACCCCGAATATTTTCAATGTCCCTTGACATATTGCTTTCATATTTTGCATACTTGTTTACCATCATGACTCCTACCTTTAAACAAGAGCAGACAACTGTATCAAGCATTTTAACAGAATGATGGCCCCTTTTATACTTAGAATATGCATATTATTGATAAATCTATGTTAAAGTTTGCGTACTACCCCAAATATTTCCTGTGTCCCTTGACATATTGCTTTCATATTTTGCATACTTGTTTACCATCATGACCCCAACCTACAAACAAGAGCAGACAACTGTATCAAGCATTTTGACAGAATTATTGCCCCTTTTATACTTAGAATATGCATATTATTGATAAATCTATGTTAAAGTTTGAGTACTACCCCAAATATTTCCTGTGTCCCTTGACATATTGCTTTCATATTTTGCATACTTGTTAACCAACATGACCCCAACCTATAAACAAGAGCAGACAACTCTATCAAGCATTTTGACAGAATTATTGCCCCTTTTATACTTAGATAATTGAACATTTTGCTTAAATTGCCATAACTTCTTTATTTATGATCAGATTTTATTAATACTTTGACAAAACAACACATACCTGAATACCACAATTGATTCCAAGCAAACAAATCTCCACGCCCCTTTTTTTTTTTTGAAAGTTCGTCTAATACATGACCACACCCCACATTATACCCCCCTCTAAACCCCCCTACCCCCCAAAAAAAATTCTTTTTTATTTTTTTCCTTTTTTTATTTTTGAACAATCGTCTAATAATTATTGAATATGAACAATTTCCCCATGATGGCTTACGTTAAACTGTCAAGCATTCGAATAGTCGAGCGCACTGACCTCTGACAGCTCTTGTTTAAATTATACCAAAGGCAGAGGGATAAAGAATTGGTGTTGTCTCTTTGTCCCTCTGTCACAAAACTGTTTAGGGTTATATCTCAGAAACTATATAAGATGTCACCATGAAACTTCATAGGTGTATAGATATCAATTAGGAGAAGTGCCATGTACAAGAACCATGACCCTTCACTTCTATTCTAATAAGAGTTCTTGCCCTTTGTTTTTTTTATTTGATGTAACATTTCAGGGGTATAACTCAGATACCATGCAAGACTTAAACATGAAACTCCATGGGTGTATTGATATGAATGAGGAGAAGTGCCATACTTAATATATATTTTGATCTTTTCATCAAGTATATGAGACGCTGACAATTAAGTTCTAAGCAAACGTCTTTGGTTTCAAATGTAAAATTGGTCAGTCCTCAACTTTGCATATCAATTCAAATGTACCTACGCTTTTTTGTTGTTCACAGAGAATTATATAACACATGTTTAAATCTTAATTCTTTGTTATTGTTTTGTTGCAAAACAGTTGAACAAAGTGTTTACATTTATTAATGTTAAGCGAAGATGACTCAGGTTTACACTGTACGATGATGTTCCTAATATGTTTGATGTTAATGAACATGCACACCATAGTTCACTGATGTTACAGTGATGTATATACGATTTATTTATTTGTAGAATTAAAAAGATTTAAAATGAAAGCTTTCACTTAGAAATTTTATAATCTTATATTGGCCAGTATTTAACAGCTCATTATAAGACATAAGATTTATATTTAAAACAATTGTGCATATTTTATGGGTGAGGTTATTTTGCATCCTCTTTGTTATTCACGCATTCTTATTTTACATTTTTGGATCACACGGGAGAAAACACGGTAACACGATACGAAGTTATGATGCGATAACACGAAATCAAGACCGGGTAACGCAAGATTACGATACGAAAACGTTCTAGTAATATCGCCATCTCACAGCGTAATCTCGTGTCTTTGATCGTGATATTGTATTTTCGCAACTGTTTTTCAAATGTTGAAAATGCGAGAATACGATTCGATAATAATATTATTTATGCCAAGATATTGCGTCGTATTTCTTTAACTACACATCGAGATCTTACATAGCATCCTTGAGCCTTCGTAATGTTTTGTTAAAACACATATACACGATTCAAGTATGAATAACCCATAAGGAATGAAGTACCTGTGTGCGAACCAAACTTACTCCGCATATTTTTTCTTGAATGTTCGCAGCTTTTGCTTAAAAAGCTGCACAAATGCTGAAGTAAACTTAACTTCAAAATTCATGTGAAACTATTTACCATTTAACCTAGTTTGTAATTATTTTGTCAAAGGTAAACTATTCGCCTAATTAATTATTGAGTACACTGTTCACCCCATGTGTATCTGTACATAATTTAGTGAAAACAATCGGTATGCTTCTCTCCTTGTACTATTTTTAGGCTGTTGGCCAACTACGATTGAGAGTGGAAAACCAGAAATGCGTATCGGGGGTGCTTGATTTTTTTTTGAGGTCCGAAAAACAACCACTCTTGCAATGTTCGGTGCAAAACCATGGTATACACCATTGATATCATTCGTAGATATCGCGAAAATATTGCCCCATAAATCTGTGAGTGTCTGTTTGTTTATCCAGAACATAAAACATTTCAAGCAATGATTTGACTTAACGTTGCTTATTTCAAATCGTAGCAAATTTGTTAAACGGTTTGTCACATGATAGTGGATGCTGTCAGTGTCTTCAATGTTCGGGCACTCGCTGTTTTTCGCACAAGTAGTTTCCTCCCTTATCATTTTGCCCCTTCTCATCTCGACGTGAAGTAATTTACAAAATTGCTTCATTTTGTCGTTTGTTGCTGAGATTATTTGTGTAAATACAATATTGATAAACAACTACTCTATTATTTTTTGTTAGAACAATCTTTCCCGCTAGTCAGTCTTCCATAATAACAACAATCAACGTGGCTGGCAAAGACGCTTTAAAAAGAACGCTCTGAAGTATTTATCGAATAAGATTGTCAACAGTGATTAAAACATACACATTACTTAAATCTATATACTCTATTATACGAATAACGACAATCTACAATTGCATTTGTGTAAAGAAAACAATCTGGGGATTTGTGTTGTCATTATGGACTAATTACAGTCAATTTTCCTTTACTGGACCATTACCATAGTCATTGCGTATCAGTTTGATGTACAAGCTTTCCTTTACAGGACCCTTACCAATAGTCATTGCGCATCAGTTTGATGTTCAAGCTTTTCTTTACCGGACCATTACCCATAGACATTACGTATCAGTTTGATGTTCAAGCTTTCCTTTACCGGACCATTACCCATAGACATTGCGTATCAGTTGAATGCTCAAGCTTTCCTTTACCGGACCATTACCCATCAACATTAAGTATCAGTTTGATGTTCAAGCTAGGATAGCTACTACTTCCGTAGGTGAGTTACATCATCCGAAAATTTCTGAAGCCGGGAGCCGCCACCTATATAAGCAAATAGACTAGGTCGGAACATAGTATATTGTAACCTAGGCTGAAACAATATCCCACAATTCAATCTTCTTCCGGATGCGGGAATAACACGCTATTTTGATTGCTTTGAAAATTGAATTTAGTCCAATTTTGTTTCCGTGTTTTGGTTGAGTTTTTTTTAGCTCACCTGATTGCTCAGGTGATCTTTTGTGACCGGTCTTTGTCCATCTTTTGTCCGTCCGTCCGTAAACATTTGCTCATAAACACTCTAGAGGCCACATTTCTTGTCCCATCTTCATGAAACTTGGTCAGAACTTTGTCCCAATGAAATCTCGCCCGAGTTCGATACTGGGTTGTGTCGGGTCAAAAACTAGGTCACTAGGTCAAAAAAAGAAAAACCTTGTAAACACTGTAGAAGTCACATTTCATGCCCGATCTTCATGTAACTTTGTCAAAATGTTTGTCTTAATGATATCTTGGTTGAGTTTAAAAGTGGTTCCGATCCGATGAAAAACATGGCCGCCAGTGGGCGGGGCTGTTTTCCTTATTTGGCTGTAGGGAAACCTTGTAAACACTCGAGAAGTCACAATTTTTGCCCAATAATCATGAAAGTTGGTCAAAATATTGTTTCAATTGATGTCTCAGACGAGTTCGAAAACAAATGGTCGTGATCAGTGAAAAATATGGCCGCCAGTGGGCGGGGCATTTTTCTCTATATGTATATAATGGCAGTTTTCCCTATTTGGCTTTAGAGAAACCTTGTAAACACTCTAGAAGTCACAATTTTTGCCCAATCATCATGAAAGTTGGTCAAAACATTGGTTTTATTGATATCTCGGACGAGTTTGAAAATGGTCGGGATCGGTGAAAAAACATGGCCGCCAGTGGGCGGGGCATTTCTGCCTATATGTATATTGTGAAAACATGTGAACACAGTAGAAGTCACATTTTTAGCCCAATTTTCATGAAATTTGCTCAGAACATTTGTTTCCTTGATACGAGAATTGAGTAAAAAAATGGCTCCGGTCAGTTGAATAACATGACTGCTGGGAGGGGGGCAGTTTTCTCATTATGCCCCCCCCCCTTTTGAAGAAGAGGGGGTATATTGTTTTGCTCATGTCGGTCCGTCCGTCCACCAGATGGTTTCAGGATGATAACTCAAGAGCGCTTATGCCAAGGATCATGAAACTTCATAGGTACATTGATCATGACTCGCAGATGACCCCTATTGATTTTCAGGTCACTAGGTAAAAGGTCAAGGTCACGATGACCCGAAATAGTAAAATGATTTCCGGATGATAACTCAAGAACACTTATGCCTAGGATCATGAAACTTCATAGATACATTGATTATGACTTGCAGATGACCCCTATTTATTTTCAGGTCACGAGGTCAAAGGTCAAGGTCACGGTGACCCAAAGCAGTAAAATGGTATCCGGATGATAACTCAAGAACGCTTATGCATAGGATCATAAAACTTCATAGATACATTGATCATGACTCGCAGATAACCCCTATTGGTTTTCAGGTCACTAGGTCAAAGGTCAAGGTCACGATGACCCTAAATAGTAAAATGGTTTCCGGATGATAACTCAAGAACGCTTAGGCCTAGGATCATGAAACTTCATAGGTACATTGATCATAACTCGTAGATGACCCCTATTGATTTTCAGGTCACTAGGTCAAAGGTCAAGGTCATGATGACCCGAAGTAGTAAAAAGATTTCCGGATGATAACTCAAGAACGCTTAGGCCTAGCATCATGAAACTTCATAGGTACATTGATCATGACTCGTAGATGACCCCTATTGATTTTCAGGTCACTAGGTCAAAGGTCAAGGTGACCCGATATAGTTAAATGGTTTCCAGATGATAACTCAAGAACGCTTATGCCTAGGATCATAAAACTTCATAGTTACATTGATCATGACTCAAAGATGACCCCTATTGATTTTCATGTCACTAGTTTAAAGGTCAGTCACGGTGACCTGAAATAGTAAAATGGTTTCTGGATGATAACTCAAGAACGCTTATGCCTAGGATCATGAAATGTCATAGGTACAACGATCATGACTCGCAGATGACCCCTATTGATTTTAAGGTCACTAGGTCAAAGGTCAAGGTCACGGTGACCTGAAATAGTAAAATGGTTTCTGGATGATAACTCAAGAACGCTTATGCCTAGGTTCATGAAACTTCATAGGTATATTGAACATGACTCGAAGATGACCCATATTGATTATCAGGTCACTAGGTCAAAGGTCAAGGTCAAAGTGCCAAAAAACGTATTCACACAATGGCTGTCAAGGTCACGTTGACTCAACTTAGAAAAATGGTTTCCGGATGATAACTCAAGAATGCTAACGCCTAGGATCATGAAACTTCATAGGTACATCGATCATGACTCGCAGATGAAATAATGATGAAACTTGACCAGGATGTTTGTCTGGACAATATCTAGGTCAAGTTTGACATTTGGTAAAGATTTAATGAACTGACTCCTCTCAGGTGAGCGAACTAGGGTCATCTTGGCCCTCTTGTTTTCGTTTAGACAAGTTTTAGTATTTGTCTAGCAACTTATTATCCGGATTATTTCACATGTATTGTATTAAACTTTTGTTTAATTATGCCCAAGGGCAGTATGTATTCAAGCGTGCACGTGTCATTCTCTTTTACAGTAATAAATTGGGAGAATGTTAATCATTTGCATTATGTGCAAATAATGATTGAAATGTGCCGTATGACAATATGGTAGATGACCATTTACTAGTAATTGTTTCATATGTATTATTTTTGTCTTTCATGTTCCGGCTGCACGCAGTATCGAAGTTGCTCATTCTGCAAAAGAAGAATGATCAGAGTGATACTTGGCGTAGTCTACGAACAGAAGGACTTACCAGGGAAGATCCTGTTCCTGTGGATCCTTGCCCGATGACTTCACCGGTCATTATGACCGGTTCGATCTTTGTCACCGGGTACCGGGCAAGACGTTGGCCATGTGGCTCTGGCCATACGTCGGTCGACGTCAAACCATATGGCTCCCGCCATACGTCGATCTTTGCCCGATGACGTTGACCAAGTGGCTTCGGCCATGCGTGGGTCGACGTCAGACCATATGGCTCCCGCCATACTTCGGTCTTTACTAGGTAACGTCACCGGTCATTTTATGACCAGTCCGTTCAGCGGGTACCCGGTACCGATCATCGGGTACCCCGACCGGCCACCGAGTACCTGGTACCGAGCACCGGGTACCCGGTACCGAGCATCGGTCAACGAGTACCGAGCACCCGGTACCGAGCACTAGGTACCCAGTACCGAGTACCGGTCACCGAGTAACGGTCAACGAGCACCGGGTACCGGTCACCGGGGAAAGGCAAATAAAATATAAAAAAATAAAAGAAAGAAAAAAATAATAAGAAGAGAGAGAGAGAGACACCGGTTTACAACACCCAGAGACGTTGACATCCTCCTCATCTGACTCGTCGTCGCGGGACTCATCGTCGGCTTCGACAAGACCTCATCACTACCGGAGTGGACATCGGGCATGCTCTCATTATTCGAACAGTTCTCGCTGTCAGTCTTTTAGTAAGCGATCACACCAACTTCCGTCCAGACGTTGGCACGACGTTATCGGCTTTTCACAACCGTAGACACAGTCGCGTTCCTACCCTTAGCCAGACTAGCTTAAGGGGCTACCTACTGTGGTAGCGAGCTCGAAGAGCAAGCCTTTGGCGTGCTCATGGCGAGCAATTCCGCAACGCGTATTGACTGTGCAGGTTGTTGTTATACCACCACAAACGAAGTTTAGGGGGGTATATGGGAGTGAGCTTGTCCGTCGGTCGGTCCGTATTAAGTGTCCGCTCTCTGATTCATATTGTGTTTATCCGATCTTCACCAAACTTGGTCAGATGTTGTATCTAGATGATGTCTAGGTCAAGTTTGAATATGGATCATGCCAGATCAAAAACTAGGTCACGGGGTCTCTTGGTGCGTTTTAAACATCGAGCATGGTGTCTCCTTTCTCTAATTCAAGTAGTTTTCACCAGAGCTGCACCAAACTTGGTAAGAAGTTGTATCTAGATGATGTCTAGGCCAATTTCGAACATGGGTCATGGCAGGTCAAAAATTAGGTCACGGGGTCACTTATTGAGTTTTAAAAATTGATCATGGTGTCCGCTCTCTTATTCAAGTAGTTTTCAGCCGATCTTCACGAAACATAGTCAACAGTTGTATATAGATTATGTCTAGGTCTAATTTAAATATGGGTCATGCGTGATCAAAAACTAGGTCTCAGGGTCACTTAGTGCGTTTTAAACATTCAGCATGTTGTCCGCTCTCTAATTCAAATAGTTTTCATCCAGTATCTTCACCAAACTAGGTCTGAAGTTTTATCTAGATAATCTCTACGCCAAGTTTGAACATGGGCCATGCGGGCTAAAAACTAGGCCACGGGATCACTTAGTGCGTTTGTAAACATTCAACATGGCGTCCCGTCCGCTCTCTTATTCAAGTAGTTTTCATTCGATCTTCACCAGACTTGGTCAGAAGTTTTATCTAGATGATAATAAGGACAAGTTTGCACATGGGTCATGCCAGATCAAAAACTATGTCACTGGGTCACTTAGTACGTTTTACACATTCATCATGGTGTCCGCTCTCTAATTCAAGTATTTTTTATACGATCTTCACTACACTTGGTCAGAAGTTGTATCTAGATGATGTGTAGGTCAAGTTCGAACATGGGCCATGCCGGGTTAAAAACTTGGTCACGGGGTCACTTAGTGCGTTTTAAACATTGAGCATGGTGTATGCTGTTTTTTGTGAAGACAACATGCAAAATATTCTGTGTCAATGCGGCATGTGGGGGTATTCGTCACGTCTGTGACAAAGCTCTAGTTAATAGAAGTACCATTTATCGTCAGATGTCTCCGGCTTTTCCTCCTCCTCTGACTTGTCATCGCTGGACTCATCGTCTGCTTCAACGAGCCATTATCGCTACCGGATTGGACATCGGGCACGATCTCATTATCCGAGCAGTTCTCGGCGTTGATCCTCTCGTAAGCCATCACGCCAACGCTCGGGGAGACGCTACTCAATGAGACCTCATTCCCAGCGTAGCCGAACATTGTCTTGGCATCGCAGGGATAAGGGACATCGCCGCTCCACACGTAGGCGCTCTCGGACCTCCCGATCCCCTTGGCGGTCCCCCCGATTCTTGGACGGAATCTCAGGACTCATTTCCACGAATGTCGGTTCCCTATTTGGTATCCACACACGTTTCAGCCGCTTCTACAGCCACTGGACCTAAATTGTCTACGAAATTACCTCACCACTAGGCTACTTTTTCAGCCCAACGGGTATCTTCTACTTTGCTAGTCGTATACCCCTGGCTGCCACTCCATCGAATCCTAATACATTATGGATTCAGCAGTCTCCAGGACTCTTGTGCCTTTCAATACTGATGCCCTACTAGCGACCGTCGGTTTTCAAAGGCACTCCGCTGACTTAGTTTCTGGACGACTTTCCTCCCCAGCTATTTCCATTCTGGTGCCGGAAATGAACCACTGATGCTAGAAGCTTATGTTATACCTACATCTGGTATTCATACTTCTGTCTCAGCCGGCTACATGCAGACCACTGGTCTTGCAGATGGTTCGGCTGAAGCGGGCTCGGAGTCTAACGTTGAGGCCGAATTGTACTATTGGGCCTCTATTAATCAGGTCTATGAACTTATGTTGGAGACCCTAGATAATGACTTTTGACCCTGCCCTTCCCTGTCGGCTACACGCTCTGCAGTCACCTTCACGGAACAGTTGACCCACAAACGTGAGCCCGGCAGTATTAGCAAAGAGACGTCTCGCGTCGACCTCCGCCTTTCAATTGGATCTACTACAATGTCTGTTTCCCAGTCACTGGAACCCAACATATAACCTTCTACATCACCATGGAAAAGCCCTAAGGGCCTGACTGAGCTTAAACCGTTGATGGCGGTAAAAGCAACAAGTCCCCGGTACCCGACCCGACTACTGGTTTGGACCTTTCCTATTTCCCGGGTCTGGATTCTGACATAAGCAAGCTTTCGCTTAGTATGCCAGTTGCTTCTACCCTTATCTTAGTCATTACTCCATGTAGGTATTGGGAACTGAGAGAGCACCGATCCATAGGTATAGTTAACCAGCTTGAACTCATGGCGGCCACAATCTTGTAGATGGCTTGGGAGCTATCGGACTCAGTTCCTGAGGAACTCCGAGCTTTATTACTTCATCTTTCGCAGACGACGCAGTTTTTATCACATAATGCTGCGTCTTCAATGTCCGAGATGCTAAGGATCCGGATGGACCTCACATCTCTTCCCTGCCTCAAAATTTCATGTTGGAATCAGCCGTGAACTCGATCAGAACTGTTTCCTTCACAGCGGATTCCCTTTTTGGAGGCAGGATACAGGCGGCATCACGGTTGGCCGTGAAGACCAGATCTTTGCTTCTTTAGCGAGAAACAACTATGGCCAGTGCCAAAGGGCTTTTAAGAGTCCAACTTCTAAGCCCCCGGCAGCCCCGACAGCCAAGAATGCTAAGAAGAACAACCTTTTCTAATAAAGGCCTTCATCTATTCCACATCCGGTCTCTAACAGGCCTTCTTCATATAACAGGTCATCTTCCTCTCAGAAGTCGTCTGGTAAAGATTATTGGATAAAGGGCAAACCAAGCCGGATCAGAAGACTGTCAAGCCTTCGACCGGCAAGAGCGGACCTCCTCAAGGTCAGCCCAAGGGATTCCCTCTTTTTACCGCCACCACCTCCGATGCCGGAGGTACCAGTCGCGGCCATACTTCTGCACTTCACTAATCGATGGCGCCAAATAACTTCGGACGCGTGGGTTTATTCCCATGTTACAAAAGGCCTCCACATTCCCCCGTCTCCATACATCTGGTATCTCCGCATCCACATATTCCATATTCCATTCTCGGACTCTTGGAATAACAGGCGGTAGAAATGGTTCAAGACACGTATTCTCCAGGAATCTACAGTCGCCTTTTCCTGGTTTAAGAAAAGCGGCTTCTGGAGACAGGTCATAGACTTAAAAGTGTTCAACACTTTTCTAGTCACCGACTTTCAAGTCTGATCGGAGTGAAGAAAGTTCGTCTTACCGCGATATTTCCCTACCCATCCTTGACCACGTGACTCCGGCCACCGGTCGGTCTTTTACCGGTCCGGTCATCGGTCTTTCTGCTGGGACGTCTTTTTCTACGTCCTCTTCAGCACTATCGCTCATCTTGTTGGAATTGATTTCAGGACAATCTGCGTACACAGATTCCTATCCTTCCGTCCTTAGTTACCCATATTCAGTGGTGGCTAGACTAGGAGACTCTTGGCAGGAGTACCGCTTCTTCCACCATAACCTTCTTAACATCTCATACGGATGCGAGCAGGAAAGGTTGGGGCGCTTACCTGGAACCACTCAGCCTGATAATCTCAGGTAGGTGGTCTCCTCAGGAGTATCACCTGCACATCAACAATCTCGAAAAACGAGCGACTCCTGTGTGATGGTGTCAACAGAAAACACATCAGTCGTGGTTTACATCCAGGCACAAGGGTGGACACATTCTCACTCCCTGTATCTGGAAACCAGGAACTTACTCGTTCTTTGCAAGAACTTCAACATGTCTCTCGTCCAAACACACACCAGGTCGTCTCAACGCCCTGTCGGACGGTTCGTCTTGGAACACCAGTTCCTTCCTTCGGATTGGACACTTCATCAGGAAGTGGCCAACCAGATATTTCTCACGTTCGGTTATACACTGGTCGACCTGGTTGCGACTAGAGACAACCACAGACTTCCTCTGTACGTGAGTCCAGTTTACGATCCAGCAGCGTGGGCGCTTGTCGCACTTTCGTTCGCTTGAGACCAACTGGACGCTTACGCCTATATCTCACCCGTTCTATTCCCCTAATCTTAGAGAAATCAGGGTGAGCTACTGCCAGATCTTCAAAGTCACCCCTTGGTGACCAAGGAGATTCTAGTTCAACGACTTTCTCAGTCTCCTAAACGACTGTTCCAGGAAACTTCCTCACAGGTCAGATCTCTTATCTCAGAGAGACCATTGTGTATACACCGGTCTTACTGACCTGTGTAAATGCGCGCAAAGAATTGTGGGAAACGGACTATTACCAGCATGGCGCTGGTAAACACGATAATCACGGAAGTGAAAAATGGTAATTAATTATTATCAAAAACAGGCCCCATCCAACCGGGTCAGCTATAATATATTCTGGGATGCAGGTTGTGCTTCAAAAGGAGCCACTTTTCACGCCAGTCCATTGTTGTAAGACTCACTAAACACGTAACTAACTAAACACGTTACAAGACTGTTAGTGTTATCTTCGAAATAATAAATAAATCGAAATCATAAATAAATATTTATAATGTAATACCTGCTGAAATTTGAGGACGTAAACGATTCAAAATAAACGCTGTGAACATTGCAAGGAATCTTACATGTAGGCCTAATGTGTGAAAGGATTATTCAGGGATAAGATAAAATGGAGTACGAAGGATTTAATATTTGGAGGAGGACGTCATGGTATCGTGGACATTTGACACTTTCATATATTTATTAGTAGATACTGAAAATGCTGAATGTGCTAATCGTATCATCAAAGTAAAACAGGTGAGATTTTTACAGCTTTATTTTTCTTGCCATAATAGTTTATGTTTTCCATTTAATTTATCTGCTCATTTTTAGCTCGGCTGTTTTCTGAGAAAACCCGAGGTATTGTCATAGCCAGCTCGTTGTCCGACGCCCGCGTCTTGCTAAAACCTTTACATTGGCTCTAAAAATCAAAGTGCTTCCACCAACAACTTTGAAACTTCATATGTAGATGCACTTTGACGAGTTCTACACGCCCCACCCATGTTAGGGTCACTAGGACAAAGGTCAAGGTCACTGTGACCTCTAAAAATACAATTTAACTTTATTTATTCAAAACTGCACCCGCAGCCAAGCATTGGCACCCATTTTGCGGTGCTCTTGTTTATTAATTTTAAAAATGTATTCATAACCAGAATAGTTGATGCATGTATAAATAAAAAAATACATGAACAGTGTGTTTCACTTTTTAATAAATATGCTTTGCTTGCGTATACATGTATGCAAAACAATCGAGTCCATAAATTGTTTACTGATTTTTAAAATGTTGAATGTCCATCTTACGTACCAGTCCGTTTATGTACTGGCACTCTATGTACCACTATCTGACACTTTATGTACCATATATATATAATATATATAGAGATAAATAATATATGGTTTAATATGAATGTGTGTTATTAATGAAATGTATTGTGTGTGATAGTATTTGTGAATTTAGACTTGCATATTGGCCATAGATTATTTTTTTTGCCAGATTGTCTAAGTGTCACTGATTGTCTTAGTGTAATTTTTTAGCCCAAGTAGTACTTAATAAATGATTTATTATTCTTACCTGAAAATGAAGTAAATTATTAAAATCCATTTGTCAATTATCTTATCCTGACTAAGAATTAGTAAGTCTAAAATGTTTGTATTTCCTGTTGTATAACTGCAATGTGATACTGTGAAGAGAAGAGTGAATGACCTTCATTTTCAAACTGTGCAAAAATCGAATAATTTCCTTCTTTAGACTTAAATGATGTTAAGAGAATGACCTAAATAACACCTATATAATATGTAGGTGGTACGTAAAGTTTCAAAGTGGTACATAAAAGGCCTTGTACATAAGTTGTTACACCCTAAAATGTTCATGTTTCAATAATGTTATGTTTCCTATTTATGTATTGCTTAGGTTGTTTTGTTTTAAAATTCCAAATTTGCATTTATTTTGAAGCATTTTCAGTTATTTTGCAAATCCCATGTTTTTTTGTAATAGGGTGAATTATGTTGCACATGGCGTAAAAATATTAATTTATGGTCGCTGTGGTGTAGAGAATGTTTTCCGTCTAGCAAATGGGCGTGGGTTCGATCCATACTCTGGGAGTGTTCTCATTATCGTCTCCATGGACACCAAGTACTGGTGTGCCACGTAGTAGTAGTAGAAGTAGTAATAGTAGTATCAGAAGTAGTAGTAGTTGTTGTTCTTGTTGTAGTAGTAGTTGATTATTAGTAGTAGCAGCAGTAGTAGTTGTAATGGTTGTGTTTTTATTTGTATTTGTATTGAATTCTGATAATAAAACACAATGATGCTGCTGCTAATGTTGATGTATATGATAATGCTGCCGCTGATTGTGATGATGATTATATGATGGGACTTCGGTATAAAATAGTTTGTGAGGTTCAAACACGAAACCTGTTGGATAACAAAACCTCTCATTTTATGACGAAAGAGCTAGATTATAGAGTAAAATATAAGTATACAATTGGGAAAGCTACCATTCAAGGATCATGTGAGCTTCATCAACAGCAATGCATGAAACAATTATATCTCTTTCAAATGCACTCAATATTGCTGTTCCAATTGATCTGCTCAGAAATGCTTCTGGATGGGCATACACCAATGAGTACTTTCCTTCAATTATTTCTTCTAAAGGCACATTGACAACACTGTCGCCCTTAGCAGGAATTCCGGACGCCCCCCTCCCCCCAAGATGTTTCCTCCCCAGACATTCCCCCGCCCCCACGACGATTCCTCCACAGACGTTTCCCTCCCCCATTTTAGTTTTAGTGCTTACATCCACCCCCGATAAATTTATAATGTTTTGGTTGAAGTATAATCTTGAATTATTATCAAAATGATTATTTTGCTTATGTAATCTTCCATTAACTTTATAAAGTGTTTGTTTGTTGTTTTCTTTGGATTAAGAATTCATTATTTTTGTTAAACTGTTTAAGGAGTGCATGTAAATCATTAGTAAGTGCATGCTGGTGTACTATAGGAATACATGGTAGATTCTCAAAATTTTACTGAGTATCTTATACATGTTGTTGTTTTTAATCCAATTAAATAGGATCAATTGATGTATTATTTCAGTTTGAGTAAACTTGGGCTGGGTTGTGGAACTGTAGTTATTTGTTGTTTTTAATCCAATTAAATAGTGTCCATTGGTGAATTGAAAAATGGTAAAATCACATTTGTATTAATTTCAAAAATGTTCTCATTGTAACAGTTAAATATGATAAATAAATAAACTATGTAACTGTAAAAAATGCATTCATATGTATATAATCCAATTATTGGATATCACTGATATTTTCAGTTTAACTAGTAGCTAATTTAGACTTATTAAAAAAGAATTGCACTTTCCTTGCACAGTATTTCACCGAAAGTGAAAGTACTGTTTAAAAATAAACGAATAAAGAGCAAAATTGTTGAAAACTAACGAACATTTTAATTGATACTAACATAAGACCATACGAACTTAATTTTAAATCATAACAATACTGTTTACTTCTAAAACAAATTCTTCATTCATCCGCGGACTTCTTTGTGTCGTAGTCATAAATGCCTCCAAATGGAGGTGTGTGATGTGTCACAGTATAGAGGTGACAATAACGTAGTGACGTCACCATCTATGTATAGAATGCAGAGAGACAGATTTCATACGGATCCAGACATGTTCCAATACACGTCTTGTCATTATTTGGCAATCCCTACAGAAGAACGTTTTTCTGGTAGAGCTTCAACCCTCGTTGCCTCTGCAATGAGAAATTCCACCAGAACAGTTTACGATGCTCTCTGGAAGCTCTTCTCTGACTGGTGAATTTGAGGACATTTTATCCCCTCAATCACTCTGCTAGACGCATAGTGGATTTTCTCATCTATCTCTTTAATGATAAGAAACGTTCTCTTATCTCCATCAAAGGATACAGACTATGCTTTCACATACTTTGGCTTTTCGTAAGTCATCACAAGTTTGTGCGTCAACGCCTGTTTCTCGTTCCCTTACCCCTAAATGGGCTTTGGCTTGCGTTCTTTGGTCGCTTACTTAGAGTTCCTATGAACCCCTCCATCAGGCTTCTTTACAGTTCCTAACCTGGAAGACCGTTTTCCTTCTTACTATGTATTCAGCCAAACGGAGAAGTGAAATTCATGCTCTTTCTATCGAAGACGGCCATCTCCGTTTTGATCCGATGGCTTTGTCATTTTGTTGTGTCAGCCAGGATTCCTTGCTTAAAATCAACTCCCCTCTATGGCTTCTAACCCTTCAAGGTCCCAAGTTTTTCTAGAACTTGTGGACATGAAGATGAAGATAGACTCCTCTGCCCAGTCGGGGCTTTGAAGTTCTATCTCAGCAGAGGTAAGTCCATTCGAGGTTCTCGCAAGAGACTATTCATTCCCCAAAAAGTGTGAATGTGTGTGTGGGGGGTGTGTCTGCGGCTTCTATTTCTCGTTGGGAAGCCTCGCTCGAGAAAGGGTTACTCTTCTCTTTCATCTATGGATGCATCCCTGTTTAAGAGAAGACCGCATAAATTACGAGCTCTGTCAACTTTGTGGGCGTATATTATCACACCCCACTCTTTGACGTGCTCCGAGATGCTTTCTGGAGGAATCCGACCACCTTATCCTTTTTTAATCTTCGTTCTCTGGAGTGCCATCAAGACAACTTGTATTTGTTGGTTCCCCTTGTGGTTTCACTAACGGTTATGTCTTCTATGACATAGACATACTTACTCTTATTTGAGAGTCCAGTCAATACCGTACTAACGAAATTAGCTGATAACCCTGGATATCGGTTCTGTTATCATTAGCTGATAACCCTGGATATGGGTTCTGCTGTAATGGGGATTAGGGAGCTATACGCAAACCTTCCCGCCGCATCTGCAAATTCAGCTATTAGATAGCAGGTAACGTATTTATGACATTAAAACAATTTTTTTAAGTAAAATTCATTTTAATTATTAAGTACTTACCTGCTATCGGTGAGTCCCACCTACCTCCCCGCTCTTCGACTAATATTTTTAGATATATTGGAAGAAGATTGAATTGTGGGTTATCGTTTTGGCATAGGTTACATTACACTATGTTCCGACCTAGTCTATTTGCGTATATAGGTGGCGGCTCCCGGATTCATAAGTTTCCGGATGATATAACTCACCTACGGAGGAAGTAGCTATTAGATAGCAGGTAAGTATTTAATAATTAAAATGAATTCTACCTAAAAAAATGTTTTAAATGATCTTTTTTCAGATTGCGTCTTCAATATCTTTACTTTAAAATATTGCATCAGAATCGGATTTCACATACGTCATCAAGTTAAACATGTTTCCTCACATATACCCACCGTAGTAATAAGAATTAGCAAATATTTAAAGGATATCAAATAATCTTCATTCATGCAAAAGACCATCATAAGTTGTATTTTGTGTTAAAATGTTTGCGACATCTTAATGGAAAGAGTGATTAAGGCGATTGCGAATCAAGAATCATTTGTTTACACGAGGAAAGAGAATGACATAAACGTTTGGAAAGCAACACAATTCTGCTATTTATATTATTATGACGTGTAATGGCTGGTGGGAATGTTTTATGTTACATTTTGTATACAAATTTAAACAAAAAGGCAGACATATAGGAGTAAATATGATAAACATATATCTTTAAGCTGAAATTAAGTAAACATATATTAGATCAATTGATGATTAGATCAAATAATTGTTATATACAACCTTGCATGTATAAAGCATGGGTATGCTATTGGCGTACTAACTTTACTCTTTTACACATTCCATATTAAATAATTTATCATTTTAAGTCAAATAAATAGAGAATACTAAGTTAGCGTTGAAAAGAGAGAAGTTTATGTTGCGAGGCTTAGAACAACGGGAGCGCGAGCCTTGGCGAGCGCTTTCGGTGTTTGAGCCGAGCAACATAAACTCCTCTCTATTCAACGCTAATCCTTTTTATCCCATATATTTTTTTTCACCGTAACCTTTAAAATAAATAGATCTAATAACCTTAACAATTATTTTAATTCATTCTTAAAAGCGATTAAAATCTATATCTAACGAATGAAACCATGCGTAGTGATATAGAATGTACTTGTTCTGGTACTCAAAATAGTCTTAACAAATTTCGCACAAAAACTGTGAAACGAGAATAAATATCACCATATGCCTCGATTCATTTTTACGCAGCATGCAAATTGTAACACATTACGACCGCGAAAAGAAGGTTTTTACTTTAATATAATTCATTTTATTTTCGAAAGAAAATGATCAAAATCCAATCTGGCGGCGATTGCTCCTGACAAAATGATGTCGATGTCAACATACATGTACATGTAGATTTACACACAGAGTCGTTCTAAACATAAATTATCAAAAGAACTAGACTCGCCTAATTTGTTCATGGTCGCTGCAGATTTTGATGGCGTCTAATTCTAGCCTTCACATCCTGTAGTCTGTGACCCAAACACAATATAATCCGTAATAATTCTATAAAGCTTTGAAACACTTGTTGCAAACGGGTTATTCTTACTGACAAAACTTTCTTTGATAAAATAACAAAGAAAAAGTTAATTCATCAAAGAAAATACCCTTACGTTTACTAACATCCAAAAGCAAAACAAATCGAATAGACTACTGAACCAAAATACACACTCATCAGTAATGTTCTACACACACAATTTCACATCAAAATAGGCATGCACATTCTGAAAATCAATAACACGATTAAGCTAGATCTACATGTAGATCTAAATCCTTCGTCTCACCGGTTCCATCCGAGGTAAGTAGTCCATAGAATATGCACTTTTTCATAATTAATTCCAGGAAACATTAACACGAAAAAAATGTGCGTCTTCAATGTTTTATTCCCAGACATCGCATACTAGTTTCGTGTACACCAAAAGATGACATCACATATTATTAGAAAATAACGCAATAAGTATGTCATTTTATGACGCCGTCAATCAGCTGATACATTATACGGATGGCGAAAAATTATGTCCCTTGACTAGATCTAAAGGTTAAAGGTCGTATAATGTTAAGGCTAAAGTTTTCTCGACTCTAGAGATTTCTTATGAAAAATCATTCAGTGGTAGAATAAAAAGTAGTCCGTGCACGCGACAGTTTTATTCATCAAGGTGGGATAAAGGCTAGTTTATTCCAAGGGGAGTTATACCGTCAATGTCGCAGTAAAGATGTGATAAAAGTATGACATGTATGCGGCAAAGCGATTTATCCTTTATTGCATTTAGAAAGTCTTAACTTGATCAATGAAATTTAAATCAGTCTTTATTTAAGTTTAAGCAAAGTCGATAATGAATATGTACGTATTATTCAAAATAATTCTTACTTTGCATTAGGTAACGACTGGGCCTTTTTATCCTTGTAAGTCCTCTACCGGTGAAACCGGAGGGGACTTATGGTTTGCGCTCTGTGTGTCAGTCTGCAACACTTTTCTGGATCCTGCGATAACTTTAAAAGTTCCTCATATTTTTTCATGAAACTTGAAACATGGACAAATGGCAATATGGAGATAATGCACGTCATTTCATTTTTTTCCTACGTCAATATTTCTGGTTGCTATGGCAACAAATATACTAGAAATATTGCTTAAAATGGTGGATCCTGCGATAACTTTAAAAGTTCTTCATATTTGTTCATGAAACGTAAAACATGTATAGATGTCTATATTGAAATTATGCACGTCATTTCATTTTGTTCCTACGTCAAGAATTCTGGTTGCTATGGCAACAAATAGACTAGAAATATTGCTGAAAATGGTGGAGTTTCACCGATAGGTGTTTGCTTGGCAATAGTCTTGTTTAACTGGGGCCTTAACGACAATACCTCTAATAGGAACCTATGTGTATTTATTATAAAAATATAAAGTTATCTGTTTTAGGTAGCCACTTAAGAGGCTAACAGTTTATTCACCCCTACTAGTTTTTCAACCACTGCCGTTTCTGCATCAGCAATAAGGCGTCCTAGATCAAACACTTTTAGCAAATCGGTTATAAACGGTTTCTATTTTTGTTTTAATAAACGACCTTACTTTATTACTGACTGAGATGTTCGAGCCTGGAAGATTAAAATGCATGTTAAGGATGGATCTATGGAGCGTTAAAATTTTATTTAACTTTCATTAAAAGGTTACAAATGAAAAAAAATATGTAAATTTGTCATATATTTGTGACTGTTCCTAGCACAGTGTCAGTTTGCTTGTGCGGAATATTGTCCATATTTATGCCATTACCATATATAAATACAGTATTTTCCAAAAATGGTGAAGACAAATGCTTTGTAAATATACATTCTTTGATTATTTTCAAGCTTGCATATCATGCGTTAACGTCTCACATACATTACATTACCGAAAACATAAAATAATGCAAGTGTGTCCTTCATTATTGGGAATTTAAAGAATTGCATATCTAATAATGATGTTTGTTAAAGATAATGAAATCGATTTGATTCGAAATCATGTATGTACAAAATAAGCGCATATTTTGACTTCACATTTATTCAAATATATTAATCATCAATACCATGTTTTAGTGTTCGACTTCCATCTTTTATAAAAACGTATCCCTGTATTCATGTAAAACATGTTTAAACACATTTAATTGTAGAATACGATTAATTAGTATGTCTGATGCTATTTTATATCGATATGTTTGTGTCATGCGATGTTATTTTACATTTATGTATTCATTAGTTGTAATTTTGTTTTCTCATTATTTAATGATTAACATACAGATTAACATAGAAATAGTATTTTCATGTATGTATTAAAATTTATGCCAATGTTGTGGATTTTACCAATAAATTGTATTGCCTTATTTTGTATTATTTTTTTACATGATTATTTGATATGGTTGAAGTAGGTGTCGTTGCTCTCCTTGTATCCGTCTTCCTTTTTGTTGACACTGTAGAAATCTTCCATATATCATGGATAGATCCTGTTGCTAGGTATCATAATATATTTGGCAGCGATGCGGGACACACTCATTTGCCATATCTGTAAGGACCTTTGTTGGGAGCATATCTGTACCTGTTGTCTTTTACGTATTTAGATTCAGCTTCATATATGACACTCCAAGGTGTGTACGCTGGATTGTTAGAATGCTTGATGCTGGTTCATCATGTGGTGTTGTGAAAATTTCAATGTCCTTGTTATGGATGAATTGTGACTGATATTGTTGATCTGTAGGTTGGTCGTGGTGGAGCCTGCCATTGTCTTCCAAGTGGGCCATCACGCAGCTGCCTCTTTTGGTCGACTTGAGAATAATATGTTTGTTAGTTGTCTGGACTCGGTCTGTTTAACCAACTTCGATCAAGTTTTCAATGTTATGCCAGTAAGACTGCCTCTCTAGTCGTTATGTGGTTGTTTTGGCCTAAAGGTAGTGATGTCGATCTTTAAAGCGTCACTGTCTGTCTTTGGCGGTAGTAGAGTGTGTTTCTCTTTCTGTGGTTTGCGTTGATTGCTTTGGTGACCCACGCTTTGTGATGTTTTGATTCATTAGCTGTTTGTGGAGCTTTTTAAAGGGAGACCATGTGCAATAACTGACATGACCTCAGTCTGTTCCACAAATTGCGTATGACAACCTGCAAACTATTCTCGCAAGGACTGGAATTCTGCTTTCCAGAACTGGTAGACCTTACGTGGTGGTTTCCTTACTTTCATAGGACGTAGGCTGGAATCAAGCTTCCTAGTCCCCTATTTCAGGAATGGTCTTGCATTTGTTAGTGAAGAATAGGTCAAGCAGATTACTTTTGTTCTGTGCAAAATTGTAGGCGACTGACATACTTGAACCAGAATTACGCCCTTAACAAGTGTCATGAGTGTTTACCATTGGTGTTGTGTTTGGCTTGCGGTAAAGAGCATTTGTTTTCCACGTCAATATTAGGTAGGTTAAAGTCCGCTCCCATTCATATGATCGCGAGTCATATCTTAAGCTGTTTTTGATCACGGCCGTTAATCACGCGCGCCACCTCTTTTTTGTGATGCATTGATAAATGAGCCAATGCTACTTCCGAGGTGGCGCTCAGGCCCGGATGTTTTGAAATGTAACGGATAATTTTACAGGGTGATAAGGTTTTATATGTATTTCAAAATAGTTCGCATTATTTTGTAAAAATCGACCAATGTAGTGCGCTTCAGCGATTATAAATTCATCCAAAGATGTACAGAAACGTACAATCACAACCCATTTGGAAACGTGAGGTCTTTATAAGTTGTGGCATGGTAGAATTCGTAAAAGCAAATCGATGTCTTTTGCCTGTGTGACGAGCCAATTATGTTGAACATTACGTTATTGGTTTTATTGAGTATTGCAAATTTGGGTAAATATCGTACAATATGTTTTATTCATGTTGGTAACTTCTTAATTGAGTTGATCCCTTATATATTTAAAAAAAAACTACATCTTATTTATTTTAGAGTGTATTTATATTCTGTAAGGATTTGGGCATTGGTATGTACGTTGAAAAATAAAGTAAACATAACAAATAGCATTATCTATTAAATGTACATTATGTGATAATGTCATTGCGATACGACTGTTAATTAATACATCCTGCATTGGCGCCACCTCCTATCATTAGCGCCATCTCCTTAGCAGTGGCTCCATCTCTTTTGGAAAAATGTAAAATTATCTACTACGTCGGCAAGAAACCAATATTTTGTGCATGTTGCATCTAATGTGTGTTGTACTTAATCGTTTGATGCCGTTAGCGATTTAGTTGGGTGGAAATTTGCTCGTCACACAGGAAAACTCATCGAAATGCTTTTTAAAACTCCACCATGCAACAAATTATAAAGGCTCTCACGTGTTTAATTGGGTTGAGAATGTATGTTTCTGTATATTTTTGGATGAATTAACATTCGCTGAATCGCACTACATTGCCCGATTTTAATGCGAAATATGTTGAAATAACATACACAACCTAATCTCCCTGTAAAATTATCCACGAAATTTCAAAACATCCGGGCCGGAGCGCCAGCTCGGAAGTTGCATTGGCGCATTTATTAATGCATCTCAAAAAAGAGGTGGCGCGCGTGGTTAACGTGTTTAGTCTGGGTCAGTGGAGGAAGGGGATTTGTAGCTCAAAACAATATAGAAAGAGTTTGCTACTTGACTTTGGTTCTTGATCAAAACCGCCTCTATGTTGTTTCTGACTTCAAAACTTCTGATTCGTCACTCCGGGAAGAAAACCTTTGATGATCCATCTGTGCATGACTATGCCAGCCAGTGTAGCTTCTACCATGTTCTGCAAGATCGCCTTCTTTCCTGAGCTTTGGATTCGTTAACGCTAATATAATTTGCCCGCTATGATAAAATCGCATTAGAGAAAAATGTTAAGTTCGAAGCCTCTTTAGGTGTAAAACATCATAAAGAACAACTATAAACAAGTTCACCACAATATACGTACCTTACTTATGTACGATACTACAAAACCTGATTCATGAATACAGAACAGACCTGAAAGAGTAATGTTTTATCATAAGTTATGGTGGATAAATTGATTCTCATTCACATTACACACTCAAGTAATTACAATTAAGTTTTTTTACAATATAATAACTATTTTATTATTGTTTGAATAATAATTATTTGTATATATATTATATATATTTTTAAAAATAACTATTACTTATAATAATAATGTATCATATTATTTTTAATGAATTTCAAAATTACAATAATCATTATAAATTTAATTAGATATTTTATAGTTTTATAATAATTATGTTTTCATAGCTTATGGATACCGTTACTGTTATAACATTAACATCTGTACATGTAGCAGTACAATAATAATTATAGTTTTTTATGCCCCCCTTCGAAGAAAAGGGGGTATATTGCTTTTCACATGTCGGTCTGTCGGTCGGTCGTTCTGTCGGTCGGTCCGTCCACCAGATGGTTTCCGGATGATAGCTCAAGAACGCTTGGGTCTAGGATCATGAAACTTAATAGGGAAATTGATCATGACTCGCAGATGACCCCTATTGATTTTCAGGTCACTAGGTCAAAGGTCAAGGTCACAGTGACCCGAAATAGTAAAATGGTTTCCGGATGATAACTCAAGAACGCTTATGCCTAGGATCATGAAACTTCGTAGGTCGATTGATAATGGCTGGCAGATGACCCCTATTGATTTTCAGGTCACTAGGTCAAAGGTCAAGGTCACGGTGACCCGAAATAGTAAAATGATTTCCGGATTGATAACACAATAACGCTTATGCCTAGGATCATGAAACTTCCTAAGTACATTGATCATGACTCGCAGATGATACCTATTGATTTTCAGATCACTAGGTCAAAGGTCAAGGTCACGATGACCCGAAATAGTAAAATGGTTTCCGGATGATAACTCAATAACGGTACATTGAATATGACTCGCAGATGACCCCTATCGATTTTGAGGTCACTAGGTCAAAGGTTAAGTTCAAGGTGACCCGAAATAGTAAAATGGTTTCCGGATGATAACTGAAGAACGCTTATTCCTAGGATCATGAAACTTGATAGGTAGATTGATCATGACTCGCAGATGACCACTATTGATTTTCAGGTCACTAGGTCAAAGGTCAAGGTCACAGTGAAAAAAAACATATTCACACAATGGCTGTCACTACAACGGAGAGCCCATATGGGGGGCATGCATGTTTTACAAACAGGCCTTGTTTTTATTTCAAATCATGTACAATTTAAATAACTATCCACAAAATGTGTGCTCGCGAATGTTTTAGCATGTTATGACTGTATATATGGTGTTGTCATGCGCAATCTTTTGCTCATTGGGTATTAATAAAATATCACTTCGTCTGTCATATTTAGTACTTTGTACTGTCGTTAAATAAGTCAAAACCGTAAAAGGGCATAAAATAGCTCTTACGGGCAATACACGAGAAACGTCAACGTTGTAATTGTAGGACTAACGATAAACGAAAAATACGGAAAGCTAAAACGCTAACGAGAAATATCTTTGAAAATGATAATTGGCATATATCCTGGAACTTTCAACCACGATACATTGCGTTAGAAAATTGAAGTCACTCTGTGTTATTTTTAGCAAACTGACGCATGTCAGTAACTTATTCTGGCTAGCATACGTTACAAATGTGTGGCTAGATAATATAGCGATTTCCCTTCCACCAAGGACACTATTATATCTCGGTAGTTGTGTCGTATAATACAAGACAAATGTCATTTACCGATAGGTTTTGATTAATTTATTTCCCTATAATTCGTGTTATTTGATATATTGCAAGCAATACTGTTTGATTAACATAAGGCGTTTATTGAAAGTACATTACGTCTTCCCCGATGATTTACTCACCAAGCTCTGACCCTGCTAGTCTTTGATAGGGAATTTACCGGTAATGCGTAATTGTAACTGGGTAAAATTGTGCCAGTATCTCCCTACACTGAACATCATATACTTTAAATACGCGGTAATGTTGCCCATGTTCTGGTTGATTATGCTCAAATTAGCCAATGAACTAAATGAAGTGTATTTATTCAGGTCTGCTGCGTTATGTAAAATGTCATTTAAGGTGAAGGGCTAGGTTAAACAGTTTCGCCGAAAAAAATATTGTGTGTTTGCCATCTAGTTGATATTTGACCCATATTTGCGTTTTCAAAACTGGTAAAAATTTGCTTGGAGGATGTATGTGCGACATTAACTGTATTTGATTTTAAAAATCGTCACTCATATATACAAAAGACAAATTTAAATTGTAGTGATGTTGACATGGGTCTTAGGGAAAACATAAATAAAGGTAATATTTCAGCATTCAACATGGAGCAAGAATACGCTTGACTTCAAATGTGAAATGTATTAGACATGTGTGTGCTACTGGTATGTTTGCTTCATAATACACTGTAACTGCTTTATAAGTAAAGGTAATTACATGTTTAAAAAAATCGCTTCCGTCATGAGAATATGTATACACTTATATTTTTTTCTTTATTATAAGGCCGGTTTAATATGTACTTCTTATATTACATACACAAATTTAAGACCTTAAAATAGTTTTGAAAAAAGCAAATCGTTGAACACAATATATATTTTTCAGAAAAAACGACAATTACATTTATTTTAAACGAAAATTGGAACTGTTTATCACAACCCTAACTGTAACATTCATATGCTAACAAAATCATGAAAGTATTATTTCTCATATCGACTATTATTACCGTTCATTTAAAACAAGAAATATCTTTAAAAAAAAAAGATAAACGGCGTTGATTGTGGTTGGAGTTGGTGAAAGGTAAAGAGTTCAATTAATGAGATCAAAGACAGCGAATGTCTTTTTTGTGCAGTTCTTAGCTGCACCAGACGCAGTACGGGATGTTACGCGGAGTTTTCGCGGCTTATTTTACATTATTACATATTGTTGGTCATAAACCTATAGATACAAAACAGAAAACCAAAAGAAGAATGGAAGTGAAATTAAAACATATGAGTCAACCGGCCACACGCGAAATATCCGTGCATATTTTAAATATTTATACGCGCGTTCTTCGAACAAACCTGTTTTAGTGGTTTGTCGGGCATTGCTATTTGATTCGATTATTAACAGTATCGAGAATCATCGCGCTCATGCTCAATACATTAGTCAATATGGTGGAATAATTCTTGTTAAATAAATCAAAAATAATATTTATCATGGTATTGTTGAAAACACATTAAGAATCTTTTATTGACATACCATAACGATATCGCCGAATATCTTCATTTAACATATTTCTGGTCTAAAGAAAATTCCAGTTCACCTAGTTCACGCGATAGCGTCTATATTGTATAACGATTATTTTACTGGCCGCGAACTGACCCTGATACCTTGCGGGTTGGAATGCAATACATTAAAGTGAGGCCACGCTTCCACTGCTGGAACGACGGCTTGTTTAAAACTTTATACTTTTACATGTTAAATGTTCAATTTCGAAAACAATTTAAAATGGTTTGGCAAAAACGAATATCAGGATAGGGAAAAATGATACTTTTATTAACTTAAATATACAAGTACACAGACAAGAATATGTATATAGGTGTTTATTTCCATCCAATACGCCATGGTAGGCACATGAGGACAACATTAATTCACAATAAAATTAACAACAACGTATGCAAAGCAAAATGCAAAATTAAATAAATAATAAAGATAATAATACACACGCACGCCCATACGCATACACCCACACTCACACCAGCGCACACGAAGACGCGCACTCCCATACACACATGCCCACACTCACAAGTAAACTAAACATACATAAAACGTACATGGACAACACAATAATCATGAAAACAAGCGGAGAAGCCCATAATGAGTGATAAATAATTTTAATCGAAAAATACATTACAAAATAATAATAATCCAATAATTTCTGAAATGAGCTTAAAAGAGGCGATCAAGAAATAATTGCCGATCACAAGTAAACAAAACATACATAAAAAGTACATAAACGTAGGAGCCTTTAATAGAGGCGATCATGATATAATTTCCGATCACTCAGTATGAGTATATTAACGTATCATAATTTTCTGTGTACATTGGATACATGAAAACGTAAGAAAGAACAGTATTATGAACACCAGCAAAACATAGATAAGTTACTTTTCATATAAATATTTTAATTACCGGTAAACAGAATAAGCAAATTAAGTTAACAATTCGTAATGAAATATGTCAAGCTATAAATGTATGGAAGCTTTAATTTAATGTTAAGTTAAACAATTCGTAATGAAATATGTCAAGCTATACATGTATAGGAGCTTTAGTTTAATGTTAAGTTAAACAATTCGTAATGCAATATGTCATGCTATACATGTATATTTAATTTAATGAATGGCATGACTTATATAAAGGATTATGGTGTTAATTCTTAACTTTAAAACCAAGAAATGTAAAAGAAGCTAGTTTTCTTAATGTTAGTGCATTTTGTGAATTTATAAGTGCAATACATTTTTGCATGTTAGGTCGTAACCAATACTTTTTATCGATATATTTCTTTCTTAAGTCATTTAATAAAGAACATTCTAAAATTAAATGATATTCGTCATCAATTTTTTGACAATGTGTACATTTTCTTTCGTTATAAGGAGTAGCAATGGGTTTATGCCAGCGGCCAGATTCAATTATTAAACGATGAGATGATACTCTGAGTTTAGAAAGAGCAATGCGATGGTTTTCATTTGAGATGCTTGTAAGGTACATTTTTAAATCACTGTTTATGTTAAGATGCCTGTAAAACAAGGCTCGACTAGATTCCGTTAATCGTGAATTCATATTTTAATAAAAACAATCCTTAATTCTTTGTTTGAATAATGACAAGAAAACTTCTTTTTGTCCTACCCCTTGGTGTATCCATACTTCTAAAAACCCTAAACTTGACAACAGTTGATGCAATAAACTAACCCATTTTTTTTTAGACGGTGTTAATTCAAAGTCATGTTTCATTATGTTATATATAAGTTTAATATACTTATTTTCTTTGCTTTCTATTATTTAAAACCAGTATTTAACTATTTTAAAATATCTACTTACAATAAGCGAATGTTGCCCTAACTCACAGTAAACGAAATCATTTTGGGTTGCCCTTTTAACACCTAAGATATTTTTACAAAATTGAGTATGAAGACGTTCAATATTTTGTGCTTATTGAAAGCCCCATACTTCGTAACCGTAGTTCAAAATTGGTTTAACGAGTTTATCAAACAATTCTTATTGATGGCTTACTGTTATATTTGTAATGGTATATAAGTATTTTTTTCATTTTAAAAATGGCCTTTTTTGCTTGCCCTGCTAAGGTTATTTGCGTCTGGTTAAAAGATCCACCACTCGTGAAAACGACTCCAAGATAAGATATATTACTAACAATTTCAATATTTTTATTATAATAAGTAAATTGTATATTCCTTGCAAGTGGTCCCGCTTTTCGGAACACAATTACCTTCGTTTTGTTAACATTAACTTTTGATTGCCATTTTTGACAGTAGCTGCTAAGAATTTCAAATCCACATTGTAAGGCTTGAGGTGTAACCGCAAATAGTACAATGTCATCAGCATATAAGAGAATAAATATTTGAAACATCAAAAGGTCGACCCCTTCGTACCCATTTAAGATGAATGTTTCTTCTAAATCGTTTAAAAATAGAGAAAAAAGTAATGGAGATAGGCACTCACCTTGTCTTACACCCAAAAGGCAGTTAAAGTCTTTTCCAACTGTGTTATGAATTTTAATTTTGGATTTAATTGAATAATACATACTTTGTATAACATTTAGCATTTTACCTCTTACACCAAGACGAATAAGCTTAGACCACAGGTTTCGTCTGACCACATAATCAAATGCTTTGCTAAAATCGACAAAACCACAGTATAATTATTTATTATTATTTATCATATGTGTTATAAGGCCATGCAAAACAAAAATATTATCTTATATTATAATATGGAAGTTATTACTAAATTTGAGAACATAGCCTTTAAGTACAAACGTTCTGGCACTGGCAATCCTCTGAAAATAAAAGGTGCACGCACAAACTGTATTGATGTCAAGAGTTGAGTGTAAAACTGTTTTATCTATCAAGCCTTTTCATTAGAAATAAAATTGTTTCATGCTGAACACGCAGTAAAACAGTGTTACAAAGACGCGATCATGTTTCCAATGTTCTTCTGGTATGCTCAAATCAGCCAATGGAATAATTGAAGTGTATTCATTCGTGTCTATCCGCGGGAAATTTTATTTGAATTTTATTGGACACTTGCACAGGTCAGGTAAGGTCAAAAGTGACGTTAAACAGCTACGCCGAAAAAATACATGAGCATCACAATGTTTTTATGTCATATAATTGTTATTACATTTTTTTTACGTTTTCAGTATGACAACTACTAAAGATATTTGATTGTTCGATTCATCTTGACCAAACTGTCAGGGTATGTATAAGGTAATTTTCTTAAACACATTATGCCGAGAGCAATATAATCTTTGAATCAAACATTTTTTCAAATACCATACATGCTCAAGCTTGGAAATGCTTTCCGTTTGGTTTTATTAATTTAACTTTATCCGAAACGAAAATTATTTCGTCTTTTAACATGAATACATAATTAATTTGAAAATACTGTTTCCACATTTCTCGATACTTGTGGTGAAGCTGTTAATCAACATATCATTATCTGAATTTGTTCATGCATGTAAATGAATGTACAGATGCGATTTCATATATTACTTCATGGTACATTTATATGTGCACAACTCATTACATGACAGCCAATCTAGTCACGCAAGTGTGGTTGACACCTCGTTTTGATCGCATATGATGGATTTGGACAGCGGCTCTCATACAGAGGCTTTTCCTAAACAAGTAACATAGAAAGTGTACAAATTTACTTTCTTTCTTTGATCAAATCTGCCAATTTGTTTGCCTTCAAACCTTTTCGTTCTTATCCCGATTGCCTCGAAAGGCATAGGCTTATTGAAACGTTCTCGAGTTCGTTTTTTGGGTCTGGTATAATGCTACTCATAGCTATCGATAAAGAGGCATTTGTAATTCGAATTCATTCTAATTGATAGCGAGTAATGATAAATAAATCTTAGCGAACCAAACCCAAATGCATGTCATTTAAAAAAGACATCAACTCTTTTCTTTGTATGACAAATGCTTATTCCATACGCCGTGCTCTCTATGTGTATCCGTAAATGAATAGAGAAAAGAATTTATAAATAATACTAGGCTGGACTTCATCGTCAATTATGGAAATGGCAGCCAATCTAGTCACGCAATAGACAATCCAAGAATCGATAAATTGACCGCCGCCATATTGGCTATCACGTGACCCGATGCCATTACGGTACTGAAGAATTTGGTATACTACAGCGTTCAAAGATCTAACAATAATCTAAGATTGGAAATATTAATGAAATGCATTTCACATCATTAAAAAATTAAAGTGAACTAAAATAATACACGCAAAATTTCCAACAATATTCCGTTACAACACGTAATGTTTAATGCCGAAATAGCTGGTGTTTATGTACTACTTTCAGTTCTGTCTTTGCTTAAAACACAATTATTTCTTAATTGAATGTAATAATTCGAATATAGTGTTAAAGGTTATATCAGCATCTAAAGGCTAAAGTAAATTTTATGATTTTTAGCGTAAATAGTTCCAGAGAAATCAATTAGCGAAACTTTGACAGATTTATGGCCGAGATACACAATATTTATTTAAAAAAAAGATATGTGCCTTTGTATAAACACTAATATTTCTTTAAAAAAACCTAATATAGTTCTGGAGATACTCATTAAGAATATTTATAGGATTCAGGACCGAGGCAGACATTTTTATTTGAATAGTACATATCTTTGTTTTTCTAAGCATTTATCATTTCGTTTTTAATATATTTTATTTATGTAATATTTTTGAAGTAATGCAAAATCTAGAGCCGAAACAAAGTTTGTGATTTTAACTAAAATAGGTCCAGAAATATTTATAAGCGAAACTCAGTATGATTTCAGGTATTGGCAAACTTTTTTATTACAAAGAATCTGGTTAAGTCTAAAACTTAAGTGTTTTTTATTAAATTTTTTATTTAACAATCGATTTAAAGCTAAAACACACATCTATAGCCGGAAATGAATTTTGTGATTTGAAATGAACTTGCACAGAGGATATTCACTAGCAAAGGTGTGTAAGATGTCAGAACATGGCAATTTTTTATTTAAACGAGCATATCTGCTTTTGCCTTTAACTTTATTTGTTTATTTCAATAACATTTTGCTGGTAAAATCAAAATATATATCATAAAAATCTGTTTTTGTGTTATGTATATATATAAATATATATATATATATAAACAAAAACGCTGTATTTTTTGTTTAAATACAACAAGGCTAATAGAGATATATATATAAATTACTTTTGGGGGGGGGGGGCTGGGGTTCGTTCTCAGTTCAATGATTACACTTAAACGTTATTTGCGTAGCATTTAAAAAGGAGTGTAAGAAATTCAAGACGCCGGTTATAATACTAGAATGGAATTCGAAATCGGCCTGGCTAGTTCAAGTGATAGAGCACTGGACTACTACAAATACGAGGATTCAAGTTCAATGCCCGAATCTATCACAAGGCTTGTGAGTAAATTTATCTGATAAATTCCCCCTCGATACATTATTAAATAAGGAAGTTGTCAGTTTCTAGCATAAGTAAGTGAACGGGGCCCGTATTCACCAACCCATTCTTAGACTTAAGAATAAAGAATAGACTTTGAAACAAGAAAAATGTGTTTATTGTTTGAATATATACAGGCCTCCACTGGTGATTATGTCATTAACAAAATGTTCTATATGAAGAATAATATAAATAGAGATGTTTACTGTTAAGTTTGACTCAAAATTAAAGAAATTCTTGAATATTCTAATTTAAAGAATTTTCTTTATTCTTAGACTTAAGTCTAAGAATTGTTTGGTGAATACGGGCCCTGGTAAACGAGATTTCTCTAGATTAGCAGCTGTGAACAATTTTAATTACCTTGGAATTGTTATGTCAATTGGTGGATCGTTTGAGTCCGCAACAAATACACTATATGACAAAGCATTAAAAGCAATGCATTATATGTTCAACCTTACAAAAGATCTTGACGTACCTATCAATATCATGTTTAATTTATTTGACGCATATGTATTATCAATATTAAACTGCGAAGTTTTGGGAATCCATCAAAGCGGGAAATACTGAGCGCGTACACCATAAATTTTGTTAAAGACTATTGAACGTAAAAATGTCAACACATTCATTATCGCTTTATGCCGAAGTTGGTCGATTTGCCTTGCATATAGGCAGATATGTCAGGATGGTTAAATATTTTTTGAAATTACATACTGCAAACAGGGAAATTGTGTTCTTAAACAAATTGCACTTATTCAGTGATTTGAAATTAAACGTAAAAATAATGGCAACAATTGGCCATCGAAAATACGGACCATTCTTAACCAAAGCGGTTTAACTTATGTATGGCTATTCCCCGAATCTGTAAACAATGATCAATTCATCCCGTTATTCAAAAACATATTAAGAGATCGGTATATCACTAACTGGAATGTCAGTGTGACGTCATGTAGCTCAATGAACCTATATAAGGTCCTAAAACCAGTATTGGAAAGATCATCGTATCTTGATATTTATTGAAAAAATAGGGACATTATTGGTAATTTACGTTTCTTTGGTCCGAAGGCCTTTATGCGGCTAGGGCCGATTATAGACGTCCGGCCCAGCTAGGTAGTTGGACGGACGAATGGTCATACGAAAGGGACAGAGCTGTTACAGCACATGTATATAATACTATTTTATAACATAATTATGATGGTTGGAAGGTACTTCAAAAATAAAATAATAAAAACAAATATTTGTGTATCTTAAACCATGTTTAAAAAATATATTATTTTTGTGTGTGGGGGTGGAGAGGGGGAATAATGTGGGTGTGTGGTCATTTATTAGATGAGATTTAAAAAATAAGAAGAAAACAAGAGCTGTGTTCGTGAAACACAATGCCCCCTACTGCGCCGTTTTTAGAAATAATTACACAAATAGATCTACATTTATTATTTCCAGTGTAACATGTTCATGGCTGTAATAATCATCAGACCTCGACACAGTTTGGGATTTATTAAACAACAACAAATGTATTATAAAATCAGCTACATGTGAAAACATAAAAAAGTGTTATTGGCGTCGCTCTGGAGAGCAGCGACTAGTATGGAATGCATTGTTTTTTCGCTTATGGGAGGAGAAGTTATTTTACGGATCAATTTATATATTTTTGTTGTAAGAATATCTTGCATAGTGGTGATTTTTTGTGTAAATTAGAGTAAATAAGCACTGCATTTGTGCCTAGTACATTTATTACAAAATTTATTGCCAATAATGCAAAGCTTATTGTTTTAATTAATAACTGATCCACAACTGATCACAGGGGAAAGATCACAGGGACTGGACAAATACGCGAAACTTTCTGGTTTTGTATAAAAACAAAACATAATCAAAATATAATTATTTTGTGATTTTTCTAATTTGCTTATTTAGTGGAGAATCAATGTAGTACGATATTTGACGACCTATCGCGCAAGCAAGTTTATTGGAAGGCGTAGTGGTACGAAAACGTACAATGTATTAATTTATTAATAGACATATAATAACGATCGCTATACACAACTTCACCAAATAGCAGTACATAAATGATGTCAGCCGATTTGGGAGAGCGTTAGACTGAAGTTGTTTACGCAACAATCATCTAGAGGCCCCCAGTTCAATCCCGGGTTCAGGCACGAACGGAACAGTTCGGCGGCTGACATTTTTTTCAGTCAGGTTAATGAATATAATAAAGCTTTATTTTATGTAGACATTTAAAAAATCCATTTTACTACAATTGGACATTTTTATTAAAATTAATGGATGCCGCGTGGTGACAACGTTAATTAATTTTTTTTACATCACTTAAATACCTTATAAAAATAAACGTGCTTTTATATTAACAAATAAATGCAAACAACGCATCTATTATCCATGTATTTTTATGGTTATCTATCATAGGCCCTAAGTACTATCCCTACCACATATAGAGCGCGAAGTGCGACACGTATTATTGATTGTAACAATGAGTTGCGATAAAGGAAGCAGCCGCTTATCAAGGAGGAACTGTGTCCCAGCAACCCGTTTCCGTAGAGTCAAGCAATCCTCGGAGTTTTTTACTAAGAATCACATATAGAGCGCGAAGCGCGACACGTATTACTTACTATCCAGGTGGCATGGGCCCTTTAGCATTATCCGACCATTACGTCCATAGTTATCTTCCTTAGAATTTGAGAAATTTTGAAATCGTTGTTCGAAGTCCAAAATTTTCATCCGATTGTTCCCAAACTTGCACAGGTTTTTTATCAATGAGGACCCAAAACAAACTCTATATGAGCAATATCGGACCATTAGTCCAGAATTATGTCTCTTTGAATTTAAAAATAAAAGTGAAAAACTGCTTGGTTAGGTCATTATGTCAATATTTTTTATCAGATTCTTTCCAAACTTACAGTGTCTTCATATCAATGAGCATTGTTACCTCATTTAAAATGAGAAACATCGGGACAATAAGTCCAGATTTTTTTCTATAAAATTTGACAAAATAAACAATTTCCACTTGTTTAAAAGATTCACAACTTTCGTCCGAGTCTTTCCAAACTTGTTAAGTGTTTTTATATCAGTATTACTCGTACCCTATTGAAAATGATGAATATCGAAGCAATAAATCTATTATAATCTTTTGCTGAATTTCAAAGTATTGTAAAATGCAGCTTCTTTATGCAATTTACAGTTTTCATTCAATTTTTTTCAAACTTTTATAGTGTTTTCATATCAATGAGTACTCAACCCCTATCGTAAATGAGCAACGTTAGAATAAGTTCAGAATCATCTCCCCTTGAAGTTGAGAAAAATATGAAATTACGCTTACAAGATGAAGCAGATTTTTTAAAACCTATTACACAGTTCTGTTCCATTAATAAAAACTGCACACGGATGCCAGTTAAAAAAGGAAATAAAATGACCTATGAAATATTTGGGGGTTACAACACAAAATCATAGATAATGGTTATTTGGGGGTTGTAACACAACATCATAAATAATGGTTATTTGGGAGTTATAACACAAAATTATAGATAATGGTTATACCAGTATCTTTTCTATTTCGCTTAAAATAATCGGCCAATATATTAATATTTACAATAGAAAAAAATCGTTCCATGTAACTTCATTGAGTGCCTTTTACACTGAAATTCCCGACGCCCTTTTATGCTTTGCATCAATACTTATCTTGTATAATTCTGATATAAACTGCTACAAATGACACAAAACAAAAACAAACTTTCTGTCCTAATTATTAAAACAGGTATCAAACTTGACCTTGTACAAAAGTAGTATCTTTATGCATCATGCATGTCAACGCAATCCTTTGATATCGTTTGTACTGTGTTGCCCCTAATCTGTCTGATGTATGCCGGTGATTATTTTCAAACCTAATCGAACGTGGGCCTTGTCAAGTTCTGGAAGGACACACAATAATTCAGTTTTATTTGACAAGTACACCTACTTCTTTCTCAAATATTTACACTATTTTATGTCACGCGAATACGAATAAAAACATAACATTATATTGCATAAAACGTCATTTACAAATACAAACACATGTGCATACAGGTTCGTTAGGTGTTTGAAAAGTTGGAATTATTGAAAAGCTGCGTAAGAAATTTAATTGAGTATACTTTACATTATTTTACAGAACATAACATAATATAAATTCAGCTTACATGAAATGAAAACACATTTTAACAGTTGCACATTGCCAATATGAATGTATCATACCACTACATTGATATCTGCCAGATATAACGCTGCCTGATATATTTTGCACATCAGTTCAGCATGATGTTGTTTTACTAATCGATATATGAGGGCAGGTTATATTTCTCAGAATCAACTCAAAAGTCATCATTTTAGTTCAATAGAATTAGTTTACAAAACCCATGCCATTTGATACCATGATTTAATCTATTTTATATACACAAAGCAACAAAAAAAGCAAAACTTATAATTCAAATATTCAGTGCTATTGCTAATGACGTCATTATTATAACGTCAATCGTCAAAACGCATATTCATTCCCGCTAAAGGTACACCGTCGAAGCGATTTAATCAATATTTATTTTGAAATGTAAACGTAGAAGTTTGATAAACAGAAACATATGCTACAAGTTTGCTGATTAAAATGTGATCGTAGAGGTATGATAAACAGAAACACATGCTACTCGCTGATTAAAATGGGAACGTAGAGGTATGATGAGAAGAAACTCAAGCTACTGGCTGATCGTTTTGTAATATATCCGGCTTGGTAAAATACCGAATCCACAAGGCTCGCAGTTATCATAGTATTAGCATCGTCTGATATTTTACAAACGATCTGGCAGTTATTGATATAGATATCACAACATTTAGGTGAGAGAATTTTAGGTAAACATAGAATGTACTATGTTATCATTGTTTAACTTAATACAATCCCTTACATGAAAAAATAGACACAATTGGTGAAAGTACATTTAAAATAAATAAAGACATTACAAACAAATTGTACAGTACATATTAATATTTGAGTGTGAGATTTTCGCAAAATGTGTTATATGGTTTAAAATTAATGGTATGAAACAACAAAAAAGTATATATCAGTCAGGACAATAAGTAAGACATTTTATGAATTCATGCAAAAAGACCTGTAATTTGTTGGTTTGTTTATAAACAACAGCAACGAAACAAAACACACCAATCATTAAGCAATACGCAATATACATGTACAAGCTCAGGGGCTACATACTTGCATCATAAAGTAGTAAAACAAGTGGGTCCTACAGTTTATTTTCACAGCGGTTCAACACTATCTATTTTATTTTACTTCTTTTTGTGTGCAAACTATTACACGAAATTCACAGTAATGGGATAGTAAACGTTTCAATGTTCATTATTTGTTAAGGCTATGATAGGCTTAAGTATATGTTAAAAATGAAAACAATGCTTGATTAAAATAAACGGTTGCTTAAAAATTGTTATATACAATTCATAAAAGTTCCTTTTAAATTGAAGTTACATTATTTTTATTTGGTAAATGCATATATAAAGGGCAAAGTCGTAGAGATAACATAATTGTAGTGTTACAAAATGAAAAATAAAATTCTTAATTTGTAGTATATACGCCTTATTTTAACTATATATTTTAAGACAATAGATAGAAAAGTTGCTCTCGCATCTTTTTGAAAATGCCATTTCAGAACATAAAGACACTCGATACAACTGCTGAATACAGGATTTGTACCTACGAGTTCGTTTCGTATTAGTATTTCCTCCATGGGTCAGTTTTTTCGATCAATTTTTATCATAAAAAATAGGGTAGGTATGTAGGTGTTTTTTGTGTGTAGACAAGCCATTTTTATGCCCCCGGTATGGTGGCATATAGCATTAGAACTGTCTGTCAGTCTGTCCGTCCGTCCGAAAACTTTAACATTGCCCATAACTTTTGCTAGTGAAGATAGCAACTTGATATTTTGCATGAATGTGTATCTCATGGAGCTGCACATTTTGAGTGGTGAAAGGTCAAGGTCAAAGTCATCCTTCAAGGTCAAAGGTAACAAACATCTAAGCGGCGCAGTAGGGAGCATTTTGTTTCTGACAAACACATCTCTTGTTCAAATATAAAAAAATTATATGCACTTCCAGAAATCTTCCAAATCTTTTTGTAAACTATTTTGTTATGTGAACTTGTTCATTCAGCAAATATGCTCGAAAATTGTAAAAAATGATCAAAGATTAAATCTTCGATAGCGAACATAAAGTAAGGGTCGGCAACATGGTAAACGGTTATAATAATATCACAATACTTATAACAAATTAAGAACACACACATGTGCATTACCGGTAACGATTGGCTTAACCAAGAAAAATTGTTGATCATATGTATTGGTTAGTTTCCTCAGTTTAAGAAAATGATAGCATATAGCAATAAATGTGACAAAAGAATATATATTGTATAGAAGGTTCACTGGTTCACTTAACCATAGAAATATGAAGAATCAAGAAGTTCAAAAAATATATCGTGAATACCAAAATTAACATCATTCTTACGTTTAATTCAAACATATGTATTTGAGCTTAATTCAAATTGCATCGAAAGTCTAATGCTTATTGCAACGCTATCGAATCCGGTTCATGGGGAGAACCAGTTCTTTGTGTATTGGGGGTGATTCAAGAAGTGCTCCTACAGTGGGGATGGAACCCGTTACCCCAAATTGCTAGGCGGACACCATATCCACTACGCCACGGCGACCGTTTGCATTTTAGCATCTGATATCCGTTTTCTTCATAGCGGCATTATTATAAATATGAAATAAGGAAAAACAAGGATAATTATATGCTAAACATATATTTCATGCTCAGTCGTGAATGAGTGGAGAATCTTAACGAATGATATTATGATCATTTCTATCTAGCCCGAGTGAAATGATACGGTTCGAGCTATTCCGTCTGGCTTTGTGCCACGATTGTAGGGATTAGTTTCAAATCGGTTTTAACAATAAGCAGTTATTACATCTTAATTTTTAAAATTTGACCAATTAAACGATAGATAAAAAACGCAATAAAATAGTATACAATGTACTGTAGTCATTGACAACGCCCCAGGAACTACAGCTCTACTTTCCTGCGTCTGTTGAGAGAGATTTGTTTGTGATTGTATGACGTCATAATTATGTCGTAAAATACACCAACAGTTCTGATGCACTATTACAGTTTGAAAATTATAAAAAGCAGTCGCACAATTATCTTGCACATTTCTTTTATATTACCATTCATGAACTGATACTACTATCTTGAACTGAAATCAGCAAATCTCCCCCAAATAATTCTCTGAAGTCGATCTCCTTAATACTCGTAGTAAAGCAAAAGAAAGCATTATTAATATTTTGAATAAACCTGATCCAAATCTTCAATCTTTCATATGACAATGTGTAAAATATTAAACACCTGTCTTTTATTCTGAACATAGGCATATTATGTTATATCTTTGCATTTTGAATGTATACTTGGAAATGTTAATTGTTGAGAGAAAAGAACACGTTCTCCGATTGATTTAGAAAGGCGTGTTAGGAATCACACTTTAAGACTTGTATTAAACACGTATTTTTATGACTTTGAATCTTTATAAACATAATTTATATTTGCAAATGAGCAATGCTACTCATAGCTATCAATAAAGGGGCATTTGTAATTCGAATTCACTCTAATTGATAGCGGGTTATGACAAATAAATCTTAGCGAACCAAACCTAAATGCATTTCATTTATAAAAAGACATCAAATATTTTATTTTTATGACAAATGCTAATTCCAGACGCGGTGTTCTCTATGTGTTTCTGTAAATGATTGGAGGAAAGAATTTATAAATAATAATATGCTGGACTTGATCGTCAATTATGGAAATGGCAGCCCATTTAGTCGCGCAATTGTTTTTGACGTATGTGATGGTTTTGAAAAGCTGCTCTCATACGGACTCGACTCAGGAGGCCTTCGTAAACAAACAGTATTTAAAGTATATAAATGCAAATTATTTCTCGAGTTCGTTGTCTTGTTGAAACCAGTTCTTGGCGTCTTTTTGAGAGATCTAAAGAACTTTCCCACAACGTTAATCGAACCCGCGACCCCGGGTCGCTAGACGCTTTCCATATGCACGACGCCAAGGCGACCTTAAATAAGATGATATGTATTGAATCTTTATTTTGGAAGAATGGAGCACAGAACTTATCAATACAACTAGGTTGCATGTTGATCTCGGCACACTAAGTTGATTACGTATAAAACTTTGTATTGGAACTTTTTTTTTTTACATTGAGCAGTGTAAAATAATATTTTAAAGAATACAAATAAATAAGCAACGCTGCGTTGGAATACAACAGGGCTCTGACATAAACATACTGTTGTTATTCGTTCGTTTTAAATAGGGACAGCAAGATTTAAAAAAAATATTATATTCATTAAGAACGAAAATGCTACTAGTTTTAGGTTCAGACTTTAATATTTCAGATGATAATGCAACGTCTTACTAACGACTTACGCTCCGATTCTGTATGCAACGTTATTGACTCCAATTATATGTTTTGGAGTTGTGGGCAATGTAATTTCCATTTTTGTAGGGAATACAGGTAAGTGGGATATCTCTTTCAAAATACTATTACCAGTAACATCTGCTTTTTAAGGACATTTTTACAAGGAATTTGCGTCAACTACTTACGCAATCTAATTATTACAATCCACAAAATAATTTTACGGTTCACGTTGTTGATACAGAAATTGAACGCGCAGTGGATTTTCAACCAAGACATTACTAATTAGTGAAGCAATCGATCGGCAATAACTGGGTAAATTCTTCTTTTCTAGTTTGACTTTAACATATGATGTATATTTGTATATCCATTTAGGTAGACACGATACTGAAATGGACTTATGTACGTCATTGTGTTACACCGACTATTCAATAAATTTTAAATATTAAATTATTATTATCCTCAGAAACCTTTCTTATGCACTATGTGACCGTAACAAAAATGCATTCCTTCGGTGAATCTACTTCTATCTTCACACTAAGTGCTACAATTAATTTCAGAGCGAACAATAAGTATTGTATAATTTTATGATTTTAATGTAGGAAAGCGAAGTATGACTTCTACCTCGCGATACATGTCGTCACTGGCCGTTGCAGACATTCTGGTATTATCGACATCCGCAAGTGAATTTTGATTGCTAAATGTACTGGACATTTACCTTCGAGGTAGTATACGCCGTACATTATAATCATTTTGTCTTGTATGGGAGGGCTTATAACTTAGCATGATATTGAATAGTGATATACACATGTAGTTTGTTTAATGCAGTATGTGTATAAAACAGACATGCACTTTATTTACAAAAGACCCAGTCCTATGCTACATACATAAATATTTCCCAATCATAAAGTCATGTTTGACGATTGAGTTGCGGAAACGTCTCTTATAATTGTGGCACGGTGGTACGTTTAATTCTATCTGCTCAATTGTCTATCGTATTTGAAGGCTAAGTCACACTTTCTATGGATTTTAAAGGCACACTCCTTTTGATTAATATTTGTATCCGGTACTGTAGCAAAACTTTAGTATCGACAGAAAATGTAGGTCAATCCATACATGGGATGTCTTAGATACTCATACACGCAAGTATGTTTAACATAACTTAGGTGTTAACCCAACTTCAATAATGCAACCACACATAGTGACGAATAAGTCGTACAAGATTTACGTCGCGATAGAGAATTACATTGTAAAGTTAATATATCGAGTCTCAAGGTTTTAACACAACCGACGGCTTTGTAGCTCAAATACCACACTTGAATGTCAAAATATAAGTCGGAATAAGGACTGGTTTGATCCTGTACCTGTCTAACCCGCTGTCTGATTGTGGCTTACTTCATTTTTTAAAGCGTTATACGACAGCCAGAAGATTTGCACGTAGCTGCACTTAAAGTTCAGTATTACGCTGTCGTGCAACAACGCACTCTCATGCTGAAAGAATATAATTGTAAAGGTCTTTTTTATTTAAGTGTCACCCCTATTGTATATCGCGAGAGAAAATTAAAGTTTCAACCGTAAATCTTTTTTCCTGGTGCTTGTCATTTTGTTACTATTCATTCTTTCAACATTTTAACACCAACATGAACCTGTAAATTACTAATTTAATAGGGTATTCCCTTGCGGTGTGTGTAGCTTCCAATTACTGTTACTATGCACAAGACCGATCTCGGCATGGATACTGTTACTATGCACTGATACCGATCTCGGCATGGATACTGTTACGATGCACTGAGACCGATCTCGGCATGGATACTGGTGATCGAAACAGTTGAGCGTGCAATCGGGGTTTGGATACCACATCGCATTAAACTGACATGTCGTCGCCACATAGCCGTCGTCATAATCAGTATGCGGATTTTAACGTCGAATTCATAAAACAATCACTTAAGTTTTCAAACAACTAAACTTTGTACCACTTAGTTACGTATTTGAACGCATTTGTAGTCCCTTAGAAAGTTACATTTGATAAAAAACCTTTCTTACTAGATTCAAGTTTTGAAGGCTTTATTTCCAACCCTGTGATACTGATGAGCAGTAAACATCATTAAACCTTAACAGACTGCGAGCTACTCGCAGGCTGTTCTGGTTTTATGCTTGTTGCAAAAGCCATTTTCACTTTGTTTCTTATGGGGGAAAGCTCAATCGTGTTTGTATACTGAATATCCACAGCTTAAACATAATGGTACAACCAAAACAATTAAAAATTGTCAACAGACTGTAGTACAGTTATTGTTGTTTATTGATATTAAATTGGAAATAATGTATTAAGAAACGTTGAGATAAATGTACCTTTTGTTTCAGCACTCGTCTGTGGGCTTCTCTCAGTTGCATATCTTCCATTTTTCTACGGATTTGAATTTTATTAATTGAACGACGAAGGAATACAAACTAATGTTTCATTGTGTGCGATCACACATATTTATGAGTTAGCCGTATTAGATTTGTGCATGTTTTTTTGTCATCATTATAATTGTATGTAACATGTCAATTCTTATCAAGATTGTTAAAAGCAAAAACACTGTTCAAGCTTTTGGAAGTCAAACAACAGGTAATAGAAGAAGTCAACACATGCTCAAAACAATCACATTGCGAATAATTATTCTGAGCCTCAAATTCTGCTTTTGCATCGCACCTGGTACTATTTACTTTACACTTCAGGAATCGATTTTCTTGGATTCGCCTGTTTTTAATGACGTTGCTATAATAATTATGTATTTGAACAACGGGATAAATTTTGTTCTATACTGTTTTATAGGATCAGGATTTAGGAAGGACTTGGTAGCAATTTGTAAATGCAGTCCAACCTAGTTGTATTAACATGCACACTCGATGTCTGCGCATGTTATTGAGGAAATGTATTTGCGTATATGTTCATGTGTTCACTTTTTAGTTTAATCATATTAATGCAATGTGACTATCTAAATACTGTAACGTGTTCGTCGTTACTTCGGGATATATACGGTGGCTCTAAACACCAGTGGTATGTTTCCACACACAGCTTTTCCTGGGGCTTTCCTTAGCAGTTTGATTAGATAATCAACTGCCTCAATTTAGACTGGAATCAATGAATATTTACACTGTTAATAATTTGTAATTTTTGTATAATTGGAATGATGAACGTTTAATCACTTTACAAGCCGGTTTCATATGCCATGTGTGACTTGGGTTGACTTGGGTCAACTTGGGTTGACTTAGGTGTCTTGGGTTGGCTTGGGTCGACTTGGGTTGACTTGGGTCAACTTGGGTTGGCTCGGGTCGTCTTGAGTTGACTTGGGTCAACTTGGGTTGGCTCTTGTCGACTTGGGTCGTCTTGAGTTGACTTGGGTCAACTTGGGGTGATTTGAGTTAACTTGGGTTGACTTGGGTCACCTAGGGTGTCTTGAAATGACTTGGGTCACCTCGGGTGTCTTGGGTGACTTGGGTCACCTCGGGGGTCTTGGGTTACTTGGGTCACCTCGGGTGTCTTGGGTGACTTGGGTCACCTCGGATGTCTTACACCTATAGCAACGAGTCTGCAGTGTCTCCCCTCTGCGTTACGCAAGGAAGACAATCGGTCAGTGTAGTACAAGCGACAGACTCAGGCTGACCTACGAGACCTGACACGTGTACTAACTGGAATGGAAACCTGTGATCCGGGCTTATATATGAGTCCCAAGCTACCCAGCAAGCTATGGTATGTTATGCGCAAAGTTGTTTGGGTCACCCACACTCAAACAGCATCCAAAGTCACAGAGATGTCCCTTGCTCAGGTTGACCTAAGAGACCAGAAACGTGCACTGTCTTATATTACCAAAGGAGACCTGTGCTCGGACTAATATATGAGTCTCAAGCTTACCCAGCAAGCTATGGTATGTTATGCGCAAAGTTTCCTGGGTCACCCCACTCAATAGGCATCCAAAGTCACAGATACTTCCAATGGTATTTGATCTCTAATTACTATAACGTATTAAACGTTGTGTTCTATTCGACAACCGAACGCAGACTGACTGCTCCCAGTAGAGCAGCGCTTTATTTACTGATATATCACGTGACCCGCTTGCTAAAGACATCACCCTACTATTTCATTTCATGTAAACACAACCCTACCGTTTCAAACAGTAATTGTATAATACTGTGGCTATATTATGAAATAAATATTGTGCATCTTAATAACCGACTTGTGTTATTAAATCATCAAATAATGTACATAAAAATACAATGATCAATCCAAAATTCACACGCTATTTGCGTGGAACTTACCGAATAGTCGAATGCTTGCACGCGGGAAATGTACTTTCGTTTTAGTGTAAATAATAGGAAAGAACTCAAATAATAATGAACCTAAAGGTTAAAGTACCGGCAAAAATCGTCACAATACGTTATTTTATGACTATTTCCGCAAAGTTTAATGAGTTATCAATTTAAAACTTTTCGAACTTGGCATTCAAAATAAAAAAAAATGGATTGATGTATAATACGATCTTTTGGGGTTTGGTCTGGAAGTTGACAAAATCTAAAACACTCGCAAATTTATCATTGCTGTTGTTTATTTTTCCAATAATACAGTTTAAAATGTGTTAACATTTTATTTAAATAGGTTGTGCATATTTTCCGCTAAACTTATTCTACTTTCACATTATGTATCTTAAGATGATTGGTTCACTGTTGATCAGCTGACAACTTATACTATGTGAACTAAAAATGGCTTTTAAATATCATTTTGCAATCGCAAAATTGCACAAAATAAAACATAGTTCCATTTGCGGCAACATTGACAAAATAATCAGCAATGTGATTAATCTAGTTGATGATGTTGATAAGTAAAAATGTATATATTGCTATTCTTGTTGGCATTTCTACATGTTGATGAGACATCATGTCTATTTATTTTGTTAAGGTTATAACCAAGTTGGAAAAGAAAACTATAATGATCAAAGATTCATTACAACGTATATGGTCAGTAGATATACACAATTAGAGCACAAAAGCGTTTTTATAAAGGTTGTAACTGCAAATTACGATCATTTGTTTGTCAGCTTGCACAATTAAAATGTTTTCTGTGCATGTGTTTTGGCATATTGACATATGGTTAAGATTTAACAAGATTCATTACTCTTGTGGACAGTTGTTTTTGTCATATATTTTCGTTTAAACCATTACCAAACCATACCGAAAGTGTGCCCAATCAGATCCCCATTTTGAATCAACTCTTGGACAAAATGACATAGTAGCGGCATCAAACGATATG